>NW_025113150.1:42578-51735 GCF_010416935.1 Polistes fuscatus | reverse complement strand
CTAAAAAAAAGAAGTACATCTGTAGACAAAAACTTAATTACTCGAAAACAAGCATATTTTCAAATGTTTCAATATGTTTATCTTTAAGATCTTAAATGTTCAAAAATCTTATGCTAACTTTAGTATTTGAAACTTATAGGTTTTCTAAAAAAAAAAGAAAGTAGCTAAAAACATAAAAAAGAATTTTCTCAAAGACTAACAATATTTTAAATTTCCTAAAAGAGCCATTTCAAAGCTTCTTAATGCCTAATCAAATGATAGTTAAGCAAAAGTATTTAAAATACATAGGGTGTCTAAAATAAAGGAGTACTTTCTACAAACAAAAACTTTAGAACTCGAAACTAACAAATTCTAAAATATTATTAAAGGTATTTTAAAGCTATTTTAATGCTCTACATACTAACCGAAAACTTAAGTATAAAATATAGTGTTTTTAAAAAAAAGAAGGAATCTGTACACAAAAACTTTCAATTACCCGAAAACTAACAAATTTTAAAATGTTACAAACTGGTATTTAAAACTCTTTTATACGCTCTATAAAACTTATGTAAACTTTAGTATTTAAAACTTATAGCTTTTCCAAAAAAAAATGAAAGTAACTGAACACATATATAAAATATCAAAAACGTAACTTAAATTCAAAATTTTTAAAATAGCCGTTTTAAAGTGCTTTTATGCTCTACAACACTGATTTAAAAACTTAGTAATTAAAATATATAGTGTTTTTAAATAAAAAGAAGAATCTGTACACAAAAACTTTATTTTCTCAAAAACTAGCATATTTTAAAATGTTATAAATGGTCATTTTAAGCTCTTTAATGCTCTAAAATCGTTAGCAAACATAAGTATTTAAAACTTTTAGTTTTTCTAAAAAAAAAAGAAGAAGCTGTTTACATAAATTTTAATTTCTCAAAGACCAACTTATTTTTAAATGTTTTAAAATAGCAATTTTAAATCACTTTCAATGCCCAACAACATGTAAGGCAAAAGAATTTAAAATACATAGAGTGTCTATAAAAAAAGAAGTTAACTGTACACAAAAATTTGAATATCTCGAAAACTAACAAATTCTAAAATGTTATAAAATTGTCTATTAAAAGCTCGTTTTAATGCTCTACAACCTTATTTAAAACTTAAGTATTTAAAAAATAGTGTTTTTAAATAAAAAGAAGGAATCTGTACACGAAAACTTTAATTACTCGAAAACAAGCATATTTAAAATGTTTTAATATGTTCATTTTAAAGCTCTTTTAAGCTTTAAAATCGTATACTGAACATAAGTATGTTTAAAAACTTTTAGGTTTCTAAAAAAAAAAAAGAAGAAGCTGTTCACATAAATTTAATTTCTCAAAGACCAACTTATTTTTAAATGTTTTAATAGCAATGTTAAATCACTTTTAATGCCCAACAACATGATGTAAGGCAAAAGAATTTAAAATACAAAGAGTGTCTATAAAAAAAAAGTAATTTGTACACAAAAACTTCATTTACTCAAAAAATAGAATATTTTAAAATGTTATAAAAGGTCATTTTAAAGCTCTTTTAATGCTCTAAAATCGTATGCAGAACATAAGTATTTAAAACTTTTAGGTTTTAAAAAAAAAAAGAAGTAGCTGTTTACATAAATTTTAATTTCTCAAAGACCAACTTATTTTAATGTTTTAAAATAGCAATTTTAAATCTCTTTTAATGCTCAACAACATGATGTAAGGCAAAAGAATTTAAAATACATAGAGTGTCCATAAAAAAAAGAATTAATCTGTACAACAAAAATTTGAATATCTCGAAAAGTAAAATTCTGAAATGTTAAAAAAGTCTTTTTAAAGTTCTTTTAATGCTCTAAAACCAGATTTAAAACTTAAGTATTTAAAAATAGATATTTGTTTTTAATAAAAAGAAGGAATCTGTACACAAAAACTTAATTTACTCAAAAACTAGGCTTTTTAAAAAGTTTTAATATGTTCATTTTAAAGCTCTTTTAATGCTTTAAAATCGTATGCTGAACATAAGTATTTAAAACTCATAGGTTTTCTAAATAAAAAAAGGAACTGAATACCATAACTTTAATTTCTCAAAGACCACTTATTCTAAAATTTTTTAAAATAGCAATTTTAAGTCTCTTTTAATGCCCAACAACATGATGTAAGGTAAAAAAATTTAAAAATACATAGGGTGTCTAAATAAATGGAGTACTTGTACAAAAAACAATAATAAATCGAAAACTAACAAACGCTAAAATGTTTTAACATGGTCATTTAAAGTCTTTGATTGGCTCTCCAACCAAATATAAACCTAGATAGTTAAAAAAATAGAGATTTTTTAAAAAAAAGAAGGGTCCCTACACTAAAACTTAAATTACTCGAAAACAAGCATATTTTAAAATGTTTCAATAGGTTTATTTTAAGATCTTTAAATGTAAAATCTTATGCTAAACGGTAGTATTTAAAACTTATAGGTTTTCTAAAAAAAAAAGAAAGTAGCTGAACACTAAATTTTAATTTCTCAAAGACAACTTATTCTAAAATGTTTTGAAATAGAATTTTAAATCTCTTTCAATGCCCAACAACATGATGTAAGGAAAAAGATTTAAAATACATAGGGTGTCTAAATAAAAAGAAGTACTCTGTACACAAAGTTATTATTAACTCGAAAACTAACAAACTATAAAATGTATAACATAGTCATTTTAAAGCTTGTTTTAATGCTCTACAACTAGATATAAAACATAATATTTAAAAAAATAGTGTTATTAAAGAAAAAAGAAGGAATCTGGACACGAAAACTTCAATTACTCGAAAGCAAGCATATTTTAAAATGTTGAATATGTTCGTTTTAAAGCTCATTTAAAAGCTTAAAAACAAATGCTGAACATAAGTATTTAAAACTCATAGGTTTTCTAAATAAAAAAAGGAACCATCTGTACTCATAAATTTTAATTGCTCAAAGACCAACTTAGCTAAATTTTTTAAAATAGCAATTTTAGTCTCTTTCAATGCCCAAAAACAGATGTAAGGTAAAAATTTATATACATAGGGTGTTTTAAAAAATAGAGTACTTTGTACAAAAAAACATTAATAACTCGAAAACTTAACAAACGCTAAAATGTTATAACATGTCATTTGATAGCTCTTCGATTGCTCTACAACCAGAGATAAAACCTTAATATTTAAAAAATAAAGGGTTTTTAAAAAAAAAAAGAAGGTATCTGTAACACAAAAACTGAATTACTCGAAAACAAGCATATTTTAAAATGTTTTAGTATGTTCATTTTAAAGCGCTTTTATGCTTTAAAATCGTATGCTGAACAGAAGTATTTAAAATTATTAGGTTTTCTAAAAAAAAAGAAAGTAGCCAAAACATAAATTTAATTTCTCAAACCATTTTCAAAACAATCTAAATGTTTTTAAATAGCAATTTTAAAACACTTTCAATGCCCAACGACATGATGTAAGGCAAAAGAATAAAAATACATAGGGTGTCTAAATAAAAAGGAGTACTCTGTACAAAACATTAATAACTCGAAAACTAACAAACTCTTAAATGTTATAACATGGTCATTTTAAAGCTCTTTGATGCTCTACAACCAGATATAAAACCTAAATATTTAAAAAATATAAGAGTTTAAAAAAAAAAAAGAAGGTATCTGTACACTAAAACTTCAATTACTCGAAACAGCATATGTTAAAATGTTTGAATATGTCATATTTAAGCTCTTTATAGAATCTAAAATCTTTTGCAAAACTTTAGTATTTTGAAACGTATAGGTTTTCTAAAACAAAAGAAAGTAGCTGAATACATAAATAAGAATTTCTCAAAGACTAACTTATTTTAAAATTGTTTAAAATAGCCATTTTAATGCTTTGTTAGTGTCTAATAACATGATGTTAAGCAAAAGTCTTTAAAATATATAAGGTTTTTAAAAAAAAGAAGGAATCTGTAGACAAATACTTTAATTACTCGAAAACAAGCATATTTTAAAATGTTTGAATATGTTCAGTTTTAAGCTCTTTATATGATGTAAAATCTAATGCTAAACTTAGTATTTAAAACTTATAGGGTTTCAAAAAAAAATGAAAGTAGCTAAACACAAATAAGAATTTCTCAAAGACTAACTTGTATTTAAATTATTTAAAATAGTTGTTTTAAAGCGCTTTTAATGCTCTACAAACTGATTTAAAACTAAAATTTAGAAAATATAGTGTGTTAAAAAATAAATAAGGAATATGTAAACAAAAACTTCAACAACTCGAAAACAATCAAATTTTAAAATGTTTTAATATTGTCATTTTAAAGCTCTTTAAATCCTCTAAAATAGTACGCTAAACTTAAGTATTTAAAACTTATAGGTTTTAAAAAAAAGAAACAAGCTGTACACATAAACTTTAATTTCTCAAAGACAAACTTATTTTAAAATGTTTTAAAATAGCCATTTTAAAGCTCGATTAATGCCAAACAACATAATGTTAAGCAAAAGTAATTAAAATACATAGGGTGTTTAAAAAAAAAGAAGTACTTTGTACACAAAAACTTTAAAATCTCGAAAACTAACAAATACTAAAATATTATAACATGGTCATTTTAAAGCTATTTTAATGCTCTACATACTAACTGAAAACTTAAGTAATAAAAATATATAGTGTTTTTAAAAAAAAGAAGGAATCTGTACACAAAAACTTCAATTACCCGAAAACTAACAAATTTTAAAATGTTATAACATGGTTATTTTAAAGCTCTTTATACGCTCTAAAATCTTATGCAAAACTTTAGTATTTAAAACTTATAGGTTTTCTAAAAAAAATGAAAGTAGCTGAACACATAAATAAGAATTTCTCAAAGACTAACTTAAATTCAAATTTTTTAAAATAGCCGTTTTAAAGCGCTTTTAATGCTCTACAAACTGATTTAAAACTTAAGTATTTAAAATATATAGGGTTTTTAAAAAAAAAGAAGGAATCTGTACACAAAAACTTTATTTACTCGAAAACTAACAAATTTTAAAATGTTATAACATGGTTATTTTAAAGCTCTTTTAATGCTCTAAAATCGTTGGCATAACATAAGTATTTAAAACTTTTAGGTTGTCTAAAAAAAAAAAGAAAGAAGCTGTTCACATAAATTTTAATTTCTCAAAGACCAACTTATTCTAAAATTTTTTAAAATAGCAATTTTTAGTCTCTTTCAATGCCCAACAACATGATGTAAGGTAAAAGAATTTAAAATACATAGGGTGTTTAAATAAATAGAGTACTTTGTACAAAAAACATTAATAACTCGAAAACTAACAAACTCTAAAATGTTATAACATGGTCATTTTATAGCTCTTTGATTGCTCTACAACCAGATATAAAACCTAAATATTTAAAAAATAAAGGGTTTTAAAAAAAAAAAAGAAGGTATCTGTACACAAAAACTTGAATTACTCGAAAACAAGCATATTTAAAATGTTTTAGTATGTTCATTTTAAAGCTCTTTTAATGCTTTAAAATCGTATGCTGAACATAAGTATTTAAAAATTATAGGTTTTCTAAAAAAAAAGAAAGTAGCCAAACACATAAATTTTAATTTCTCAAAGACCATTTTCAAAACAATCTAAAATGTTTTTAAATAGCAATTTTAAAACACTTTCAATGCCCAACGACATGATGTAAGGCAAAAGAATTTAAAATACATAGGGTGTCTAAATAAAAAGGAGTACTCTGTACACAAAAACATTATTAACTCGAAAACTAACAAACTCTAAAATGTTATAACATGGTCATTTTAAAGCTCTTTTAATGCTCTACAACCAGATTTAAAACCTAAATATTTAAAAAATATAGAGTTTAAAAAAAAAAAAGAAGGAATCTGTACACAAAAACTTCAATTACTCGAAAACAAGCATATTTTAAAATGTTTTAATATGTTCATTTTTAAGCTCTTTATATGCTCTAAAATCTTATGCAAAACTTTAGTATTTGAAACTTATAGGTTTTCTAAAAAAAAAGAAAGTAGCTGAATACATAAATAAGAATTTCTCAAAGACTAACTTATTTAAAATTTTTTAAAATAGCCATTTTAATGCTTTGTTAGTGTCTAATAACATGATGTTAAGCAAAAGTCTTTAAAATATAAAGGTTTTTAAAAAAAACGAAGGAATCTGTAGACAAATACTTAATTACTCGAAAACAAGCATATTTTAAAATGTTTGAATATTTTCAGTTTTAAGCTCTTTATATGATGTAAAATCTAATGCTAAACTTTAGTATTTAAAACTTATAGGGTTTCAAAAAAAAAATGAAAGTAGCTAAACACATAAATAAGAATTTCTCAAAGACTAACTTGTATTTAAATTATTTAAAATAGTTGTTTTAAAGCGCTTTAAATGCTCTACAAACTGATTTAAAACTTAAATATTTATAGAAAATAGTGTGTTAAAAAATAAATAAGGAATATGTAAACAAAAACTTCAACAACTCGAAAACAATTAAATTTTAAAATGTTTTAATATTGTCATTTTAAAGCTCTTTAAATCCTCTAAAATAGTACGCTAAACTTTAGTATTTAAAACTTATAAGTTTTAAAAAAAAAGAAACAAGCTGTACACATAAACTTTAATTTCTCTAAGAAAAATTTATTTTAGAATGTTTTAAAATAGCCATTATAAATCTCTTACAATTTCCAACAACATAATGTTAAGCAAAAGTAATTAAAATACATAGGGTGGTTTAAAAAAAAAGAAGTACTTTGTACACGAAACTTTAAAATCTCGAAAACTAACAAATACTAAAATATACCATGGTATTTTAAAGCTAATTTTAATGCTCTACATACTAACCGAAAACTTAAGTAATAAAAATATATGTGTTTTTAAAAAAAAGAAGGAAATTGTACACAAAAACTTCAATTACCCGAAAACTAACAAATTTTAAAATGTCACAACATGGTTATTTTAAAACTCTTTATACGCTCTAAAATCTTATGTAAACTTTAGTATTTAAAACTTATAGGTTTTCCAAAAAAAAATGAAAGTAACTGAACACATATATAAGAATTTCATAAAAACTAACTTAATTTCAAAATTTTTAAAATAGCCGTTTTAAAGTGCTTTTAATGCTCTACAAACTGATTTAAAACTTAAGTATTTAAAATAGATGAGTGTTTTTAAATAAAAAGAAGGAATCTGTACACAAAAACTTTATTTTCTCAAAAACTAGCATATTTTTAAAATGTTATTACATGGTCATTTTAAAGCTCTTTTAATGCTCTAAAATCGTTGGCATAAATAAGTATTTAAAACTTTTAGGTTGTCTAAAAAAAAAAAGAAAGAAGCTGTTCACATAAATTTTAATTTCTCAAAGACCCAACGTATGTTTTAAAATGTTTTAAAATAGCAATTTTAAATCGCTTGTTAATGCCCAACAACATAGTAAGGCAAATGAATTTAAAAGACATAGAGTGTCTATAAAAAAAAGAATTAATCTGTACACAAAAATGTACAAAAAACATTAATAACTCGAAACTTACAAACTCTAAAATGTGATAACATGGTAATTTTATAGCTCTTCGATTGCTCTACAACCAGATATAAAACCAAATATTAAAAAATATAGAGTTTAAAAAAAAAAAAAAGAAGTATCTGTACTAAACACTTCAATTACTCGAAAACAAGCATATTTAAAATGTTTGAAATATGTTCTATTTAAGCTCTTTATATAATCTAAATCTTTTGCAAAACTTTGTATTTGAAACTTATAGGTTTTCTAAAAAAAAAGAAGTATCTGAATACATAAATAAGAATTTCTCAAAGACTAACTATTTTAAAATTTTTAAAATAGCCATTTTAATGCTTTGTTAGTGTCTAATAACATGATGTTAAGCAAAAGTCTTTAACATATATAAGGTTTTTAAAAAAAAAGAAGGAATCTGTAGACAAATACTTTAATTACTAGAAAACAAGCATATTTTAAAATGTTTTCAATATGTTTATTTTTAAGATCTTTAAATGTGCTAAAATCTTGTGCTAAATTTTGTATTTGAAATTTATAGGTTTTCTAAAAAAAAAGAAAGTAGCTAAAAACATAAAAAGAATTTTTAAAGGTTAACTTATCATAAAACTTTTTTAAAAAAGCCATTTAAAAGAGCTTTTATTGCTCTACAACCTTATTAAAACTTAAGTAATTTAAAAAATATAGGGTTTTTAAAAACAGAAGGAATTTGTACACAAAAACTTTATTTACTCGAAAACAATAAATTTATAATTTCATAACATAGCCATTTTAAAGCTCTTTAAATGCGCTAACATCGTAAGCTAAACATAAGTATTAAAACTTATAGGTTTTCTGAAAAAAAATAAACAAGCTGTACACTAAATTTTAATTTCCCAAAGTCCAACTTTTTTAGAATGTTTTACAAATAGCCAATATTAATCTCTTAAAAATGCCCAACAACATGATGTTAAGCAAAAGAATTAAAATACATAGAGTGTCTATAAATAAAAAGAAGAAGAAATCTGTACTCACAAATTTGAATATCTCGAAAACTAAGAAATTCTAAAATGTTATAAAATTGTCTTTTAAAGCTCTTTTAATGCTCACAACCTGATTTAAAACTTTAGTATGTAAAAAATATCGTGTATTAAATAAAAAGAAGGAATCTGTACACGAAAACTTCAATTACTCCGAAAAGCCAAGCTATTTTAAAATGTTTTAATATGTTCATTTAAAACTCTTTTAATGCTTTAAAATCGTATGCTGAACATAAGTATTTAAAAATTATAGGTTTTCTAAAAAAAAAGAAAGTAGCTAAACACATATACTTTAATTTCTCAAAGACCATTTACAAAACATTTAAAATGTTTGAAATAGCAATTTTAAATTACTTTAAATGCCCCAACAACATGATGTAATGTAAAAAAATTTAAATACATAGGGGGGTGTCTCACATAAATGGAGTACTTTGTACAAAGAACATTAATAACTCGAAAACTAACAAACTCTAAAAATGTTTTAACATGGTCATTTAAAGCTCTTTGATTGCTCTCCAACCAGATATAAAAAACCTAAATATTTAAAAATATAGGATTTTTAAAAAAAAAAAGAAGGGATCTCTACACTAAAACTTTAATTACTCGAAAACAAGCATATTTTAAAATGTTTGAATATGTTCAGTTTTAAGCTTT
>NW_025113150.1:37733-41598 GCF_010416935.1 Polistes fuscatus | reverse complement strand
AGATTTTCTAAAAAAAAAGAATTCATCTGTTCCCATAAATATTTTTCTGAAAAAGACTACTTATTTAAATGTTTAAAAGAGCTATTTTAAAGCTTTAATGTCTAACAACTGAGTAAAGCAAAAGTATTTAAATAAATAGGGGTCTAAAAAAAAAAGGTGACTTTTTTACACAAAAACATTAATAACTCGAAACTAAGAAATTCTAAAATGTTATAACATTGTCATTTTAAAGCGCTTTTAATGCTCTAAAACCTGAGTTAAAACTTAAGTATTTAAAATACATAAAGTGTTTAAAAAAAAAGGAGTAAACTTGTACACAAAAACATTAATAACTCAAAAACTAACAAATTCTAAAATGTTATAACATGGTTATTTTAACCTCTTTTAATGCTCTAAAATCGTATGATGAACATAAGTATTTAAAACTTATAGGTTTTCTAAAAAAAAAAGAAACTATCTGTACACATAAATTTTAATTTCTCAAAGAACAACTTATTTTAAAATGTTTTAAAATAGTTATTTTAAAGCTCTTTCATTGCCCAACAACATAATGTTAAGCAAGTATTTAAAAATACATAGGTGTCTAAAAAAAAAGGAGTACTTTGTACACAAAAACTTTAATATTTCGAAAACTAAAAAATACTAAGATGTTATAACATGGTCTTTTAAAACGATTTAAATGCTCTACAAACTAACTAAAAACTTAAGTATTTAAAATATATAGGGTTTTTAAAAAAAAAAAAGTAATCTGTACACGAAAACTTTATTTACTCAAAAACTAGCACATTTTGAAATGTTTTAATTTGTTCATTTTTTAGCTTCTATATTTTTTAAAATCTTATGATAAACTTAAGTATTTAAAACTTATATATTTGTTCGGCGATATTTACGTTGTAAGAATAATTTAGATTGCGCGCGGAATAGGATAGGCGGCGTATGCGTTAGTTAAGTTGCGAGGGCGCGCAAGGGCTGTCGAGATGCGTGCGGACACGCCTTACCATGCAAGAGCAGGGGGCGGCTTGAGGTGTACGGGGGGAAGGATGCGTGGCCGTGTGCACGCACGAGTCTCTTCTGTTGTTCACTCTGGTTGAGCTACCACAGTGTTTGTTCTCATCTGGAGCTTTTCATTATCTTGGTCTTTGTTCTAGGCAACGTGAATAGAGCGTGTGTGAGTGAGTGAGGAGTGTGTGGAGTTTTTTGAGTTTTTGTTCCCAACAGGCTCTCACGTGGGCTTCTAGTCGGGCAGTTGTACGGAGGTCTACAACCTGTCTCCAGGCTCCCACGTGGGCTTCTAGCTGGCCAGGTGTAGCGAATTGCCTGCAACCTGCCGTCCGGCTCCTCACGTGGGCTTCTAGTCGGAGCGTTGTACCGTTTATCCGCAACTTGTCTCCAGGCTCCCCACGTGGGCTGTGGCGAATTATCTGCGACCGGTCACCAGGCTACCAACGCGAGATAAGGTTCTGGCCAGACAGGCCATCGTTAGGTGCGGTAAGAAACCGCGTGCGTTCGATTGTCGTCTTGCGTCGGAAGCGAACGTAAGAGAGCTCTCTAGCGTGCGACCAAAAGGTACCTCGCGTCGTTTATTCTATTAATATATTTTCTTTCAGCGTTTTGTTTGTAATTGTATGCTTCATCAGTTCATTGAATAAAGTGTTCTCTTGCCCCGGCTTTTCTCTCAATTCCGTGAGAGTTTTTATGCCGAGGCAAGTAGCTTTGTGCCGTGTAAAAGTGTTTTGCTCATTTATCTATCCTGTCCTATCTCACTCATTCCAGCGTTAAACTGTTTAATAGAAATCATTGGGAGGGATTCGACCATTTTCTGGTCACGTATATAATTGCTAGAACATTGGTGCCTCGGGTGAGGAATGAGTGATAGGTGGATTGATAAATTCGTAAAATCGGAAAACGCTTGCGTCTTTGTTCCTCGGTTCTTTGTGTGGACTTCTTTGTGGCTTTGTCTGAGTGTTGCGTCATCGTTCTTTGTCCGCTGGGATCGCGTGGCGCGTGTGGATTCGAGACGTGCCACGTGTTGGGTCTTCACTTCCGGCCGCACGCTTACCCCATTAGCTATCGCTTCACTTCCGGCCGCACGGCTTACCCCTACTTAGCTAGCGCTTTACTTCCGGCCGCACGGATTCCTTCTTCCGGTTTGAGACTTATGCTGAGCGTTAGGCCCGTTGTGGGGACGCGAACAGCGAGTAGTGGGAGATCTGAGAGTGGGACCACGGTGGGGCGGCATAGCGCCGGTTTCCTTGGTTACGGATTAAATATCCGCGTCTTCTAGACGCGCGTTCTTCTCTCTCCCCTCTTCTCGTCTACCGTTTCGGAGAGCAAGAGTGGGGACAAGACAGCTTTCCTCCGTGTTCTAGTTGTCGTTACATTTACTAACTCCATTGTTCGTTTTTCGATTCGCTCATCATGCCTCCTGCTGCTTTGAATAAGTTGGTCGCCCTGCAGAGGACGCGTTTAGCCGAGCTTAAGAGTATCCATCGTCGGTTAATGGCTAGACCGCTTGCGTCCCTGGGGTCGATCTGATTCAGCCGGGAATAGATGCGTTGGCTACGGTGTTTGCGGCGGTGCGGCAGACCCACGAAGGAGATCGCAGTCGAGGGCCGGACGCTCTGAACGACCCGTATAGATAGAGGGAGGAATTGAGGAAATCCGTGAAGCATAGATGAGCCTTTCGCGCGTTCGTAGCGTTGCGTCGACAGCTTGTCCGAATAAGAGGCGGCCCAACCCCCAGCAAGAATCTCCACCCCAGGGTTGCGGATTAGATCCGAGTTTTCGGAGCTTCCAAGATGTCACTGCCGAAGTTTTTCGGGCGATGAGGAGGATTGGGAGAACTTTTTGACAGTTTCAGGTCCATGGTGCACGAGGCCCCGCGACTGGACGATACCGCCAAGTTGCGATATCTGAAATCGTGCTTAGTCGGTGAGGCTGCAGGATGGATTAAAGATGTGTCGACTAGCACTGCGAATTATGCTAGCACTTGGGAGGCGTTAAAGGCACGGTATTATAAATCCGATGCTCCTTCTGTTTAAAAAACTTCAGGCATTGTTGGATCTTCCGCGTCTTAAGAGGGAGTCCATCGCAGAGCTGCGTTCACTCCTTGATAGGATGCAGTGTATAGTTGGGTCTCTGAAGAAGCGTGTTGGCCGGTAGTAAAATGGGATAGCATACTTGTATTTCTGCTAGTTACGCGATTGGACGTGGCACGCGAAGTCGTGGAATGCGGAACTCATCTCGATGGAGGGGTTGATCACAGCTTCAGGATCGGAGTCAGGAAGGAGAGGCGGGCCCCTGGGCCCTGCTTTATGCCCACGTTGCGCGAATTGGTCGGATTTCTCGAGAAGAGGGCTCGGGTTTGTGCAGTGCAGGGGGAAAACCGAGGGGAAAAAAGGGTAGCTCCCCCCCTAGATCAAGTCTCCCCCGCAAGGTTCATCATTCGAGGGGTCCGGCGATCACGACTGAGGGGTTTGGAAGTGGTGTTCAGTGTCCATTTGTGAGGGTCCACACAGGGGTGTTTGGGTGTGTTCGGTTCAAGTCATGGGCGTTACCGGAGCGGATACGAGAGGTTGGGCGTTTGGCGCTTGTGTGCCAATTGTCTCGGGCAGCATTCGGGGAAGGCTTGTTCCTCTAGGGTGGGCGCTGTTCCGCGTGCAAGGGCAAGGCACCATACGCTTATCCATACGCCGCAGTAGAGTAGGAATGCAGAAACCCGCTTCCTAGAGCGGTTGCGGGAGGTTCGGAATTAATGGGACTGGTGCGCCAGTGAGTTTGCAATGGCGGCTACTCCATCGGAAGCGTTAGGAGTATGCTGCTTGGCGACAACTATGCACGAGTTTGGGTAGCAGGCACTAAGGGA
>NW_025113150.1:0-35764 GCF_010416935.1 Polistes fuscatus | reverse complement strand
TCTATGTTCTTATGTGCTGGGGAGTTTACAAATTTCAGAAGTGGGATTCAAACTCGCTAAATTAGAATTCGCGATTCGCGCGTGTGTTATGAAAAGTGGGATTGAATCTATTACGTTATTAGTGAAGTTATTAGTGAACTTACGTGTTTGAGTGACTTAACATTTGAAGTCTAAAAATTTAGAAAACGTTTGCATTGAAACTGTCTACAAATTAAAAACATGGCAACAACCCGCAAACTTACAGTAACCGAGCTAGGAGAAATGTTACGCGCTCGAGGCTTGGCGACGTACGGCACGAAAGCCGAGCTTATGGCAAGATTAGATTTAGCTGAACCTCATTGGAGGGATGAAGCTATCTTAGATACAACTTACGACGACGGAGCGACCGCCTTAGAAACACCGGCCACCGAAGCGGCGAAGTAGAAAGTCTCCGTCGGCAGGTAGAAGACCTTATGCGTGAGGTCGGGCAACTCAGGGGAACAACGGAACAACGACCAAGAGTGAATGATCGACACCGCGAGGTCAGCTTAAGTGTAATCTCTGATATGATCGACGTTTTTGATGGAAGCGTTGGTACCTTTACCGTCTGGGAAGACGAGTGCGCTATATACAACGAATGCACCAGCTTCGGGATACCGAAATTGTTATGATAATTAGTCTAAAATTGAGGGGAAAAGCATTGCGATGGTTTCACTCAAAACCCGAATTCGTGACTTATGGAATGGAGGAATTATTAGCAGCAATAGGGAAGATGTTTAGCTCGCGACAAAGTGTTATCACGTTGAGAAGACAGTTTGAGGAACGTAGGTGGAACGGCAACGAGTCGTTTAGAGATTACCTACATGACAAAATGATTCTGGGTTACCGAATTCCCCTCCCAGAACAAGAAATTTTGGAGTATGCGATAGACGGCATTCCAGACATTGCATTAAGAAACCAGGCCCGGATGATTGGTTTCCGAGACCAGGAGTCGTTGCTGACGGCTTTCGAAAGTATTACGCTATACGCCGGGTTAAGGATGCGAGCGACGGGCCCTCGAAGTCCTACAAAATACGAAGGAAGGCGGCCGACGGGAGAAGGAAGAAGAAAACCGATCGACCATAAGAGGCCGTCGGAGGAAAATTATGCCAGATGCTTCAACTGTGGAGAGACAGGACATTTTGCGGGGAACTGCCCCCGTCCGAAGAGGGAAAGAGGCAGCTGCTACAAGTGCGGTAAACATGGACATCTTAGACCAGAATGCCCGGAGAAGGGTGGCGAAGTCCACAGCGTCACCAGGAACGTGACCACCGATGACGACTACATCAGGAAGATAACTTATGATGTCGATTCAGGCAATATCACTACATCTTAGTTTTAGACACCTTATTGGATTCCGGCAGCCCCGTGAGTTTCATAAAGAAAGGGTTAGTGATGGGACCGATCAACTCTGCGCCGGAACTCGGAAGTGAATATTATGGTATTAATCATAGTCGTCTGCAAGTACACGGCTCGATACAAGTTAGTTTAAAATTAGATGACGGCGAAAGGGTTGACACTCGTCTGTTGGTAGTACCGGATACTACAATGGTGAACTCCGTTATTTTAGGTCGCGACGCATTAAAAAGATGTGGATTAGTTTTTAGCAGAAAAGAAGCGCTCCGAAGAGAGGTAGTGATAGATCAGATTATGAATATAGAAATAGATGATTCCACCGATAATCAAATTACCGAATTAGACATTAATCCCAAAATCGCGGTGGAAAAACAAAATGAATTAAAGGAAATCTTAAAGGTAAATTACTTAGATGCACCTCGTCCGGAAAGCCTAGAATAAGCAAGGAACACCTGCGAGCAATGGGGAGTTAAAGGATAAATTAGTTATAGCGCCTTTGTTAGCCAAATTAAATGACAAATCATCGGGAAAAGATTGGCATCAATTTTTAACGGATATTGAATACGCTTTAAATAAACGGTCCGAATGCATCAACCGGGGAATCTCCTAGTAAATTTATTCGGTGTAACCCAGAGGGTGACATTGTCGATAATTAGTAGTTATTTAGAAAACACCATCGCGAGTAGCGAACGCGATTTAAAAGCAATTAGGAATAAGGCCGAAGATAGAATGGCTGAGAGCAAAATTACAACAAGAAGTATTATGATAAACGCCATCATAAGATACGGTCAGAATTTAATGTCGGTGATTATGTGGTGGTAAGGAATTTTGATAGCACTGTAGGGTTGGAAAAAAAACTGATACCAAAATTTAGGGGTCCGTACGAAGTTATAAAAAATTACGAAACGATAGATATGTAGTTGCCGATATAAGGCTTCCAAATATCTCAAAGACCGTATCAGGGAACATGGGAATATTGTAACATGCGTCCCTGGCGAGGAACAGAACAGGCCAAAGAATAGAGAGAAAAGAGAACATCTCGAGTTTCTATTTAGTATACTTTATCCTTATGATTAAAACTCAATTGTATTTGTTTCATTTCATTTTATTTCCTTTAAAGATAGTGTACCGACAGTTAAAAGTTTATATTTAGTATATTTTCTTCTTATGTAAAGTCCAATTGTATTATGTTCTTTCATTTCCTTTTTAAGATTATCACCGAAATCGCATCTCGCTTAATGTTTGTAGACTAAATATTATTTTAGTTTTGATTAGATCAAACAAAAAAAAAAAAAAAAGAGCGGGAAAAAGGAGAGAGTAATATTGTATCCGAGTAATTGTTATTTCTTATGTATATATTATCTTATATTTTTATTCTTTCAGATTATTACTTTTCTTTATGTGTTAATTTTTGATTGTATTCTTATGTTTGTATTCATGTACTTCTTATGTATGTATCAACTTTATGTTCATTCATTTTACGTTGCGCCATTATGTATGTGTGATGGTCTAGTGACCGAGGGCGGTCACCGTCAGGACTGGCCGATTGTAAACGTCTTATGCAGGTTCGTGCACGTTAGCGCCTGCACTAGTGTGAGTGCGTGCGGATGTTTATTAGGATATCGGTCTTCTTAAGATTAAGTGTGGGGAACCGTGGCTGTATGCGTCACCCATGGAGGAGGGCGATGCTCCGTTGTTCGACGGAAAAGTAAAAAAAGGGGAGTCGGACAATACGGGTGGTAGTAGAGTAGCAGTTAGTTAATCTTATGTTCCTATGTGCTGAGTAGTAGGAAGTAGCAGTTAGTTAATCTTATGTTCTTATGTGCTGGCGTAGTAGGAAGTAGCAGTTAGTTAATCTTATGTTCTTATGTGCTAGGGAGTTTACATTACTCGAAAACAAGCAACTTTTAAAATGTTGAAACTAGCATTTATAAGTTCTTTAATGCCTTATAACCTGATGGTAAAAATAAGTGATTAATCTATATAGGTTTGTCTAAAAATAGGAAGGAATCTGTACACAAATACTTTAATTACTCGAAAACAACAAATTTTAAAACGCTCTATACATTGTCATTTTTAAAAGCACCTATTTTAATGACCTAAAAACTTGATGTTAAACCATATTACTTATATACACGGGTGGTTTACAAAAAACAAGGAAATCTGTACACAAAACTTTGCTTACTCTAGAACACAACAAATTTTAAACGCTATAACATGGTCATTTAAATCTCTTTTATTGAACTACTACTTGATGCTAAACATAAGTGATTAAATATCTATAGGTGTCCTAAAAATAAGAATAATCTTTTCACAAAAACTTTTAATTCCTCGAAAACAAACAAATTTCCAACCGCTACACATGGCAATTTTAAAGCTATTTTAATGACCTAAACTTGATGCTAAACTTACTTATTTAATATACATAGGGTGTTTTAAAAAAATAAGGAATCTGTACACAAAAACTTTGATTACTCTGAACTAACAATTTTAAAACGCTATAACATTGTCATTGTGAAATCTCTTTTAATGAACTGTTACTTGATGCTAAACATAACTATCTATATACATTAGGTGTTCAAAAAAAAGATGTAGTTTGTACACAAAAACTTTAATAACTCGAAAAGTAACAAATTCTAAAATGTTATATATGGTCAATTTAAAGCTTTTTAAATGCCTTATAACCTGATTCTAAACTATGCTTTTAATATACGGTTGTCTGAAAAAAAGAAGTAATCTATACATAAAAATATTATTTACTCGAAAAAAAGCAACATTTAAAATGTTTTTAAAACTGCTATTTGTAAGCTCTTTAATGCCTAAGAACATGATGCTAAACATAGGTGTTTTTATAAACATAAGTTGTTTAAAAAAAAAAAAGGAATCCGTACAAAAAACTTCAATTACTTGAAAACTTACAAATTATAAAATATTTTACCGCGGTCATTTTATAGTTGTCATTTTAAAGCAGTGATTTTAAAGCTTTTTAATGACCTAAACTTGATGATAAACATAATTATTAAATATACATAGGTTGATTAGAAAAAATAAGTTTTCTTTACACAAAACATTGTTACTCGATAACTAACATATTAAAACCGTATAACATGGTCATTTTAAAGCATTTTTAATGACCTAATACTTGATGTTAAACACAATTATTTAATATACATAAGGTGTCCAAAAAAAAAAGATGATCTTCGTACAGAAAAACTTTAATAACTCGAAAACTAACAAATCTAAAATAGTATAACATGGTCATTTTAAATCTCTTTAAATGACTTTTAACCTAATGCTAAACATAAGTGTTTAATATACATAGAGTGCCTGACAAAAAAGAAGGTATCTTTACACAAAACTTTAGTTACTCGAAAAAACGCAACTTTTAAAATGTTTTAAAATAGCCATTTATAAGCTCTTTAAATGCCTTATAACCTGATTTAAAACATAAGTATTTAAAGAATATTGATTTTTAAACAAAAAGAAAGAATCTGTACACAAAAACTTTAATAACTCGAAAAGTAACAAATTCTAAAATGTTATAATGGTCAATTTAAAGCTTTTTAAATGCCTTATAACCTGATTCTAAACATATGCTTTTAATATACATAGGTTGTCTGAAAAAAAGAAGTAATCTATACATAAAAATATTATTTACTCGAAAAAAGCAACATTTAAACTGTTTTAAAACTGCTATTTGTAAGCTCTTTTAATGCCTAAGAACATGATGCTAACATAAGTGTTTTATAAACATAAGTTGTTTAAAAAAAAAAAAGGAATCCGTACAAAAAACTTCAATTACTTGAAAACTTACAAATTATAAAATATTTTACCGCGGTCATTTATAGTTGTCATTTTAAAGCAGTGATTTTAAAGCTTTTTAATGACCTAAAACTTGATGATAAACATAATTATTAAATATCATAGGTTGATTAGAAAAAATAAGTTTCTTTACACAAAAACATTGATTACTCGATAACAACATATTTTAAAACCGTATAACATGGTCATTTTAAAGCATTTTTAATGACCTAATACTTGTGTTAAACACAATTATTTAATATACATAAGGTGTCCAAAAAAAAGATGATCTTCGTACAGAAAAACTTTAATAACTCGAAAACTAACAAAATTCTAAAATAGTATAACATGGTCATTTTAAATCTCTTTAAATGCCTTTTAACCTAATGCTAAACATAAGTGTTTAATATACATAGAGTGCCTGACAAAAAAGAAGGTATCTTTACACAAAAACTTTAGTTACTCGAAAAAACGCAACTTTTAAAATGTTTTAAAATAGCCATTTATAAGCTCTTTAAATGCCTTATAACCTGATTTAAAACATAAGTATTTAAAGTATATTGATTTTTAAACAAAAAGAAAGAATCTGTACACAAAAACTTTAATTATTTGAAAAAAAGGAACTTTTTAAAAGTTTTAAAATAGCTTTTTGTAAGCTCTAAAAATGTATTATAACCTAAAGCTAAATTTAAATGTTTAATATACTTAGGTTGTAAAAAAAAAGAAGGTATCTATACACAAAAACTTTAGTTACTAGAAAAAAAGCAACTTTTAAAATGTTTTAAAATAGCTATTTATAAGCTCTTTAAATGCCTTATAACCTGATGCTAAACATAAGTGTTTAATATACATAGGATGTCTAAAAAAAAGATGGAATCTGTACACAAAAACTTCAATTACTCGGAAACTAAAAAATTTTATAATGCTATGAAATGGACTTTCTAAAGCTCCTTTAATGCTCTACGACCAGTTTTAAAACTTAAGTTTTTAAAATATTGGGATTTCAATATAAAAGAAGAAATCTATAAACAAAAACTTAAATTACTCAAAAACAAGCAAATTTTAAAATGTTTTAAAATAGCTATTTATAAGCTCTTTAAATGCCTTATAACTTGATGCTAAACATAAGTGTTTAATATACAAAGTTTGTCTAAAAAAAAAGAAGGATTCTATTAACAAAAACTTTAATTACTCGAAAACTAACAAATTTGAAAATTTTATAACATTGTCATTTTAAAGCTCTTTTAATGCTCCAAAACTTGATTTAAAACTTAAGTATTTAAAATATATAGATTTTTAAACAAAGAGAAGGAATCTTTACACAAAAACTTTTATTACTCGAAAAAAAACAAATAAAAAATAATTAAACGCAGTCATTTTTAAGTTGTCATTTTAAAGCAGTAATTTTAAAGCTCTTTTAGTGATTTACAACCCGATTTAAAACTTAAGTATTTAAAATATATAGATTTTTAAACAAAAAGAAGGAATCTGTACATAAAAACTTTAATTACTCAAAAAAAACAACTTTTGAAATGTTTAAAAATAGCTATTAATAAGCTCTTTAAATGCTTTATATCCTGATGCTAAACATAAGTGTTTAATATACTTAGGTTGTTTAAAAAAAAAAGAAAGAATCTATACACAAAAACTATAGTTACTCGAAGAAAAGCAACTTTTAAAATGTTTTAAAATAGCTATTTATAAGTTCTTTAAATGCCTTATAACCTGATGCTAAACATAAGTGTTTAATATACATAGGATGTCTAAAAGAAAAGAAGGAATCTGTACACAAAAACTTTAATTACTCGAAAACTAACAAATTTTAAAATGCTATAACATGGTCATTTTAAAGCTATTTAAATGACTTAAAACTTCATGCTAAACATAATTACTTATATACATAAGGTGTTTTAAAAAAATAAGGAATCTGTACACAAAAACTTTAATTACTCGAAAAAAATCAACTTTAAAAATTTTTTTAAATAGCTATTTATAAGCTCTTAAAATGCATAATAACATGATGCTAAACATAAGTGTTTTATAAACATATGTTGTCTTAAAAAAAGAAGGAATCCGTACACAAAAACTTCAATTACTTGAAAACTTTCAAATTTTAAAATAATTTATCGCAGTCATTTTATAGTTGTAATTTTAAAGCAGTAATTTTAAAGCTCTTTAATTACCAAAAACTTGATGCTAAACATAATAATTTAATATACATAGTAAGTTTAAAAAAAGAAGGAATCTGTACACAAAAAACTTTGATTACTCGAAGAAAAGCAACTTTTAAAATGGTTTAAATAGCTATTTAAAAGCTCTTTAAATGCCTTATAACCTGATGCAAAACATAAGTGTTTAATATACATAGGTTGTCTAAATAAAGAAGGAATCTATACAAAAAAATTTTTAATTACTCGAAAAAAAACAACTTTTAAATGTTTGAAAATAGCTACTTTTAAGCTCTTTAAATGCCTTATAACCTGATGGTAAACACTAAGTGATTAATATATATGGTTGTCTAAAATAGGAAGGAATATGTACACAAAAACTTCAATTACTTGAAATTAACAAATTATAAAATAATTTATCGCAGTTATTTTATAGTTGCATTATAAAGCAGTATTTTAAAGCTCTTAAATTACAAAAAACTTGATGCTAAACATAATTTTTAATATACATAGGCTGTTTAAAAAAAATAAGGACTTGTACACTAAAACTTTGATTACTCTAGAACTAGCAAATTTTTAAAACGCTATAACATGGTCATTTGAAATCTCTTTTAATGAACTATTACTTGATGCTTCACATAATTAATTTAATATACATTAGGTGCCCAAAAAAAAAGATGTACTTTGTACACAAAAACTTTAATAACTCGAAAGTAACAAATTCAGTAATGTTATAAATTGGTCAATTTTAAGCTCTTTAAATGCCTTATAACCGGATTTTAAGCATATGCGTTTGATATACATAGGTTGTCTGAAAAAAAGAAGGAATCTATACACAAAAAACATTAATTACTCGAAAAAGCAACTTTTGAAATGTTTTAAAACTGCTATTTATAAGCTCTTTAAATGCCTTATCACCTGATGCTAAACATAAGTGTTTAATTACATAGGTTGTCTGAAAAAAAAGAAGGAATCTGTACAGAAAAACTTTAAATACTCGAAAGAAAGCAACTTTTAAAATGTTTTGAAATAGTTATTTATAAGCTCCTTTAATGCCTAATAACATGATGCTAAACATAAGTGTTTTATAAGCATATGTTGTCCAAAAAAAGAAGGAATCCGTCCAAAAAAATCTCTAATTACTCGAAGAAAAGCAACTTTTAAAATGTTTTAAATAGCTATTTATAAGCTCTTTAAATGCCTTATAACCTTATGGTAAACATAAGTGATTAATATATATAGTTGTCTAAAATAGGAAGAAATCTGTACACAAAACTTTAATTACTCGAAAAAAAGCACCTTTTTAAATGTTTAAAAATAACTATTATAAACTATTTAAATTCCTTATAACCTAATGCTAATCATAAGTTTTTAATATACATAGGTTGTCTAAAAAAAGAAGGAATCTATACAAAAAAATTTTTAATTACTCGAAAAAAAGCAACTTTTAAATTGTTTGAAAATAGCTATTTATAAGCTCTTTAAATGTCTTATAACCTAATGGTAAACATAAGTGATTAATATATATAGGTTGTCTAAAAATAGGAAGGAATCTGTACACAAATACTTTAATTACTCGAAACTAACAAATTTAAAAACGTTTTATCATGGTCATTTTAAAGCTCTTTTATGACTTAAAACTTGATGCTAAACATAATTATTTAATATACATAGGTTGTTTAAAAAAAATAAGGAATCTGTACACTAAAACTTTGATTACTCTAGAACTAGCAAATTTTAAAACGCTATAACATGGCTATTTGAAATCTCTTTTAATGAACTATTACTTGATGCTTCACATAATTATTTAATATACATTTGGTGCCCAAAAAAAAGATGTACTTTGTACACAAAAACTTTAATAACTCGAAAAGTAACAAATTCAAAAATGTTTTAATATAGTCAATTTAAAGCTCTTTAAATGCCTTTTAACCTGATATTAAGCATATGCGTTTGATATACATAGGTTGTCTGAAAAAAAAGAAGGAATCTATACACAGAAACATTAATTACTCGAAAAAAGCAACTTTTTAAATGTTTCAAAATAACTATTATAAGCTCTTTAAATGCCTTATAACCTGATGCAAAACATAAGTGTTTAATATACATAGGTTGCCTAAAAATAAAGAAGGAATCTATAACCAAAAACTTTAATTACACGAAAAAAAGCAACTTTTAAAATGTTTGAAAATTGCTATTTATAAGCTCTTTAAATGCCTTATAACCTGATGCTTAACATAATTGTTTAATATACATAGGTTTTCTAAAAAAGAAAGAAGCAATCTGTACACAAAAACTTTAATTACTTTAAAACTAAAAAATTTTAAATTGCTATACCATGGTCATTTCAAAGCTCTTAAATGCCCAACAACATGATTTTAGGCAAAAGTATTTAAAATATATGGGGTGTCCGAAAAAAAAGATGTACTTCGTATACAAAAACTTTAATTACTCGATGACTAACAAATTTTAAAAAAATTTAACGCAGTCATTTTATAGTTGTTATTTTATAGCAGTAATTTTAAAGCTCTATAAAAACCAAAAACTGGTTGCTAAACATAATTATTTAATTTACATATGGAGTTAAAAAAAAAGAAAGAATCTGTACAGAAAAACTTTAAATACTCGAAAAAAAGCCACTTTTAAAATGTTTTAAAATAGTTATTTATAAGCTCCTTTGATGCCTAATAACATGATGCTAAACATAAGTGTTTTAAAGGCATAGGTTGTTTAAAAAAAAAGAAGAAATCTATACAAAAAAATCTTTAATTACTCGAAGAAAAGCAACTTTTAAAATGTTTTAAAATAGCTATTTATAAGCTCTTTAAATGCCTTATAACCTGATGGTGAACATAAGTGATTAATATATATAGGTTGTCTAAAAATAGGAAGGAATCTGTACACAAATACTTCAATTACTCGAAAACAACAAATTTTAAAACGCTATAACATGGTCATTTTAAAGCTATTTTAATGACCTAAAACTTGATGCTAAACATAATTACTTAATATACATAGGGTGTTTTAAAAAAATAAGGAATCTGTACACAAAAACTTGATTACTCTAGAACTAACAAATTTTAAAACGCTATAACATGGTCATTTAAAATCTCTTTTAATGAACTATTACTTGATGCTAAACATAATTATTTAATATACATTAGGTGCCCAAAAATAAGATGTACTTTGTACACAAAAACTTTAATAACTCGAAAAGTAACAAATTCAAAAATGTTATAATATGGTCAATTTAAAGCTCTTTAAATGCCTTATAACCTGATTGTAAACATATGCGTTTAATATACATAGGTTGTCTAAAAAAAGAAGGAATCTATACACAAAAACATTAATTACTCGAACAAAATCAACTTTTAAAATGTTTTAAAATAGTTATTTATAAGCTACTTTAATTCCTAATAATATGATGCTAATCATAAGTGTTTTATAAGCATATGTTGTCTAAAAAAAAAGAAGGAATCCGTCCAAAAAACTTCAATTACGTGAAAACTAACAAATTATAAAATAATTTACCGCAGTCATTTTATTGTTGTCATTTTAAAGCAGTAATTTTAAAGCTTTTTAATGACCTTAAACTAGATGTTAAACATAATTATTAAATATACATAGGTTGTTTAAAAAAAATAAGTAATCTGTACACAAAAACATTGATTACTCGAAAACTAACATATTTTAACACCCTATAACATGGTCATTTTAAAGCGCTTTTAATGACCTAAAACTTGATGCTAAATACACTTATATAAAATACATAGGGTGTCCAAAAAAAAAGATGATCTTCGTACAGAAAAACTTTAATAACTCGAAAACTAAAAAATTCTAAAATGGTATGACATGGTCATTTTAAAGCTCTTTAAATGCTATATAACTTGATGATAAACATAAGTGTTTAATATACATAGGTTGTCTAACAAAAAAGAAGGAGTCTGTACACAAAAACTTTAATTAATCGAAAAAAAGCACCTTTTAAAATGTTTCAAAATAACTATTATAAACTATTTAAATGCCTTATAACCTAACGCTAATCATAAGTGTTTAATATACATAGGTTGTCTAACAAAAAAGAAGGAGTCTGTACACAAAAACTTTAATTACTCGAAAAAAAGCACCTTTTAAAATGTTTAAAAATAACTATTATAAACTATTTAAATGCCTTATAACCTAACGCTAATCATAAGTGTTTAATATACATAGGTTGTCTAAAAAAAAAGAAGGAATCTATACAAAAAAATTTTTAATTACTCGAAAAAAAGCAACTTTTAAAATGTTTTAAAATAGCTATATATAAGCTCTTTAAATGCCTTATAACTTTATGCTAAACATAATTGTTTAATATACATAGGTGGTCTAAAAAAAAAGAAGGAATCTATAAAAAAAACTTTAATTACTCGAAAACTGACAAGTTTTAAAACGCTACAACACGGCCACTTTAAAGCTCTTTTAAAGACCTAAAACTTGATGCTAAACATATTTATTTAATATACACAGGGTGTTTAAAAAGAAGAAGGAATATGTACACAAAAATTGTGATAACTCGAAAAAAAGAAACTTTTATAATGTTTTAAAATAGCTATATATAAGCTCTTTAAATGCCTTATAACTTTATGCTAAACATAAGTGTTTAATATACATAGGTGGTCAAAAAAGAAAGAAGGAATCTATACAAAAAAATCTTTAATTACTCGAAAAAAAGCAATTTTTAATTGTTTAAAATAGCTATTTATAAGCTCTTTAAATGTCTTATAACCTGATGGTAACCATAAGTGATTAATATATATAGGTTGTCTAAAAATAGGAAGGAATATTTACACAAAAACTTCAATTACTTGAAAATTAACAAATTATAAAATAATTTATCGCAGTTATTTTATAGTTGTCATTATAAAGCAGTAATTTTAAAGCTCTTAAATTACAAAAAACTTGATGCTAAACATAATTATTTAATAAACATAGAGTGTTTAAAAAAAAAAAGGAATCTGTACACAAATACTTTAATTACTCGAAAACTAACAATTTTAAAACGCTATAACATGGTCATTTTAAAGCTATTTTAATGACTTAAAACTTGATGCTAAACATAATATTTAATATACATAGGCTTTTTAAAAAAAATAAGGACTCTGTAAACTAAACTTTGATTACTCTAGAACTAGCAACTTTTAAAACGCTATTACATGGTCATTTGAAATCTCTTTTAATGAACTATTACTTGATGCTTTACATATTATTTATTACATTAGGTGCCCAAAAAAAGATCTTTTTGTACACAAAAACTTTAATAACTCGAAAAGTAACAAATTCAAAAATGTTATATTATGGTCAAATTAAAGCTCTTTAAATGCCTTATAACCTGATTCTATGCATATGCGTTTGATATTAGGGGGACCGGAAAGTAATGTCGTTTCTGCGCATGCCAATACTTGATTGTCATTTGTCAGCTCATTGTTTGGTTCAGAGGCGTACCAAAGACATTGTGAGGTTATAGTGATTTCTTTACTTATAGACAATGAATTACAATTTTTTTTTGTAATTTTGGGTAAAATGGCCAGCCAAATACCAGAAGAGGTACACATCCGGCATTGCATGCTCTTTGAGTTTCGCAAGGGAAATAACGCAACAGTTGCTACCAAAAACATTTGCGATGTTTATCTAAATGCACTGGACATTCGTAAATGCCAAAGGTGGTTTTCCAAGTTCAAATCGGGTAATTTTGATCTTTCCGACTCGTATCGATCAGGAAGACCATCAGCGTTAGACAACGACGTGTTAAGGGCGGAAGTGAAGCAAATCCGTGTCAGACGATCGAGGAATTGTCAAACAGTCTCAACCAACCTTGGTCGACCATCCAAGAACATTTGAAGTAGATTGGGAAAGTAAGCAGAGCAGGTGTTTGGGTCCCGCATAATCTGTCCGAACAGAAAAGGCTAACCGATCAATCACATGCAACTTATTGCTTCAACGACACAACACAGAAGCGTTTTTTGATCGCTTGATCACAGGAGATGAGAAATGGGTCCTGTATGATAACCCAAACGCAAAAAGCAGTGGCTCTCTCCAAATGAAATCCCTCGGAGTACTGCTAAGCCAGGTTTACACCCCAAAAAAGCGCTTTTGTGTGTTTGGTGGAGTATTCGCGGCATTGTTCATTTTGAATTACTGAAACCTGGACAAACTGTTACTGCAGACCTCTACAGCGAACAATTGCAGCGAGTCAATCAATCTTTAATTGAAAAGTGGCCAGCGATTGTCAACCGAAAAGGCGTCATTCTCCAACATGACAATGCAAGACCGCACTGCGCAAGGCGAACTCTAGAAAAAATTAATGAATTGGGGTGGGAGGTGCTGCCTCATCCACCATATTCGCCCGATGTTGCACCATCGGATTTCCACTTATTCCGAGCGCTGCAACACTTTTTAAGTGGCAAAACATTTGCAAATTTGGATGATATCCAAAATGCCATCTCTAGATATTTGCCGAAAAACCAATTAATTTTATCGATCAGGATTGAAAATTTACTCACTAGATGGCAAAGGTTATTGACAATGATGGGGAATATCATTTATTAAAAATAACGACTCGTTAAAATGTATGTGTTTGTATTTAGCGTAAGAAAACGACATACTTTCCGGTCCCCTAGTACATAGGTTGTCCTGAAAAAAGAAGGAATCTATACACAAAAACATAATTATCGAAAAAAGCAGCTTTTGAACTGTTTAAACTGCTATTTATAAGCTCTTTAAATGCCTTATCACCTGATGCTAACATAAGTGTTTAATATACATAGGTTGTCTGAAAAAAAAGAAGGAATCTGTACAGAAAATCTATTAAATACTCGAAAAAAAGCAACTTTTAAAATGTTTTAAAATAGTTATTTATAAGCTCCTTTAATGCCTAATAACATGATGCTAAACATAAGTGTTTTATAAACATATGTTGTCTAAAAAAAAGAAGAAATCCGTACAAAAAACTTCAATTACTTGGAAACTAACAAATTATAAAATAATTTAACGCAGTCATCTTTTATAGTTGTCATTTTAAAACAGTAATTTAAAGATATTTTATGACTTAAAACTTGATGTTAAACATAATTATTAAATATCCATAGGTTTTTAAAAAAAATAAGTAATCTGTACACAAAAACATTGATTACTCGAAAACTAACATGTTTTAAAACCTATAACATGATCACTTTAAGCCTTTTTAATGACCTAATACTTGATGCTAAACACAATTATTTAATATACATAGGGGTGTCCAAAAAAGATGATCTTTGTACAGAAAAACTTTACTAACTCGAAAACTAACAAATTCTAAAATGGTATAACATGGTCATTTTAAATCTCTTTAAATGCCTTATAACCTAATGCTAAACATAAGTGTATAATATACATAGAGTGCCTGACAAAAAAAAAGGAGTCTTTACACAAAAACTTTAATTACTCGAAAAAAAGCAACTATTTAAATGTTTCAAAATAACTATTATAAGCTATTTAAATGCCTTTTATACAAATGCTAATAATAAGTGTTTAATATACATAGGTTGTCTAAAAAAAAAGAAGGACTCTATACACAAAAACTTTAATTACTCGAAAAATAACAAGTTTTAAAACGCTATTACACGGCCACTTTAAAGCTCTTTTAAAGACCTAAAACTTGATGCTAAACATAATTATTTAATATACATATGCTGTTTAAAAAAAATAAGGACTCTGTACACTAAAACTTTGATTACTCTAGAACTAGAAAATTTTAAAACGCTATAACATGGTCTTTTGAAATCTCTTTTAATGAACTATTACTTGATGCTTCACATAATTATTTAATATACATTAGGTGCCCAAAAAAAAGATGTACTTTGTACACAAAAACTTTAATAACTCGAAAAGTAACAAATTCAAAAATGTTATAATATGGTCAATTTAAAGCTCTTTAAATGCCTTATAACCTGATATTAAGCATATGCGTTTGATATACATAGGTTGTCTGAAAAAAAAGAAGGAATCTATACTCAGAAACATTAATTACTCGAAAAAAGCAACTTTTGAAATGTTTTAAAACTGCTATTTATAAGCTCTTTAAATGCCTTATCACCTGATGCTAAACATAAGTGTTTAATATACATAGTTTGTCTGAAAAAAAAGAAGAATCTGTACAGAAAAACTTTAAATACTCGAAAAAAAGCAACTTTTAAAATGTTTTAAAATAGTTATTTATAAGCTCCTTTAATGCCTAATAACATGATGCTAAACATAAGTGTTTTATAAACATATGTTTTCTAAAAAAAAGAAGAAATCCGTACAAAAAACTTCAATTACTTGAAAACTAACAAATTATAAAATAATTTAACGCAGTCATTTTATAGTTTTCATTTTTAAACAGTAATTTTAAAGATATTTTATGACTTAAAACTTGATGTTAAACATAATTATTAAATATCCATAGGTTGTTTAAAAAAAATAAGTAATCTGTACACAAAAACATTGATTACTCGAAAACTAACATGTTTTAAAACCCTATAACATGATCACTTTTAAGCCTTTTTAATGACCTAATACTTGATGCTAAACACAATTATTTAATATACATAGGGTGTCCAAAAAAAAGATGATCTTTGTACAGAAAAACTTTAATAACTCGAAAACTAACAAATTCTAAAATGGTATAACATGGTCATTTTAAATCTCTTTAAATGCCTTATAACCTAATGCTAAACATAAGTGTAGATATACATAGAGTGCCTGACAAAAAAAAAGGAGTCTTTACAATAAACTTTAATTACTCGAAAAAAAGCAACTATTTAAATGTTTCAAAATAACTATTATAAGCTATTTAAATGCCTTATAACCAAATGCTAATTATAAGTGTTTAATATACATAGGTTGTCTAAAAAAAAAGAAGGACTCTATACGCAAAAACTTTAATTACTCGAAATATAACAAGTTTTAAAACGCTATAACACGGCCACTTTAAAGCTCTTATAAAGACCTAAAACTTGATGCTAAACATAATTATTTAATATACATATGCAGTTTAAAAAAAATAAGGACTCTGTACACTAAAACTTTGATTACTCTAGAAATAGCAAATTTTAAAACGCTATAACATGGTCTTTTAAAAACTCTTTTAATGAACTATTACTTGATGCTTCACATAATTATTTGATATACATTAGGTGCCCAAAAAAAAGATGTACTTTGTACACAAAAACTTTAATAACTCGAAAAGTAAAAAATTCAAAAATGTTATAATATGGTCAATTTAAAGCTCTTTAAATGCCTTATAACCTGATATTAAGCATATGCGTTTGATATACATAGGTTGTCTGAAAAAAAAGAAGGAATCTATACTCAGAAACATTATTTACTCGAAAAAAGCAACTTTTGAAATGTTTTAAAACTGCTATTTATAAGCTCTTTAAATGCCCTATCACCTGATGCTAAACATAAGTGTTTAATATACATAGGTTGTCTGAAAAAAAAGAAGGAATCTGTACAGAAAATCTTTAAATACTCGAAAAAAGCAACATTTAAAATGTTTTAAATAGTTATTTATAAGCTCCTTTAATGCCTAATAACATAATGCTAAACATGAGTGTTTTAGAAGCATATGTTGTCTAAAAAAAAAGAAGGAATCCGTCCAAAAAAATCTCTAATTACTCGAAGAAAAGCAACTTTTAAAATGTATTAAAATAGCTATTTATAAGCTCTTTAAATGCCTTATAACCTGATGGTAAACATAAGTGATTAATATATATAGGTTGTTTAAAAATAGGAAGGAATCTGTACACAAATACTTCAATTACTCGAAAACAACAAATTTTAAAACGCTATAACATGGTCATTTTAAAGCTATTTTAATGACCTAAAACTTGATGCTAAATATAATTACTTAATATACATAGGGTGTTTTAAAAAAAAAAGGAATCTGTACACAAAAACTTTGATTACTATAGAACTAACAAATTTTAAAACGCTATAAAATGGTCATTTAAAATCTCTTTTAATGAACTATTACTTGATGCTAAACATAATTATTTAATATACATTAGGTGCCCAAAAAAAAAGATTTACTTTGTACACAAAAACTTTAATAACTCGAAAAGTGACAAATTCAAAAATGTTATATTATGGTCAAATTAAAGCTCTTTAAATGCCTTATAACCTGATTGTAAACATATGCGTTTAATATACATAGGTTGTCTGAAAAAGAAGAAGGAATCTATACACAAAAACATTAATTACTCGAACAAAAGCAACTTTAAAATGTTTTAAAATAACTATTATAAACTATTTAAATGCCTTATAACCTAATGCTAATCATAAGTGTTTAATATACATAGGTTGTCTAACAAAAAAGAAGGGGTTTGTACACAAAAACTTTAATTACTTGAAAAAAAGCACCTTTTTAAATGTTTAAAAATAACTATTATAAACTATTTAAATGCCTTATAACCTAATGCTAATCATAAGTGTTTAATATACATAGGTTGTCTAAAAAAAAAGAAGGAATCTATACAAAAAAATTTTTAATTACTCGAAAAAAAGCAACTTTTAAAATGTTTTAAAATAGCTATTTATAAGCTCTTTAAATGCCTTATAACCTGATGGTAACCATAAGTGAATAATATATATAGGTTGTCTAAAAATAGGAAGGAATCTGTACACAAATACTTTAATTACTCGAAAACTAACAAATTTTAAAACGCTATAACATGGTCATTTTAAAGCTATTTTAATGACTTAAAACTTGATGCTAAACATAATTATTTAATATACATAGGCTGTTTAAAAAAAATAAGGAATCTGTACACTAAAACTTTGATTACTCTAGAACTAGCAAATTTTAAAACGCTATAACATGGTCTTTTGAAATCTCTTTTAATGAACTATTACTTGATGCTTCACATAATTATTTAATATATATTAGGTGCCCAAAAAAAAGATGTACTTTGTACACAAAAACTTTAATAACTCGAAAAGTAAAAAATTCAAAAATGTTATAATATGGTCAATTTAAAGCTCTTTAAATGCCTTATAACCTGATATTAAGCATATGCGTTTGATATACATAGGTTGTCTGAAAAAAAAGAAGGAATCTATACTCAGAAACATTAATTACTCGAAAAAAGCAACTTTTGAAATGTTTTAAAACTGCTATTTATAAGCTCTTTAAATGCCCTATCACCTGATGCTAAACATAAGTGTTTAATATACATAGGTTGTCTGAAAAAAAAGAAGGAATCTGTACAGAAAATCTTTAAATACTCGAAAAAAAGCAACATTTAAAATGTTTTAAAATAGTTATTTATAAGCTCCTTTAATGCCTAATAACATGATGCTAAACATGAGTGTTTTAGAAGCATATGTTGTCTAAAAAAAAGAAGGAATCCGTCCAAAAAAATCTCTAATTACTCGAAGAAAAGCAACTTTTAAAATGTATTAAAATAGCTATTTATAAAGCTCTTTAAATGCCTTATAACCTGATGGTAAACATAAGTGATTAATATATATATAGGTTGTTTAAAAATAGGAAGGAATCTGTACACAAATACTTCAATTACTCGAAAACAACAAATTTTAAAACGCTATAACATGGTCATTTTAAAGCTATTTTAATGACCTAAAACTTGATGCTAAATATAATTACTTAATATACAGAGGGTGTTTTTAAAAAAATAAGGAATATGTACACAAAAACTTTGATTACTCTAGAACTAACAAATTTTAAAACGCTATAACATGGTCATTTAAAATCTCTTTTAATGAACTATTACTTGATGCTAAACATAATTATTTAATATACATTAGGTGCCCAAAAAAAAGATTTACTTTGTACACAAAAACTTTAATAACTCGAAAAGTGACAAATTCAAAAATGTTATATTATGGTCAAATTAAAGCTCTTTAAATGCCTTATAACCTGATTGTAAACATATGCGTTTAATATACATAGGTTGTCTGAAAAAGAAGAAGGAATCTATACACAAAAACATTAATTACTCGAACAAAAGCAACTTTTAAAATGTTTTAAAATAGTTATTTATAAGCTCCTTTAATGCCTAATAACATGATGCTAAACATTAGTGTTTTATAAGCATATGTTGTCTAAAAAAAAAAGGAATCTGTCCAAAAAACTTCAATTACTTGAATACTAACAAATTATAAAATAATTTACCGCAGTCATTTTATTGTTGTCATTTTAAAGCAGTAATTTTAAAGCTTTTTAATGACCTTAAACTAGATGTTAAACATAATTAATAAATATACATAGGTTTTTTAAAAAAAATAAGTTATCTTTACACAAAAACATTGATTACTCGAAAAATAACATATTTTAAAACCCTATAACATGGTCATTTTAAGGCGCTTTTAATGACCTAATACTTGATGCTAAACACAATAATTTAAAATACATAGGGTGTCCAAAAAAAAAGATGATCTTCGTACAGAAAAACTTTTATAAATCGAAAACTAACAAATTCTAAAATGGTATAACTTTGTCATTTTAAAGCTCTTTAAATGCCTTATAACTTGATGCTAAACATAAGTGTTTAATATACATAGGTTGTCAAAAAAAAAAGAAGGAATCTATACAAAAAAACTTTAATTACTCGAAAAAAAGCAACTTTTAAAATGTTTTAAAATAGCTATTTATAAGCTCTTTAAATGCCTTATAACCTGATGCAAAACATAAGTGTTTAATATACATAGGTTGTCTAAAAAAAAAGAAGGAATCTATACACAAAAACTTTAATTACTCGAAAAAAAGCAACTTTTAAAATGTTTTAAAATAGCTATTATAAGCTCTTTAAATGCCTTATAACCTGATGCTAAACATAAGTGTTTAATATACATAGGTTTTGTAAAAAAGAAAGAAGCAATCTGTACACAAAAACTTTAATTACTTTAAAACTAACAAAATTTTAAATGCTATACCATGGTCATTTCAAAGCTCTTAAATGCCCAACAACATGATTTTAGGCAAAAGTATTTAAAATATATGGGGTGTCCGAAAAAAAAAGATGTACTTCGTATACAAAAACTTTAATTACTCGATGACTAACAAATTTTAAAAAATTTTACGCAGTCATTTTATAGGTGTTATTTTAAAGCAGTAATTTTACAGCTCTATAAGAACCAAAAACTTGTTGCTAAGCATAATTATTTAATTTACATATAAAGTAAAAAAAAAGAAAAAATCGTACAGAAAAACTTTAAAATCGAAAAAAAGCCACTTTTAAATGTTTTAAAATAGTTATTTATAAGCTCCTTTAATGCCTAATAACATGAGCTAAAAATAGTGTTTTATAAGGATATGTTGTCTAAAAAAAAAGATGAATTCGTCCAAAAAAATCTTTTATTCTGATGAAAAGCAACTTTTAAAATGTTTTAAAATAGCTATTATAAGCTCTTTAAATGCCTTATAACCTGATGGTAACATAAGTGATTAATAATAGAGGTTGCCTAAAAATAGGAAGGAATCTGTACACAAATACTTCAATTACTCGAAAACAACAAATTTAAAACGCTATAACATGGTCATTTGAAAGCTATTTTAATGACCTAAACTTGATGCTAAACATAATTACTTAATACACATAGGGTTTTTAAAAAATAAGGAATCTGTACACAAAACTTTGATTACTCTAGAACTAACAAATTTTAAACGCTATAACATGGTCACTTAAAATCTCTTTTAAAGAACTATTCTATGCTAACATAATTATTTAATATACATTAGGTGCCCAAAAAAAATATTTACTTTGTACACAAAAAACTTTAATAACTCGAAAGTGACAAATTCAAAAATGTTATTATGGTCAAATTAAAGCTCTTTAAATTCCTTATAACCTGATTGTAAAACATATGCGTTTAATATACATAGGTTGTCTGAAAAAAAAGATGGAATCTATACACAAAAACTTTAATTACTCGAACAAAAGCAACTTTTAAAATGTTTTAAAATAGTTATTTATAAGCTCCTTTAATGCCTATTAACATTATGCTAAACGAAGTTTTTTATAAGCATATGTTGTCTAAAAAAAAAAAGGGATCCGTCCAAAAAACTTCACTTACGTGAAAACTAAAAAATTATAAATAATTATCGCAGTCATTTCATTGTTGTCATTTTAAAGCAGTAATTATAAAGCTTTTTAATGACCTTAAACTAGATGTTAAACATAAGTAATAAATATACATAGGTTTTTTAAAAAAAATAAGTTATCTGTACACAAAAACATTGATTACTCGAAAAATAACATATTTTAAAACCCTATAACATGGTCATTTTAAAGCGCTTTTAATGACCTAATACTTGATGCAAAACACAATTATTTAAAATACATAGGGTGTCCAATAAAAAAGATGATCTTCGTACAGAAAAACTTTAATAACTCGAAAACTAACAAATTCTAAAATGGTATAACCTGTTCATTTTATAGCTCTTTAAATGCCTTATAACTTGATGCTAAACATAAGTGTGTTTAATAACATAGGTGGTCAAAAAGAAAGAAGGAATCTATACAGAAAACTTTAAATACTCGAAAAAAGGCACCTTTAAATGTTTTAAAATAGTTATTTATAAGCTCCTTTAATGCCTAATAACATGAAGCTAAAAATAAGTGTTTTAAGCATATGTGTCTAAAAAAAAAGAAGAATCCGTCCAAAAAAATCTTTAATTACTCGATGAAAAGCAACTTTTAAAATGTTTTAAAATAGCTATTTATAAGCTCTTTAAATGCCTTATAACCTGATGGTAAACATAAGTGATTAATATATATAGGTTGCCAAAAATAGGAAGGAATCTGTACACAAATACTTCAATTACTCGAAAACAACAAATTTTAAAACGCTATAACATGGTCATTTGAAAGCTATTTTAATGACCTAAGACTTGATGCTAAACATAATTACTTAATACACATAAGGTTTTTAAAAAAATAAGGAATCTGTAAACAAAACTTTGATTACTCTAGAACTAAAAATTTTAAAACGCTATAACATGGTCATTTAAAATCTCTTTTAATGAACTATTACTTGAAGCTAAACATAATTATTTAATATACATTAGGTGCCCAAAAAAATGATTTACTTTGTACACAAAAACTTTAATAACTCGAAAAGTGACAAATTCAAAAATGTTATATTATGGTCAAATTAAAGCTCTTTAAATTCCATATAACCGGATTGTAAACATATGCGTTTAATATACATAGGTTGTCTGAAAAAAAGAAGGAATCTATACATAAAAACATTAATTACTCGTACAAAAGCAACTTTTAAATGTTTTAAAATAGTTATTTATAAGCTCCTTTAATGCCTATTAACATTATGCTAAACATAAGTGTTTTATAAGCATATGTTGTCTAAAAAAAAAAGGAATCCGTCCAAAAACTTCACTTACGTAAAACTAACAAATTGTAAAATAATTTAACGCAGTCATTTTATAGTTGTTATTTTATAGCAGTAATTCTAAAGCTCTATAAGAACCAAAAAACTTGTTGCTAAACATAATTATTTAATTTACATATGGAGTTAAAAAAAAAAAAAAGAATCTGTACAGAAAACTTTAAATACTCGAAAAAAAGCAACTTTTAAAATGTTTTAAAATAGTTATTTATAAGCTCCTTTAATGCTAATAACATGATGCTAAAAATAAGTGTTTTATAAGCATATGTTGTCTAAAAAAAAGAGGGAATCCGCCGAAAAAAATCTTTAATTACTCGATGAAAAGCAACTTTTAAAATGTTTAAAATAGCTATTTATAAGCTCTTTAAATGCCTTATAACCTGATGGTAAACATAAGTGATTAATATATATAGGTTGCCTAAAAATAGGAAGGAATCTGAACACAAATACTTCAATTACTCAAAAACAACAAATTTTAAAACGCTATAACATGGACATTTGAAAGCTATTTTAATGACCTTGAAACTTGATGTTAAACATAATTATTAAATATACATAGGTTGTCTAAAATAGGAAGGAATCTGTACACAAATACTTCAATTACTCGAAAACAACAAATTTTAAAACGCTATAACATGGTAATTTTAAAGCTATTTTAATGACTTAAAACTTGATGCTAAAAATAATTATTTAATATACATAGGTTGTTTAAAAAAAATAAGGACTCTGTACACTAAAACTTTGATTACTCTAGAACTAGCAAATTTTAAAACGCTATAACATGGTCATTTGAAATCTTTTTTAATGAACTATTACTTGATGCTTCATATAATTATTTAATATACATTAGGTGCCCAAAAAAAGATGTACTTTTACACAAAATCTTTAATAACTCGAAAAGTAACAAATTCAAAAATGTTATAATATGGTCAATTTAAAGCTCTTTAAATGCCTTATAACCTGATTCTAAGCATATGCGTTTGATATACATAGGTTGTCTGAAAAAAAGAAGGTATCTATACACAAAAACATTAATTACTCGAAAACAGCAACTTTTAAAATGTTTTAAAACTGCTATTTATAAACTCTTAAATGCCTTATCACCTGATGCTAACATAAGTGTTTAATACATAGGTTGTCTGAAAAAAAAGAAGGAATCTATACACAAAAACATTAATACTCGAAAAAAGCAACTTTTAAAATGTTTTAAAATAGTTATTTATAAGCTCCTTTAATGCCTTATAACATGATCCTAAACATAAGTTTTTTATAAGCATATGTTGTCTATAAAAAAGAAGGAATTGTCCAAAAAACTTCAATTACTTGAAAACTAACAAATTATAAAATAATTTACCGCAGTCATTTATAGTTGTCATTATAAAGCAGTAATTTTAAAGCTCTTAAATTACAAAAAACTTGATGCTAAACATAATTATTTAATAAACATAGAGTGTCTAAAAAAAAAGAAGGAATCTATACAAAGAACTTTAATTACTCGAAAAAAAGCAACTTTAAAATTTTTTTAAATAGCTTTTTATAAGCTTTTTAAATGCCTTAAACCTGATGCTAAAAATAAGTGTTTTATAAGCACATGTTGTCTAAAAAAAAAGAAGGAATCCGTCCAAAATCTTCAATTACGTAAAAACTAACAAATTATAAAATAATTTGCCGCAGTCATTTTATTGTTGTCATTTTAAAGCAGTAATTTTAAAGCTTTTTAATGACCTTAAACTATATGTTAAACATAATTATTAAATATACATAGGTTGTTTAAAAAAAATAAGTAATCTGTACACAAAAACATTGATTACTCGAAAACCAACTTATTTTAAAACGCTATAACATTATCATTTTAAAGCTATTTTAACGACTTAAAACTTGATGCTAAAAATTATTATTTAATATACAAGGGGTGTTTTAAAAAATAAGGAATCTGTACACTAAAACTTTGATTACTCTAGAACTAGCAAATTTTGAAACGCTATAACATAGTCATTTGAAATCTTTTAATGAACTATTACTTGATGCTTCACATAATATTTAATATACATTAGGTGCCCAAAAAAAGATGTATTTTGTACACAAAAACTTTAATAACTCGAAAAGTAACAAATTCAAAAATGTTATAACATGGTCATTTTAAATCTCTTTAAATGCCTTATAACCTTATGCTAAACATAAGTGTTTAATATACATAGAGTGCCTGACAAAAAAGAAGGAGTCTTAACACAAAAACTGTAATTACTCGAAAAAAAGCAACTTTTGAAATGTTTTAAAATAGTTATTTATAAGCTCCTTTAATGCCTAATGATATGATGCTAAACATAAATGTTTTATAAACATATGTTGTCTAAAAAAAAGAAGGAATAATTAAAAAAAACTTCAATTACTTGAAAACTAACAAATTATAAAATAATTTAACGCAGTCATTTTATATTTTGTACGATCGGAATCGATCATAGCTGATAATCGATTGTAACTAATATACGAGATTTACTATGCGCCCACTAAATCGATAGAGAGTTACTAGTAACTAGCATCCATAACCCCACTACTCGACCGTCGAGTGAGGGCACCCTGCAGGGCACAATACAAAAGACACGCATTCTATTCAACCGCTGGACGCCTACGAGGACATTCGGAGACAAATTAATCGGAGACAACGAGCGAGAGGATCATAGAAAGACAAGGAGTTTATCTGTTAAGCGAATGTATCTTACAGATATTATAAATACGATAGAAAGACAAAGAGTTTAACTGTTAAGCGAATGTATCTTACAGTTATTATAAATACGATAGAGAGACGTAGAGGCGGCAATTAACGGTGAGAGATATAATTTCTACTTCTTTCAACGAGATTGACCATCAAGGCTAATCATGACGAGAAGTTGATCACGGACACAATCCGTGATCCATAGTCGTCTATTGTATTAATAACAACCAGGGTTTTTTGCCGCAAGGTTTTTTCCCTGACGAGCCAATAAAGCATTGCACTTATTGGCTCAACCACGTGTTTAATTTAATTCTAATTCACCTTTTCACCCTCCTCATAATTAAGCTTAATCCAATCGCCGAAGGACTCCATGTTGGAGGAATTTTGGCAAATACATAGTTGTCATTTTAAAGCATTAATTTTAAAGCTTTTTAATGACCTAAAACTTGATGATAAACATAATTATTAAATATACATAGGTTGTTTAAAAAAAATAAGTTTTTTTTACAAAAAAACATTGATTACTCGAAAACAAACATATTTTAAAACCCTAAAACATGGTCATTTTAAAGCGCTTTTAGTGACCTAATACTTAATGCTAAATACAATTATTTAATATACATAGGGTGTCCAAAAAAAAAGATGATCTTCGTACAGAAAAACTTTAATAACTCGAAAACTAACAAATTCTAAAATGGTATAACATGGTCATTTTAAATCTCTTAAATGCCTTATAACCTAATGCTAAACATAAGTGTTTAATATACATAGAGTGCCTGACAAAAAAGAAGGAGTCTTTACACAAAAACTTTAATTACTCGAAAAAAAGCAACTTTTTAAATGTTTTAAAATAACAATTATAAGCTATTTAAATGCCTTATAACCAAATGCTAATAATAAGTGTTTAATATACATAGGTTGTCTAAAAAAAAAGAAGGACTCTATACACAAAAACTTTAATTACTCGAAAAAAAGCAACTTTAAAAATTTTTTTAAATAGCTATTTATAAGCTCTTAAAATGCATAATAACATGATGCTAAACATAAGTGTTTTATAAACATATGTTGTCTAAAAAAAAGAAGGAATCCGTACACAAAAACTTCAATTACTTGAAAACTTACAAATTATAAAATAATTTATCGCAGTCATTTTATAGTTGTAATTTAAAGCAGTAATTTTAAAGCTCTTTAATTACCAAAAACTTGATGCTAAACATAATAATTTAATATACATAGTAAGTTTAAAAAAAAAGAAGGAATCTGTACACAAAAACTTTGATTACTCGAAGAAAAGAAACTTTTAAAATGGTTTAAAATAGCTATTTAAAAGCTCTTTAAATTCCTTATAACCTAATGCAAAACATAAGTGTTTAATATACATAGGTTGTCTAAAAATAAAGAAGGAATCTATAAACAAAAACTTTAATTACACGAAAAAAATCTACTTTTAAAATGTTTGAAAATTGCTATTTATAAGCTCTTTAAATGCCTTATAACCTGATGCTTAACATAATTGTTTAATATACATAGGTTTTGTAAAAAAGAAAGAAGCAATCTGTACACAAAAACTTTAATTACTTTAAAACTAACAAATTTTAAATTGCTATACCATAGTCATTTCAAAGCTCTTAAATGCCCAACAACATGATTTTAGGCAAAAGTATTTAAAATATATGGGGTGTCCGAAAAAAAAAGATGTACTTCGTATACAAAAACTTTAATTACTCGATGACTAACAAATTTTAAAAAAATTTAACGCAGTCATTTTATAGTTGTTATCTTAAAGCAGTAATTTTACAGCTCTATAAGAACCAAAAACTTGTTGCTAAGCATAATTATTTAATTTACATATAAAGTTAAAAAAAAAAGAAAGAATCTGTACAGAAAAACTTTAAATACTCGAAAAAAAGCCACTTTTAAAATGTTTTAAAATAGTTATTTATAAGCTCCTTTAATGCCTAATAACATGATGCTAAAAATAAGTGTTTATAAGCATATGTTGTCTAAAAAAAAGAATGAATCGGTCCAAAAAATCTTTAATTACTCGATGAAAAGCAACTTTTAAAATGTTTTAAAATAGCTATTTATAAGCTCTTTAAATGCCTTATAACCTGATGGTAAACATAAGTGATTAATATATATAGGTTGCCTAAAAATAGGAAGGAATCTGTACACAAATACTTCAATTACTCGAAAACAACAAATTTTAAAACGCTATAACATGGTCATTTGAAAGCTATTTTAATGACCTAAAACTTGATGCTAAACATAATTACTTAATACACATAGGGTTTTTAAAAAAATAAGGAATCTGTACACAAAAACTTTGATTACTCTAGAACTAACAAATTTTAAAACGCTATAACATGGTCACTTAAAATCTCTTTTAATGAACTATTACTTGATGCTAAACATAATTATTTAATATACATTAGGTGCCCAAAAAAATGATTTACTTTGTACACAAAAACTTTAATAACTCGAAAAGTGACAAATTCAAAAATGTTATATTATGGTCAAATTAAAGCTCTTTAAATTCCATATAACCTGATTGTAAACATATGCGTTTAATATACATAGGTTGTCTGAAAAAAAAGAAGGAATCTATACACAAAAACATTAATTACTCGTACAAAAGCAACTTTTAAAATGTTTTAAAATAGTTATTTATAAGCTCCTTTAATGTCTATTAACATTATGCTAAACATAAGTGTTTTATAAGCATATGTTGTCTAAAAAAAAAAAGGAATCCGTCCAAAAAACTTACCTTACGTGAAAACTAACAAATTGTAAAATAATTTAACGCAGTCATTTTATAGTTGTTATTTTATAGCAGTAATTCTAAAGCTCTATAAGAACCAAAAACTTGTTGCTAAACATAATTATTTAATTTACATATGGAGTTAAAAAAAAAAAAAAGAATCTGTACAGAAAAACTTTAAATACTCGAAAAAAAGCCACTTTTAAAATGTTTTAAAATAGTTATTATAAGCTCCTTAATGCTTAATAACATGATGCTAAAAATAAGTGTTTTATAAGCATATGTTGTCTAAAAAAAAAGAGGGAATCCGCCGAAAAAAATCTTTAATTACTCGATGAAAAGCAACTTTTAAAATGTTTTAAAATAGCTATTTATAAGCTCTTTAAATGCCTTATAACCTGATGGTAAACATAAGTGATTAATATATATAGGTTGCCTAAAAATAGGAAGGAATCTGAACACAAATACTTCAATTACTCAAAAACAACAAATTTTAAAACGCTATAACATGGACATTTGAAAGCTATTTTAATGACCTGAAACTTGATGTTAAACATAATTATTAATATACATAGGTTGTCTAAAAATAGGAAGGAATCTGTACACAAATACTTCAATTACTCGAAAACAACAAATTTTAAAACGCTATAACATGGTCATTTTAAAGCTATTTTAATGACTTAAAACTTGATGCTAAACATAATTATTTAATATACATAGGTTGTTTAAAAAAAATAAGGACTCTGTACACTAAAACTTTGATTACTCTAGAACTAGCAAATTTTAAAACGCTATAACATGGTCATTTGAAATCTCTTTTAATGAACTATTACTTGATGCTTCATATTATTTTAATATACATTAGGTGCCCAAAAAAAGATGTACTTTTTACACAAAATCTTTAATAACTCGAAAAGTAACAAATTCAAAAATGTTATAATATGGTCAATTTAAAGCTCTTTAAATGCCTTATAACCTGATTCTAAGCATATGCGTTTGATATACATAGGTTGTCTGAAAAAAAGAAGGTATCTATACACAAAAACATTAATTACTCGAAAACAGCAACTTTTAAAATGTTTTAAAACTGCTATTTATAAACTCTTTAAATGCCTTATCACCTGATGCTAAACATAAGTGTTTAATATACATAGGTTGTCTGAAAAAAAGAAGGAATCTGTACAGAAAAACTTTAAATACTCGAAAAAAAGCAACATTTAAAATGTTTTAAAATAGTTATTTATAGGCTCCTTTAATGCCTAATAACATAATCCTAAACATAAGTGTTTTATAAGCATATGTTGTCTATAAAAAAAGAAGGAATTTGTCCAAAAAACTTCAATTACTTGAAAACTAACAAATTATAAAATAATTTACGCAGTCATTTTATAGTTGTCATTATAAAGCAGTAATTTTAAAGCTCTTAAATTACAAAAAACTTGATGCTAAACATAATTATTTAATAAACATAGAGTGTCTAAAAAAAAAGAAGGAATCTATACAAAGAACTTTAATTACTCGAAAAAAAGCAACTTTAAAATTGTTTTTAAATAGCTTTTTATAAGCTTTTTAAATGCCTTATAACCTGATGCTAAAAATAAGTGTTTTATAAGCACATGTTGTCTAAAAAAAAAGAAGGAATCCGTCCAAAATCTTCAATTACGTGAAAACTAACAAATTATAAAATAATTTGCCGCAGTCATTTTATTGTTGTCATTTTAAAGCAGTAATTTTAAAGCTTTTTAATGACCTTAAACTATATGTTAAACATAATTATTAAATATACATAGGTTGTTTAAAAAAAATAAGTAATCTGTACACAAAAACATTGATTACTCGAAAACTAACATATTTTAAAACGCTAAAACATTGTCATTTTAAAGCTATTTTAATGACTTAAAACTTGATGCTAAAAATAATTATTTAATATACAAGGGGTGTTTTAAAAAAATAAGGAATCTGTACACTAAAACTTTGATTACTCTAGGACTATCAAATTTTAAAACGCTATAACATGGTCATTTGAAATCTCTTTTAATGAACTATTACTTGATGCTACACATAATTATTTAATATACATTAGGTGCCCAAAAAAAAGATGTACTTTGTACACAAAAACTTTAATAACTCGAAAAGTAACAAATTCAAAAATGTTATAACATGGTCATTTTAAATCTCTTTAAATGCCTTATAACCTTATGCTAAACATAAGTGTTTAATATACATAGAGTGCCTGACAAAAAAGAAGGAGTCTTTACACAAAAACTGTAATTACTCGAAAAAAAGCAACTTTTGAAATGTTTTAAAATAGTTATTTATAAGCTCCTTTAATGCCTAATGATATGATACTAAACATAAATGTTTTATAAACATATGTTGTCTAAAAAAAAGAAGGAATAATTAAAAAAAACTTCAATTACTTGAAAACTAACAAATTATAAAATAATTTAACGCAGTCATTTATATTTTGTACGATCGGAATCGATCATAGCTGATAATCGATTGTAACTAATATACGAGATTTACTATGCGCCCACTAAATCGATAGAGAGTTACTAGTAACTAGCATCTATAACCCCACTACTCGACCGTCGAGTGAGGGCACCCTGCAGGGCACAATACAAAAGACACGCATTCTATTCAACCGCTGGACGCCTACGAGGACATTCGGAGACAAATTAATCGGAGACAACGAGCGAGAGGATCATAGAAAGACAAGGAGTTTATCTGTTAAGCGAATGTATCTTACAGATATTATAAATACGATAGAAAGACAAGGAGTTTTACTGTTAAGCGAATGTATCTTACAGTTATTATAAATACGATAGAGAGACGTAGAGGCGGCAATTAACGGTGAGAGATATAATTTCTACTTCTTTCAACGAGATTGACCATCAAGGTTAATCATGACGAGAAGTTTATCACGGACACAATCCGTGATCCATCGTCGTCCATTGTATTAATAACAACCAGGGTTTTTTGCCGCAAGGCTTTTTCCCTGACGAGCCAATAAAGCATTGCACGTATTAGCTGAACCACGTGTTTAATTTAATTCTAATTCACCTTTTCACCCTCCTCATAATTAAGCTTAATCCAATCGCCGAAGGACTCCATGTTGGAGGAATTTTGGCAAATACATAGTTGTCATTTTGAAGCATTAATTTTAAAGCTTTTTAATGACCTAAAACTTGATGATAAACATATTATTGAATATACATAGGTTGTTTAAAAAAAATTTTTTTTACACAAAAACATTGATTACTCGAAAACAAACATTTTTAAAACCCTAAAACATGGTCATTTTAAAGCGCTTTTAATGACCTAATACTTAATGCTAAATACAATTATTTAATATACATAGGGTGTCCAAAAAAAGATGATCTTCGTACAGAAAAACTTTAATAACTCGAAAACTACAAATTCTAAAATGGTATAACATGGTCATTTTAAATCTCTTAAATGCCTTATAACCTAATGCTAAACATAGGTGTTTAATATACATAGAGTGCCTGACAAAAAAGAAGGAGTCTTTACACAAAAACTTTAATTACTTGAAAAAAAGCAACTTTTTAAATGTTTCAAAATAACTATTATAAGCTATTTAAATGCCTTATAACCAAATGCTAATAATAAGTGTTTAATACATAGGTTGTCTAAAAAAAAGAAGGACTCTATACACAAAAACTTTAATTACTCGAATAAAAGCAACTTTAAAAATTTTTTTAATAGCTATTTATAAGCTCTTTAAATGCATAATAACATGATGCTAAACATAAGTGTTTTATAAACATATGTTGTCTAAAAAAAAGAAGGAATCCGTACCAAAAACTTCAATTACTTGAAAACTTACAAATTATAAATAATAAATCGCAGTCATTTTATAGTTGTAATTTAAAGCAGTAATTTTAAAGCTCTTTAATTACCAAAAACTTGATGCTAAACATAATAATTTAATATACATAGTAAGTTTAAAAAAAGAAGGAATCTGTACACAAAAACTTTGATTACTCGAAGAAAAGAAACTTTTAAAATGGTTTAAAATAGCTATTTAAAAGCTCTTTAAATTCTTTATAACCTGATGCAAAACATAAGTGTTTAAATATACATAGGTTGTCTAAAAATAAAGAAGGAATCTATAAACAAAAACTTTAATTACACGAAAAAAATCTACTTTTAAAATGTTTGAAAATTGCTATTTATAAGCTCTTTAAATGCCTTATAACCTGATGCTTAACATAATTGTTTAATATACATAGGTTTTGTAAAAAAGAAAGAAGCAATCTGTACACAAAAACTTTAATTACTTTAAAACTAACAAATTTTAAATTGCTATACCATAGTCATTTCAAAGCTCTTAAATGCCCAACAACATGATTTTAGGCAAAAGTATTTAAAATATATGGGGTGTCCGAAAAAAAAGATGTACTTCGTATACAAAAACTTTAATTACTCGATGACTAACAAATTTTAAAAAAATTTAACGCAGTCATTTTATAGTTGTTATCTTAAAGCAGTAATTTTACAGCTCTATAAGAACCAAAAACTTGTTGCTAAGCATAATTATTTAATTTACATATAAAGTTAAAAAAAAAAAGAAAGAATCTGTACAGAAAAACTTTAAATACTCGAAAAAAAGCCACTTTTAAAATGTTTTAAAATAGTTATTTATAAGCTCCTTTAATGCCTAATAACATGATGCTAAAAATAAGTGTTTTATAAGCATATGTTGTCTAAAAAAAAAGAATGAATCGGTCCAAAAAAATCTTTAATTACTCGATGAAAAGCAACTTTTAAAATGTTTTAAAATAGCTATTTATAAGCTCTTTAAATGCCTTATAACCTGATGGTAAACATAAGTGATTAATATATAGGTTGCCTAAAAATAGGAAGGAATCTGTACACAAATACTTCAATTACTCGAAAACAACAAATTTTAAAACGCTATAACATGGTCATTTGAAAGCTATTTTAATGACCTAAAACTTGATGCTAAACATAATTACTTAATACACATAGGGTTTTAAAAAATAAGGAATCTGTACACAAAAAACTTTGATTACTCTAGAACTAACAAATTTTAAAACGCTATAACATGGTCACTTAAGATCTCTTTTAATGAACTATTACTTGATGCTAAACATAATTATTTAATATACATTAGGTGCCCAAAAAATGATTTACTTTGTACACAAAAACTTTAATAACTCGAAAAGTGACAAATTCAAAATGTTATATTATGGTCAAATTAAAGCTCTTTAAATTCCATATAACCTGATTGTAAACATATGCGTTTAATATACATAGGTTGTCTGAAAAAAAAGAAGGAATCTATACACAAAAACATTAATTACTCGTACAAAAGCAACTTTTAAAATGTTTTAAAATAGTTATTTATAAGCTCCTTTAATGTCTATTAACATTATGCTAAACATAAGTGTTTTATAAGCATATGTTGTCTAAAAAAAAAAGGAATCCGTCCAAAAAACTTACCTTACGTGAAAACTAACAAATTGTAAAATAATTTAACGCAGTCATTTTATAGTTGTTATTTTATAGCAGTAATTCTAAAGCTCTATAAGAACCAAAAACTTGTTGCTAAATAATTATTTAATTTACATATGGAGTTAAAAAAAAAAAAAAAGAATCTGTACAGAAAACTTTAAATACTCGAAAAAAAGCCACTTTTAAAATGTTTAAAATAGTTATTTATAAGCTCCTTTAATGCTTAATAACATGATGCTAAAAATAAGTGTTTTATAAGCAGATGTTGTCTAAAAAAAAGAGGGAATCCGCCGAAAAAAAATCTTTAATTACTCGATGAAAAGCAACTTTTAAAATGTTTTAAAATAGCTATTATAAGCTCTTTAAATGCCTTATAACCTGATGGTAAACATAAGTGATTAATATATATAGGTTGCCTAAAAATAGGAAGGAATCTGAACACAAATACTTCAATTACTCAAAACAACAAATTTTAAAACGCTATAACATGGACATTTGAAAGCTATTTTAATGACCTGAAACTTGATGTTAAACATAATATTAATATACATAGGTTGTCTAAAATAGGAAGGAATCTGTACACAATACTTCATACTCGAAAACAACAAATTTTAAAACGCTATAACATGGTCATTTTAAAGCATTTTAATGACTTAAAACTTGATGCTAAACATAATTATTTAATATACATAGGTTGTTTAAAAAAAATAAGGCCTCTGTACACTAAAACTTTGATTACTCTAGAACTAGCAAATTTTAAAACGCTATAACATGCGTCATTTGAAATCTCTTTTAATGAACTATTACTTGATGCTTCATATAATTATTTAATATACATTAGGTGCCCAAAAAAAGATGTACTTTTTACACACAATCTTTAATAACTCGAAAAGTAACAAATTCAAAAATGTTTAATATGGTCAATTTAAGCTCTTTAACTGCCTTATACCTGATCTAAGCATATGCGTTTGATCTACATAGGTTTGTCTGAAAAAAAGAAGGTATCATACACAAAAACATTAATTACTCGAAAACAGCAAACTTTTAAAATGTTAAAAACTGCTATTTATAAACTCTTTAAATGCCTTACACCTGATGCTAAACATAAGTGTTTAATATACATAGGTTGTCTGAAAAAAAAGACGGAATCTGTACATGAAAAACTTTAAATACTCGAAAAAAAGCAACATTTAAACATCGTTTTAAAATAGTTATTTATAGGCTCCTTTAATGCCTAATAACATAATCCTAAACATTAGTGTTTATATTAGCATATGTTGTCTATAAAAAAGAAGGAATTTGTCCAAAAAACTTCAATTACTTGAAACTAACAAATATAAAATAATTTACCGCAGTCATTTTATAGTTGTCATTATAAAGCAGTAATTTTAAAGCTCTTCAATTACACAAAAACTTGATGCTAAACAAAATTATTTATAAACATAGAGTGTCTAAAAAAAGAAGGAATCATACAAAGAACTTTAATACTCGAAAAAAAGCAACTTTAACATTTTTTTAAATAGCTTTTTATAAGCTTTTTAAATGCCTTATAACCTGATGCTAAAATAAGTGTTTATAAGCACATGTTGTCTAAAAAAAAAACGAAGGAATCCGTCCAAAATCTTCAATTACGTGAAAACTAACAAATTATAAAAAATTTGCCGCAGTCATTTTACTTGTTGTCATTTTAAGCAGTAATTTTACAGTTTTTAATGACCTTAAAACTATATGTTCAACATATTATTAAATATAATAGGTTGTTTAAAAAAATAAGTAATCTGTACACAAAAACATTGATTACTCGAAAACTCTAAAATCATATTTTAAAACGCTATAACATTGTCATTTTAAAGCTATTTAATGACTTAAAACTTGATGCCTAAAAAAATAATTATTTAATATACAAGGGGTGTTTTAAAAATAAGGAATCTGTACACTAAAACTTTGATTACTCTATGACTATCAAATTTTACAAACGCTATAACATGGTCATTTGAAAATCTTTTAATGAACTATTAC
>NW_025113149.1:81088-140094 GCF_010416935.1 Polistes fuscatus | reverse complement strand
AAGAACTGAGTATGTTTTGAGTGATTTAAAACAATTGTAGGAAACTGAGTATATAAACGTACTCCCGATAAAACTCTCTAGATATTATTCGATGTAACTTGATTCGACTGCGGTTATATATCAACTGGCTAATATTCGTTAAATAATCACTGGATCTACATATGAATTATTTCGTATTTTTAGGAAGTTCGGAATTAATATTTCTAATATGCATACAATACAAGGAAATAGGAAATTACGATGTTATCGTGAGAATGTCTTTGTTAAACCATGATTTATTCAGTTAATCTAAATTCAAGAGAATATAGAAATTATTTACCGTAAAGAGAAAATAAATACAAACGGCGAACAATAGTAAAATATTTATAAAATGCTGTAATATTATGACAATAGATTTTAATTTTTTTTAAATTAGTAATTAAAGTATTTTGAGAAGGTGATTAAGAATTTAATATTATCTTTTTGAAACACAAGATAAGGAACATAAACCAGGATTGTTAGAGTCTTCAAAATAACAAAATTATTTTTTATTAAATTATTTAACAATATATTATTAAGTAAATTACAACAAAAGGCTTGTTAGTAGCTCTCGTCGTTAGCCGTTTGTGAATAAGATTATCATTTAGACATATTAATAATCACTTATTATATTAATAACTTTCCTACAGATAAATATTCATAGCCACTAATTAGTCAATCTGAGATAAAAAAAAAACTAGTCCTTCTGTATAGTGAAAATAAAAAAAGAAGCTATTTATAAGGGTCAATTCGACTATACTTTTGATCGACAAGAACGAAAACGAATTTGTCAATTCTTTCGCTTAGTATTACAAAGTCACTAAAGTATTCGATAAATGTAGCAATAGGCTTTGTCCAATACGTGTTGTATTTTTAATTTTTTCGTCATCCAATATAACTAAGTTAAACGAAGGTGACTTACGACACCTCAATAAAACAAATTATAAATAGAAAGAAAAAATCTGGTGTCTATAGGGTATGATTTCTATTGCCTAATTTTTTTTTAATAAATTCGCAGAAAATAATTTTTATTAATATAACAGAAATATCGTTTCTGAAGCGACTAAACACTCTGCTCTGCACAGATACTGCAGAAATCGTGGTATGTTATTGACTATTTAGTACATAACAATGGGACGAATATTAAAGCTAATTAAATCGATGAGGGGGTAAATCATCTTATTATCATTAGTTCCATAATGTTTCCATTTCATTTTTACATCGATTATCTGAGGATTACCACAAGAAAAAGTTGTATGTCGCAAAAACGTGGTAAAATGAGGATTTTTCAAATTCGAAATCTTCCAAATGTTTTTGTTTCGAATACTACATTTTGATTTTTATAAATTTAAATTACATAATTGCTAAGAGTGCTTATGCGAGTAAAACACAAAATTATGTTTACACACAAAAATGTTTGCTGAAACAGTTCCTGTTGTAAGTTTAGAAAGAATATTAATTAGAATCAAAACTCTTTTACATTATATATTTTTACATAAAAAACATTTACTGTACGTATATAGAGAATTACTTTAATATAGAAAAGTATATGGTTTACGTCCGTTTTACAAATTAATAAGATCTTGAGAAAACGTCATTGCCTTGAACTGTAGCATATTTCTAGTCGTCATTCCGGAAAAGGTTACATTGCAAATTTAGTGGACAATTGTTTTACTTAAAAACACATAAGTAAATGTCATTGCTTATGCATATAACTCTGGGAAAGGTATTTAAAATAAAAATAAAAATATGTAAAATTAAAATGTAATGACAATAAAACATACTTAGCAACATTTGAATTGCAATTCAAATCGTAAAAATCTAAATTTTCACTGAATCTAGAAACTAGGTATAATAAGATGCAGTAATAGTAAATAACTCAAAAAGGCTAACAAAGGTTTAATTAATAGTATTAGTCATATCAGGATATTCGAGAAATTAGAAATTTGGTTTGGACGATAAGCTTCTCCTCTTGAATATCTGAAAAATTTCAGAAAATTAAATACAACAAGTATATAGAAAATCTAATAAATTAAAAAGATTGCGCGTTTTAACATTACACAAGATGGGAGATTCGTGGAAATATATGAAATTAGTTTTTATGAAGAGATTTAAAATATTACATGTTTTTTATGGCACTAGATTAGATTATTCAATTTAAATTCTTTTACATTTTAAAAATAGTAAGAAAGCTCTCGATTTTGTAGATTGTTTTTTTTAAATATTGACTATTAATGTTTATTAAATAGTTTACTTAAGTATAATGAAAGGGAATAAAAAAATAAGTATCTCTAATCGTAAAAATTATTAATTTATACTCCTTATTTTTTATGTTACTTTTAACGTTGCAATTCTTAACAATATATTTCGTATTTATCATTTTATCACTTGACATTTTTGTTGTAGTCATTACACAAAAAACTCTTATCAAAATTTATAAATAAAGACCATGCAAATGCGTCCCGACTTGTCTTTTCGTTGCCTATTATATATGTTACCAGCATACTGTCCAGCAATGTAAGAAATGTATTCATATTCATAGGAATTCTGTAGAATGCTAATTAAGAAAGCGGAATGTAAGAAAAATACATCTTCGTTTTGTTTCTAAACACTTCCATTATATTAGGTTGGGGAAAATGAAATCAATTATTTTTACGTGAACTTCAAGACTTTATTTAACATGTTTTGGATTGTCAAATTTGAGTCAAATATGGACCGTTTTTTCTATAATTTGTTGTCATTTTAAAGATAGCTTCATAATGCACCTCTCATAAAGTTTTGGTCTCTATTGTCGAAAAACTCTGAATATCGATTTTTGAAATTTTCTCTTGATGTCAATTTCTTGTCACTAAGAAAATTTTGCAATACAAGAAAAATGGTAATTTCTTGGTGCCAAGTTTGGACTATATGGTGGATACATCATAAATTCCAAACAAAGCTCTCAAAGTTTCTGACGAGTCACTATAGACGTGTGGTCAATAGGACAATAAAATGATAAAATGAAATTAAGATATAAATACAATTCATAAGGGTTTATATAATAAAAGTATAATCTAATTTATTTTTTTTATATAGAGAAAGAAAAAGGGTTTAAATATAAAATAAAAAATAAGAAAAAAGAAATAAGAATAAAACTTTTAGCTGAGCCAACTACAAGGTAAACTTTATGGCTCGTCAGGAAATACTTTAAAGAAAATATAACCCTGGTTTATAATTTAATGATTTAAATAACTTCAATATTATATTACTATATAAATATACAATTTATACAGATTGAAATGTAGTTAATTAACGTTCATTACTTGATCTATTTGTAATTTAAATGTTATGTGAGTTACAAGAGGGCTATAGTAACAAAAATATGATAGCAATAGTCCAGTAAGACCGTTATCTAAATATCGTGTAAATACAGAATCAATTGTAGTACAATGTCAGAATGTAGAAACTGTTCTGTCCTTATTTATTAAAAGTATTAAATCTTCACATAAAAAGTTGATGAGTACATAAGAGTATTCAGTGAAAAAATTAAAACTACAATCTCTACATAAAATCATTGGTAGATTTTCCTCGCCTTAACCCATATATGGTTTTCTATATGCTGTGTATGGAAATAGCACCCGTTCGAAGAAATGAATAACATATTCAATTCTTTGATTTTTAGAAATATAAACTGCTATTAACACAATTATTTTACCTTCTTCCGTGTACACATTAATTACTGCAGTTGATGGTCTTCAGCCGTGATAAAAAGTACTATCATTGTCGTTTGTTGTAATATAAGTCATCAATACTTGTTACGCGTGACAAAGCGACATAAACTAAAGTCAATTGATTTCTTCAATCGTATTTATAACAATTTCAGGATATGTCCTTCCATATGATTTGTAAATTGTCGTTAAAGAAGCACAAATTACAGGTAAATGTGAACGCCTAACGTTAATTGTTTTATTGTTGTTAAAAGAAATTGCTGAAAGAAGTAAAGAAAATAGAATTATCCAATAGTCGAATAATCGTTAGAGAAGTGGCGTAGAACCCAAACTTATCGATTGCCTAGTGCTATTCGATTTTTTAAATAATTTGGGCATGAGACTGGTCACCATGAAATTCGTACCAAACTTGCTCAGTTCCGACCAAAAACAGCATCGCATTACAATTGCTAAAGAAATGTAGAATTCTGCTCGCGACGACCCAAATTTTATTCAGATTGTCAAAGCTGGTGACAAATCATTGTTTTATTGTCATTACGTAGAAATCAAAGCTCAATCATCCTAATAGAAGCTTTTGCATAATGATAACGCTCCTGCTCACACATCGTAGCTTGTGCGAGAATTTTTTGCCAAAAACAATACAATAATGATGCTGCAGCTACCGTATTCCCCAGATCTTGTCTCCTGTGACTTTTTCTTCTTTCCAAAAGTGAAAAGGCCCATGAAACGACGCCAAGGATCAATAAAACTGATTTTTTGAAGTACTTCGAGGATTAGAAAAAACGTTAGCACAAGTGTATAAAGTTTAATACTGATAACTTTGAAAAGGAGACATCAGATATTCATGAATAAATAAATAATTTTTGAAAAAACACAAATTTCGCGATATTTTCTGAACAGACCTTTTTTTATTTTTACCTTTTAACAGATTCATATCTTGCCTATTCCTAGTAACTGTGGTAAAATTCTATTCGCATAATAATTCACATAAGATCAATACGAAGGAGACATTAGTTAAAAGAAATTTTTATATCGTTAATAATTGAAAAATAAAATTTATATGCATAGACTTGATGCTGGAAAGGAGTTTTTTTCTTAGATGTGTTACGGTCGTTGATTGAATAAGAAATGTAGAGCTGCATATTTAGCTAAAACTATTGAAGAAAGTAGTTTATGTATGAAATATAAATATAAAAAAGAGAAGCAAAAAGCCATAAATTAAAATAAACAATTATATAAAACCTTTTTACACAGTAAAGTATTTTAACTAAACTTTAAGCTATTCTACTTATTGTTGTCTGTTACAAAATCAGGATAAAGATAATGATTTGTAATTCATCGGTATACTTTGATTAAAATCAGCAAATTGTAATCCTATGGTTTAGTAATAAGAGAAATCGTACAACATGTAATCCAGTTTTTTCATTTTAAACCTTAATTGATGATCACTAGAGAAAAGAAATAAAACGAATTAAAACTAATAAATAATAATATATACCTCGATAACCCATACAAAACTAATAAATAAAAATACTTCAGTTAACCTTAGAAAAGAGTTTTTACTTAATTCTCAGAGTATTCTAGAATAACTTCCTAGTTCTCCACCTGTAAGAGTTTTACGAAAGATTCTTTCTGGCTGGAAGTAGAGGAAGGGAAATCTACTCTACCATTTCTAACAGTGATCACGTGTTAACGTTAAATGCTAATTCGCTGCCGTCGTAACCTACCAAAGTCCAAGAAGCATTAACGTATACATTAGATAGGCGAAAGTAGTCAACATTCTTAAAGTCACTTAATCTTCTTCAAAAAACTTGCTATTTTGAAAATGATTTTAAAACTATAAGTCGTTACAAATTTTGGTATTCAAAAAATTTTATGCATATGCAGAGAGTAATAGATACGTTTTCTTATCATTATTTATACAACTTTTTTGTGAAACAGATAACAAAGATTTAATGTTGTCACAGCATGTCTTACGAATATATTATATAATACATTTGTTGGTATAAAATGAATTTATATATTTTTTCGTTTTTTAATATTATTCTCTCTCTCTCTCTAATGTATTAATTATGTATGTAAAGAAAATATAATTTCTTTCGTTCCAATTTGCCATGCTCTGCATGCGCCAGCGTGTTAGTTAGGATTACTTAAAGAGAGAGGGAAAGAAGAAAAAAATTATTTCGTAAAAAAGCCACGTGCAAGAACAATACACGGTTGGTAATCCGTATTTTATATAAATAATGCGAAAAATTTATTATTGCACAATGCACTACTATGTAGAAACCGTACTCAATGGGTATCGAACATATTTGTTAGACATAAATTCGGAGACGAGTTATGACGCTATTAAAACTGGATTATTATTGTTTAAATTTGTAGGGCGTTCGTTGATCTGTGATGATAATGTCCAGCTTTCATGCCACCTTTTTCGAGAAATTTCTGGTTGTCTCGTTTTCCCTATTTTCCTTTTTTTTCTACTTTTGGTAACCTACTATCATCCATCCTATCTACATGGTCTCGCCACTCACTTCTTCTCCCTCTTATCAACCTTAACATGTCGTGAGTCTCACCTTCTTTCCTTATCTCTTTGTTTCTCTTCTGTCTTTTAGTGAGTTCCCTGTTATGGCTCGTAGGGTCTTCATTTCCGTAATTCTTAGGATACGTTTTGATATCGTAGACTCTGCCCTTCTCTCTGCCGCATATGTCATTTTCGGTTCGAGAAAAGTCTTGTATATACGTACCTTGCTTTTAATGCTTATATATTTATTTCTCCATATGATATCCCTAATTTTTCAGGAGATTAAAGAGGCTTTTGTTGCTTGATCTCTTACCTCTTCCTCTAGGTTTCTCTTGCTCCTAATAATTGCTTCTGGAATTTAAATCGAATAACTTGGTTTAGGTTTTTGTTATATACAGCTAACTTGCATCATCTAGGCTCCTTGTAGTTGATAAGTGATTCAGTCTTTTGTGTCGAAATAATCATGTTAAGTTTGACTGCCTAAGTTTGTACAGTATCCTTTGTAGGTCGTCCTTGTCTTCTGACATGATGATTGCATCGTCTGCGTTACATATTATTTTTATTTTATCTTTTTCCTAACTTTACTCCTTCTCCAGCTGTTTTAACCTCCTTTGTTACGTCGTCCATTTTCTGGTTAAAAAAGGATTAGTCCTAAACTGTTTCAACTTTTAATTCCACTCGTTAGGATCTTCTTCGATTTCAAACTACCCGTTCTTATAATTGTTGTATTTTAGGTGGTAAGTTCTTTTTTTATTTGTCTTATGTTGCTATTTACTTCTCAAACTCTCAGAATCCGTATTAGGTTCTTAAGCTTCACATTGTCAAACGCTATTACGAGATCAACGAAGCAGATGTATATTGTTTTGTAAAATTCTACCGCTTTTTCAGCTATTTGTCGTAGAATGAATGTTGCATTAACCGTCGATGTGTTTTGTCTTAAGTCATGCTACTTTTCGCTTATATCTGTCCCCTTTATTACCTTTGCCAAGATTCTCGTTATCACCTTCTGTACTGCTCTTAGAAACTGATTCCGCCGTTGTTCTTCTGTTCTGTCTTAGTTACTTTCTTTAATATGGGAACTATTATACTCTCCTTCTATTAGGTTGGCATAATTTTGTGTTTTACTATTATATTAAATAGGGTACTTAGTTGTTCTGTATGTTGTCTACCCCTATATTTTATTAGTTTGTTTTGTATCTAATAGTTCCTGGTGTTTTACAGTTTTTTTGTTTGTCTATTGTTTTTTGTATTTCTTCAGATGAGATAGTGTAATCGTTTAGTGCCTCCTCTTCTTCTTTCTCGCTTCTGTTGTACTCGTCTGTTGTGATTCTGGTGGTCTGCACGGATTCGTTTAAGGTTTTTTTTCGATTTCGTAGCATTTTGCATACTTTTTTCTGTGCTCCGTATAGGTCGTGTTCCATGTCCCCCGAGAATTTCTCCCAGTAGTCTCGTTTGATTTGTCTAATTGCCTCATTTACCTTGTTTCTTGTACTTCGGTAATCGTCATATGTTATTGTGTTTTTCCGGTACTGTCGGTATGCGTACCTTTTTTCTTCAGCTAGGGCCCTTATTTCTTCTTTAGACCATTGAGTAATTCTCCACCTTCCTCCGGAGTTACATTTTCTTTTTCCTAGGGCTTCTGCAGTTTTTTTGATGTTTGTTTTGATTCTATCCAATGATGTTTCTACGTCGTCTGTTTCTCAGATTTTGTTTCTTTCTATTTTTTATTCTAGTCGTCTTTGTTAAACGTCTTTTATTGATTTATCGCTTGAAAGTACTATGTTTAGTTTTTCCATTGTTTTCCTCCTTTGTTTTATTTTGGTGTAAAATGTGTTTTTCCATATTTTCGCAAGTATCAGGTTTGTAGTTAGTGCCCGTATTTGCTGACATTAGCACTCTGGCGTCCAGTATTTTTGTGGGGTGCATATTCCTATTGGTTATTTTGTAGTGTACTGTTGATTTTTTTCCTCTAGTGTTTTCTAACGTAAATTTATACTGTGGTTTATGTGGGTAAAATGTGTTGTTGATACGTAGCTCATTCATTGCGCAGAAGGTAATCAGATATCCCAGTTGTCATTTAGGTTATCCTCTTTAAATGATTTTAATCCCTTTTACTATCTCGTTGTCGATTCTGAATTGAAATCTCCAAGTATTACAGTCTTATCTCGTCTAGGATTTTTTCTAGGTGCGCTTGCAGCAGATCATAAAATTTATCTTTCTCTTTTTGTGATTTGATGATATCTGAAGCATATATATTGATTATGTGTATCGGTGTTTTCTTCTGGAGCTGTAGTGTTACCTGTAGTATCCTGTCGCTAAATTATTTGGACTCTAGTACATTATCTTCGTATCTCTCGTGTGTCGGTAGGCTACTCCTGAGGTAGCTCTTTCGTTTTTGTTTTTCTCGCTTTAGAATAGGATATCTTTCATATCAAAGGTTTTATTTGCCTTTCTTTTCTGTTTCGGAAAGAGCGCAGATGTCTAGTTTGTGTTTGCTAATTTCCTCTATTACTTCCTGGTCTTTGTTTCTTATTGAAGTTACGTTCCAGCATCCTATTCTAAGCGTTTTCATGTTCTTCTTTTGCATATTCCTTTTCGCTCATGCCGTCATCGTTATTTCCGTCCAATCCGAGGCGCTATTACTAATTCCAAGAGCATTTTTATTGTTTTTTACCGAGGGTAGGTTGCTAGAATCACCCCAAAGTCTTCCTACTTTGTTTGGGCTTGGGACTAGCTAGGTATTAACTAGGCGGAGAGTCTTGTTATAAACGGCACATCAACGGTTTTTCCTCAAGTAGGTCACCTAATCAAAGCATAAATCGTGCTCAGCGTTGCTTGACAGAAATGATCGAGCTTAAGCTCGTGCTGTCACCGCGCCATGGCCGTTGACGCATAGAGTAATTCGAAATATCTCCTTTATATTTAGTGTAAACTGATATCTAAATTTTGATATTTTTTTTTATTCTTTCTTATATATATAATATATCGACCGATTAAAAATTTATTTTCTTTCTTCTTTTTATTAAATAATTAAATAATAATAATTAATAGCTTATCTTCTCGTACTTCCAATCCTCCCTCTTTTTACCTTGTCACGTTACATATATTTATAAAATTAAATAATTAAATGAATACAAATTTAAGAATAAAACAAAAATAATCGGCTTACAATAGCGAATATTATCTATCATCAAGCAGGAAGGAAGCAACAGGTTTCTTTATCAACTGTATTAGATGTTGTTGGAAAAATAAAGCGAGTTGCCTATCTTGGTATCTCAGGTGTCTCCGATACAGTGGTACCAAACCACTTAGTTTTTAGTAAGTTGGCAGATGGTGTAATAGAGCAGAGAGTTAGCGCGACGCGGTACAGGAGGTAGCCACTTATTGAGTTGCAATATTATATATATTTCTTAGTTATGTTAAATAAATACCTTTTTCAACGATACTGCGTATTTCAATTTTATTGGATAACCCGACAGATGTAAAAAGAAAATTATAAAAATATTAATAATAACAATATAATAATAACAATAATTAAAAAAATAAAAAAAGAAAACTAATAATGATAATAATAATAATAATAATAATAATCATTATTTATTTTTTTTAAGTTCTTTTTTTTAAGTTATATCTGAAACTATTGAGGTTATGTTCGTTTTGGTACGCTAAAGAAGTATAACTTCCTACAGGCGTACATAAGTACACACACCAGTTTATTTTTTTATGTGACTTTATAAGACGATATTTGTTGCTTAGTGGTAATTCAATATGTTGTATATATAAGACTATTTATGGTGTAGGTCGAGTACAGTTAAAAACAGAATTGTGTTTCTGTAACGAGAAGATTTAAACTTTTATTTTCAAACTTATGTGACTAATATTTACATTTCTTACCTGTAACGAGAAGAAACGACATTTAGTGTTCGTTATAAACCGTATCGTTCCTACTGCTCAAGTAAACGCTCGCGACTGATTTTCCAACTCTTATCTATTCCCCCTCTCTTTTACATCAGCTGACCTGTATGTCAGGTACGTATCAACGATTTCGACTAACGCAGTAAATCAATTAAAAAATATTTCTTTACATATATAACCTATTCTGCTTATTACCTTCTTAAATCTGTAAAGAAGCTTTTTTATGCCCTCTTTCCAAAATTCTTGAGACTTACTTGCAAAATATTAATTGTTTTGTGTTTTTATTTCGCTTTCAGATTTTGGACATTTACCACGAAGAGAATTTTCTAACAAGAGCAATAAGTAATATTCGGATAAGGCATGGTCTGTGGAGTACGGAGTAGGAGGTAGAACGTCTTAATCGATCAGTAAGAGTTTCTGCTTTTCGGCCAATGAAGTTTGCGGTCTTGCGAGCTGTTGCAAAAAACGATACTTCGTCAGTTTGTCCCAAAGATTGATGATAATAACGTTCGTATTATTAATTTGCATACAATACAATAAGAAACTTTATTGTAATCGTGAGAATATTTCTTCACAATATTACCAATTAATACATTCAATAATTAAAATAACCCCGTACCAACGTAACGTGGTGCGTTTTACCTCGCTCCTATTTTTCAACGCATTTTGCTGCTTTAACATTATAAGAGGTAGAAGGGAGAAAGGGGTTCCTGCTATGTACAAGACGTGACATAGAATACGAAATGCAAAGAATACGGAGGAAAAAGAGGAAAAAGAATACGTATCTTATCGACTTTAAATATTTACAATTTTGCGGCTGCTTGTAAAGCTTTTCAATGTCATCCTTAAGTAAATATGTAAAGGAACGGATATCAGATCTATAAGCGTAGACTCATAGAGTTCCTTAGAGCCAAGATCAAGAAGAAAGAACGATTATCATTGTTATTCCTAATTTAATTTAATTCGGTATTTCTGTAAGTCTGTATTATGTAGTTAATAATTCTGTAATAGTCGAAAAAACGATATTCTGTTTAATTAATAAGTACGTAATCTGGGTTTTTTAAAATCAGTGATGCTCGGGCTATAGACAAGGTTTCGATGTCTACCAGAATGTTATTGCCGAAAAAAATATCTGCCGTATAAAATGTAGGCTCCTAATACTATAATAAATAACATCATTAAATTTCAGATTTGTTGAAATATTTTTAAAATTTGATTTTTTTGGTACTTTGGTAAGTGTCTGCTTTAACTTTAGAATCGTCATAATTGTAAGCTATTATTTATTTTAATAATAGTAATAGTAAAGAATAAAATATCTAAATATCAACGTTCAAAAAATACTTTTAAATTTGGTATAAATTTTGTACTTTTCCTACCTACGTGACTCTATAGGAATCACTGCTGAGCTTTGATCATTTGTCAATCTAATGTACAGTAGGTATGAGAGATTAACTGGACAAAATTTGGGTTTTAGTAAAATATTTTTTGACTACTTTTCATAGGCTCTTGAGTTATAGTACAGTAGTAGTTTAGTAATATAGTAGTATAGTAGTAGTTTTGCAAATCTCATTTGTAGTGTCCTTTTCACTTCTACTTTTTCTAAAGCAGTGAAGCATAAGATACAGCAAATGCTTCTTTTACCTATTTAAATTAAACGGCATAAAAAAAGATTTGAAAAGAGACTTTGTCAGCAAGGAAACGTACTTCGAAAGAGCTGTGAAAAAACTGAAATCAATGCTACAAATGTACAATAGATAAGCCTGCATGTCTACAAACATGGCTTGAAAGGCTCGAAATCATAAATAGTGTGAAGCGGAAATAACCTATGGGACATTGTTGAGACACAAGAGAATTCCCAATCTCTTTTGAAATTATAAGTTAAATTTTTTGAATATAGTACAATAATTGTACTGTTGTAATATTAACAATAGCCGTTACTGTGAAACCAATAATAAGATTAAACACTATTTTCAAAAAATTAAAATGATCAAACAACAGCGTAACATGAGTTCTTTAAGAAATTAAATGCACTCTATGAAACGATTCATTGCATTGACTATGCTCCATTACTTAATAAGACTTTGTACATAAGAGTAAATAAAGTCATCGTTTAACTATTGTTCAAATCGTGATGACTATAATTAAAATACGAGGAAGGTGTGACGTTGCACCACAATTATAATATACGTATGGCTTTATTATTCTCGTTTCGATTCTTCTCCGTATTCTTTCCATTTCGTATTCTATGTAACGTCATGGGCATAACAGAAAAGCAGAACCACGATGTGTTGGTAAGGGATTATTGTAATTATTGAATGTAATTATTGGTAATAGTGAAAGAATATTATCATCATAACAATAGCTTCCTATTCTAATATATGCAAATTAATAATACAAATTCAGTACATCGTATTCGTGTTGGACTATTTATATATATCGGGACAGGAAATTCACCTAGAAGAAGCACCTCAATTTCACATTGTTGTCAGGGAGAAAAAGATCGGCACTTTTCTGCCAGCCGTCTAATAGTTCGGACTAGTCGAAATTCTTCACTAACTTTAACTTGTTAACTTGTACAATTTTTTTTATTGTTAGAAGTTATACCGTTAGTTTTTGATATTAGATTCTCTAACAGCATTTTCTATATCTGATTTGATTTAATATTCTTGATTTGAATTTTTGATTTGTTTCTTGAATTATATTTATTATATAACTTTTATTTCATTATTTTCTTTATTATTATATTACTTATATGTATTCTAATTTATTATTCTTTATTATTCAATTATTACTGTATTATTTTATATTATTATTCTTCTTATATTATTTACTCTTGAATTACTTTGACTGACTACAAGTTCAACTGAGAGTATAAGTGTATTTTATTCTGTTATATAAAACCAGTTAATTGTAAGATTAGAGATCAGTGTTTTCTGCACCAGTAACGTATGTTACCTCCGTAGTCCTTTGTTGATTCTTTTCATTGAAATTTTGCAATATTTTGGGTCACCTAATGACACCCGCCCTAGTTTGTCTCATTCTCCTCTGCTAGTCGAGACTGCACAGATTAAGTAATTTAATAATACTTATATGGAAAACCTATTGTGACGCCCAAAATTTATTTTGTCTTTTAATTAATAAATCTTATATTGTCTAAACTCAAAGCCCTTGTAGACACTTGACCCAGGCCCGCTAGGTGATGGATTAACTTCTTTAGACTTGAAAAGAAATAATTCCAGTCTTAATATATCCAGAGACAAGCTAAGCCATGTTCGGGTGTCGATATATAACAGTAGATGAATAAAATCACTTTGAATAAAATCAACGGTTATTTTGTTAAGTTAGTTTATTATTATTTGATACTTAGTTTCTTATAATCCTTTTAAATCACAAACAAACATACTTAGTTCTTCATAAGATTTCCAAATATTATAAAGTATTTTCTTATAGCGTAAATTCGGATAACTTATTATATTCTATTATATTCTTTGTGATAAAAGTTGTTAAGGTAAATAGTTAAGTTTTCTACTTTTAATCATTTTATACCTTTCCAAACTGTGAAAGTCACAAAAGGCAAAATTTTGTAAATAAGATTAAAAGGTAGCCGAATTAAATTCACAAGTTTGATTTTTTTTGTGAATAACATTAAAACGACTTGCAAACAAATTATTATGAGCTTTTATTGAATGAAATAATATATAAGGCATTCATTATAAAAGTTTCTTCAATCATTAAAAATGTTAAAATAAATGTTTTTTTTACACGCTATTAGAAAAAATTTTAAATTCTACAAAATAATTATTTTTTAAGAATAAAAATACTTATTTCATATATGTTGGTCATAATAATAGATTATATTTACGTTCATTAAAACAAAATTTTCGAGTTATCGGAAAACGAATAACTTATTACTTTAATCATTATCAAATCTATTTATTCCTATAACTTATACATCTTTATTTATGTTTAAAATTTGCACTGAATTAATTATTATTATTTATTGAAATTGCTTACGTTTTTTATATGTAATATTTTTTTGTTATTATAAAAAAATCCTTAAAATGGTGTCATTAAGCGGCCGAACGTATCAAGAGGAACTGTTTTCTATGGTAGAAGAGTTGAATTATTATTATCAGCGAGGTGAAATTGCTACATTTTATTCTGGAAAAAAAATTTTCATAACAGAAAGTTAAGGATTTTTATGAAGGCTTATAAGGGAAAAACTGGTAAGGTAATAATCTTTTATATATGTTTTCGTTCTCGAATTCACTTATACATTCCTTATAAGATTTCAATCATGAGTTTTAAATAAATTTTCATACTATGTACAAAAGGGTGGCTCTTTTTTTGAGTATTTCAAAATTTTTTATGTTCCCAGAGGTTTATATGGTTTGAAATAAATAAAAAGTATATTCCTTTAGTTTAAAATCTATAACTTAATTTTAACATTTGCCGCACAGCAATGTAAGCATTTTATCTAAATAACATGGAGTTTTTGTAATTAATGGTCCATTATTTTTAAATAATTTAAAAAAAAAATTAGAAATTCAGCAGGCTCTATTTTTATAATTGTACCTGTCCCTACAAATTTTTAAAGATCTTTAGATATTGTAATTGTATTATGTAAGTATAAAAAAGGGATTTTTTAATTATTTATTATTTTTATTTTAATATTAAAAGCTTTTCTTACAAATTTCAAAAAGAGAAAAGAAAATAATAAAAGTAACTATAAATATATATTTAGAGATATAGTTTGATCAAGTAAAATGTAATAGAAATTTAAATGTCTATAGCAGTGATTGCAAACCTTTTTGGATGCGTGGGTTAAATTTGGCTTATCATTGCTTGCAGCGTTATATTCGTTTGTCAGTAAATGTGTCAAGAGCCATGAGAAAAATCTTATTCTTTATTCTGAAAATTAAAGCTTATCAAAATCGACGCGTAATTCAATTCAAAAGTTTTTGTGGATTAATTTTTGACGGGCGAGTCACAGGTTAGCAATCCTTGGTTAATAGTCTAATGAGTCACTGATAAATATCGTCACTTCCTATGCAATTTTACCTGTAGTACCTATTTACTAAACTGTTGAGATTGTTAGATTTATTTTATTACAATATGTATAAGAGAAGAGAAAGTAGAAACTAAATATAACTCCTTTGTTTTTTAGGAGAGTGCTATGTTATCAAATTGCGTTTCGTCCCTACTCTTCTCGAATATTCGAGAACTGTAATAGAGGAAAAAATAAAAGAATGATAGAAGGGATAATGTTTTAAGATAAGAAGCAAGATTTTAAGTATAAGGCAAGATTTAAAGTAAAATGTAAGATTTAGAAGAAAATAGTAAGATTTAAAGTAGCGTTTATGGTGATATTATAAAAATATATATATAAATATCCCTATTTTTCTTAACTAAAACTATTATTATATATGTATTTTTTGTACTTCTTAACAGAACACCATCCAAAGCAAACTCTTTCTAATCTCTCAAACAATAATCATTCTCTTTTTTGTTCGTTGGACACGTATATATATATACGTCATTTCCCTTTATCGTCTATCGTCAATCGCTTATCGTCATTTCTTTTCGGTTTCTTTCTCCTTAACATTTCTTCTCTTTTTAACCCCAAATTATGCCATCGCGGATAATAATTAATACTATAAAAGCTCTGTCTTTAGTCACGTACCCATGAGCACACACGCACATATACAAACACACTCTGATACACTCATGCTTAGTATGCTATTCTAGAAATATCTATATGTGCATTTTCAATAGTAAATGTTCTGATTTATCTAAATCTTAATTTCTTCTGTATTCATATATACACTCTCGTGAGACACTGCTTCCTGTTCAGTCCTAAATTTTTTCTATAATAATTTTGGAGTTGCAACTAGTTAAAAAAATCCCAAATCAAACTAATGTTTAGATGAAACAAGATACGCATATCTTTTGGATATCTAGAGATGGAACGTTGAGAGATGAGAAGAAAGCGAGATGTAGTCTAAGGAGATGATGTACAATTATTTTTGATTTCGAAAAGTTCGTCCGCACAGATTAACTTATTAAACGATTCTACCTGGACCACGCCACTTTTCGGTTCGAGTCGAGGAACAGAGCGGAAGATAGAAAAAAACGATACACCAATTAGCGCGTTCCACGCTAGGAAGAGAGAACAACAAAATGATGATAACATGATCGATGATAACAGACGGCGTCTTAATCATGCTATCCGAGAGGTGCTGTCATCTAATTTGAGAGGCGCAATTTTCGAACAGTTTTTTTTTTTAGAGCTAAGTCGATTAGCAAATTCGTTTATTTCATAGGCTACTTGGTAATTTGCCCAACACTTACGTATATTCAAAGGCAATCTTTGAAAATACTGTACGGCAATATTCTAATGGAATTCCTACTTGCATAGTTTGGCCATCTATTGTTGTCGCAACGGAAAAGGAACCAATCGCCGGTTGGATAAACAGTCTGTATGGATTAACAGATATTGCTGTAGAAAGTGCGACTGGTGTTTTACACACGATATATTGTAATGAAAACTTTATTTGCGACATAATTCCTGCCGACTATGTTGTCAACAACATTATTGCTGCCGCATGGGACGTTGCACAAAAACAGTAAGTTTTTTCTTCTTTTTTGAAAAATCTCTGAAATTTACTTTTATTTCAACTTTTAAAATAATATTGAGAGTGAGTAAGAAAGAACTTTTATTGTAGGTCTATACCACAGATTATTAATCTCTCCAACAGAAACAAGAAATATTTTCGTGTTAACAAAGAGATTACAATTTATAATGTTGTTTCCTCAGTTCAAAAACCAAGTACTTGGGCTACTATGGAAAATTATAAAAAAAATAATGCGATGATTATTCCGTCGAAAAAAATTTTGTGGTACTACTCCTAATAGTTTAATCGTAAATATTCTTTCCATATTTTTTTACTACCTTTTAGCACTGGATAACATCAGTCATAGTGGAATCGTTAGCTTATCTTAGTGAAAGAAAGCCAAGGTAATGTCTAACAATATTTTAGATTAACATGCGATTTATTATTAGTCGATAAAAAAGAACATCATTCAATTTATTGTATATTTTTTCTGATTGCTTAATATCTACAGAAAAATAAAAAAGTTTAAATATGTACTGAATTTCTTTACTTTTAACGAGTGGGGAATTCACAAACGAAAACATTTTTAAGTTATAGGACAAGATATCTGTAGTCGACAAACATAACTTCTTCTTTAATGTTTCTAATATTGATTGGGATAGTTTTACTGATACTTACGTAAAGGAGATACGAATATTTATACTTAAAGTCCCGATGGAGACTGTTGAGGAATCAAGACAATTTACAAGAAGTTAATTTTTTGACAATCTCTTTTTTTAACAGATATTATTTTTTCCCTATTTAAAATTTGATTATTCGCCTTATTGTTTATTGTTTCCGGGGTAATAACAGCTCATTATACGATAAAATGGTTTTTTTGTGCGATGATTCTTTAGACCTTTTATTCGTTATGTTTTAAGTTTTTTCATTTGTATTTTCTTTTTAACAATCTGAGAAAAACAACAATAAAGAGATCCATTTATAAATAATTTTTTCTAGTTAGAATACGTTAATTTTTTTTTCTTAGCATAAGTAGTTTTTCCTAAACCTTAAACATTTTTTTCGCAATTAGACTTTTTCACTTTGTGTTTGTACGAGAAGATATCTCTAATTTAAAAACTATAGAAGGTATCTAAACATTTTAAATACTAAGAAATAATTATAATAGCTTATGTATTCTGTAGAACTTCAAATATCGATAGTGAATTAGCAACCATATGTGACTAATAAATGATGTTAGAGAGTAAGAAATACTTAAATCAACTTTTAATATGAATATTTGTGTACTAATTTATTTAAGTTAAATATACTATTGGGTTAGCAACTAAATAATTCCCGACTTGTTCAATGAAATAAAGGAGTTTTTCTTTTTTACTTAGAATGAACTTTAATCCATGATGTATTTTTCAGTTTGTTCGATGATCTTTTGCCATCTCTGTGAAAACCTAAAAATACCAAGCTCGTAGAAAGTCTGATCCACTTTGGCCAAAAACCTAAGTTAAGTGAGATTTTACAGAGTCATCATCTATGAAAGTTTTACTACGAAGATAGTTGTCCAAGGATCAAGATAAGTGGTAATTCAATTGCGCGAGATCTGGGCTATATGGTGGATATAACATCAATTCCTAACCAATATCCATCAATTTTTTCTGAGTAACCAAAGACGTGTGCGGCCTAGCATTATCATTTTGAAAAATGACACCTTTACGATTGACTAATTTTGGTCGCTTTTCCTTGACCGCTGCCTTCAATTTGTCCAGTTGTCGACTGTAGACCTCCAAATTAATTGTTTGGTTCCTTTGAAGCAAGTCAAAATACATCGCACCTTACCAATTCTTCCTAATTAACAAAAAAATCTTCTTTTGTGGGATATTTGTCTTTGAAGTGATTTGCGATGACTAATTACGCATGCACCACGATCGTTTTCGATTGACATATATGGCGAAAATGTTCGTTTTTGCACTCCATAATATTATTAGGGTAAAAAAAAATTTTTAGAAAAGTATCTACGCAATGAACTTGTAAAGCTAAGTAAGGATGACAGCTAACATATATAAGAAGAAGAAGAAGATCATAACATTTACGGATATCATAATAATGGGAAAGACGTCTATAACTGAAATCAGCACTTACTTAGTTGCCAAAAAAATATATAATAGAAATTTACTATGCCTACTACATAGAGGAGGGTTGAAACTATCATTGTCTTGCTAATAGAGTGCCGAAAATTTCCGAACCTACAATACAGATAAAATAAATTCTTATCATGATTTTCAAAAGGGTAAAATCTGTTTATACTTACAAGGAACATATGGAAGTAATACTTATATACAATTGAAATTTACTGTGTCTCCTACACATAGGACAACTGAAAACTTCTGCATATTTTTCATGGTTAATAGCAAAACATGTTTATCTCGTTAATAATATTTAAATTAATATTAAACGTCAGTAATAAGTGATAATGTAAAAGGTTTTAGTGCTACAAACCTATTTTCCATTCTTCTAATGAGAAAAAATGATATTAACCATCGACTTATTTAGACTTCTATTAAAAATTGAGAAAAAGGTTAAATCTTTATTTCGAGCGTGACGATTAAATTCCTTTTTATTGTATATATAGTTATAGGTAATATATTCATACATGATGTATTTATTATTTAGTCGTCTTTTATAAAAATCTAGAGTATATTAGCACGCGGGATAATTGGAGTTATTTTGGAAGTTATCTTTGAGATTATTAAAGTTATATTTTTTTTTGTTCCCCCAAAGAATTATAACATCTTACGTGCGTACATAAGTACACACTCGTGTTTTTGTTGTTATTACAACAGGAGCAAAAACTTTCACAAGCATCCAAGGCCCGTTACCAGAGTTAGTGTCGGATTCTGACCGTCCGAAATTCTTTCATTATCAGGAAAAGTCTAATTAGACTGGTCCTAGTACGGGCTACTTGCCGACTAAAAAACTTCCTATTTATCATTACAACATAATAGGAGCGAGAGTTGTAATATACTTTCATCGCAGTGCTTTATTGGCAAGTAGGATGAGGATGACGATGCAGAGCACACCCCGCTTCGCTGCCCAGCGTATACAGTAGATAGAAAGGTAAAAAATTTAAACTTAGCATATAAGACAAACTTATAATTTGGAAAACAATAATACAACCAATCTGGACCTATGGAATACCGCTATGCGGTATTGCAGCGAAAAGTTCCTTTGCTAAGCTCAAGGCTAAGCAATCCATAAACTCCCTACGAACAATCGTGAATGCTCTATGTTACTTCCGTAAAAAAGAGATAAGGAAGGACAAATATATTCCCTTGATAGAAAAAGAAATAACTTAGACAACTTGCAGATACAAAAGAAGAATTGATACGCACATAAACCAGCAATCCAACGAAAACTACAACAAATATATTCCTAGTAGGCTTAAAATAATCCACCCAGGAGACCTTGTAAAGAATTAATCTTAACCGAAATAAGTGACAATAGCGAGACGCCATCTCATTGAAGAAACCGTCCATATGCTATCATTTTTCACTTATATAACAATTAACCAAATGTCTACGGACAAATTGTAAAGATGTAGGGAGTTAATAAAAACAAAAGAAATTATTAGGTTGAAATATTATAATAGTTAAATAGTTTGTTTGTGAAATGATAAACTAAAAGATTTGAAGATAATTTTGCAGTTTTAATTTATTTTTTAAGAATTAAAATATGTTATTAGATAAAACTAAAAAATCTTTATGCTTTTCTAATCATCTAAATTTTACAATATTACGATATTGTTTTATGTACTACTATTTCATTTATATGTTTATTTTGCATGAGATATTAATTATATCCTATATTTCATACATTTGCATATTATATTTACTTACATTTAATATTATATATATTGAATGTAATTAAAATTTTGATCATCTTTTTGCATTTATTATTAACAGAAACTTGTTTTAAAGAGGTTTTCAGATTTTTAAATAAATAAGTTCGTACAAGAAAATTTTGTTGAAACTAAACAGATTTTAAAATAAATAAGTTCTGACATGAAGATTTTGTTGAAACTAAAAATTGGCACAGACAAAATATTTGTTAGGAATAAACATTTTAAATTCTTTTTATAGAATTTATAACTACAATCAACGGTTACTTTATACGTAAATACTTTTACTTTGATTTGAATTATTAAAGATGATACATAATTGTTTTTTTGTTTTACAGACTCTTAAGGTTTTAAAATTAAAGTATTCTTTTAATTTTGCGTACCACTACATCTTTTTAATTCAACTAATGGAATGTCGCGTTGACGCTGGCGAAAACAATGAATAAAAATAATGTTTTATAAAAGTAGATATAATACATTAAATAGAAATTTATGAGTTTATTAATAACACATGGTTCTATTGTTATCGGTGGAAAAATAGATAATACTGAAAGCTGCTATAATACTCGACGAACCAAGTACATAACCAAATTTGTATATAAGAATTGATTAAAGTGCACATCCGGCAATGCCGAAACCATTCTTTAGGAGTTTTAAATTCTATTAAATAAAACAATATTAGAAAGTATATTTGTGAGAAATCTTGTAAGGGGCTAAACAGAAAAAAATAGTTAAATTAAATTTGATTTTAATCAACAAAACTTTTGTTTTTTAGAAGAATAATTAGCGTTTTAGTTATTTGATATTTTACTTTAACCTAAAATATACGTACACGTCTCTTTGTAAAGATGGAAGAAGCATGTTAATTTGTAATCTAGCAAAAAATTCGAAAATAATTCCTGTCGCCTAGAAAATTACAAAATTATTCCATAACAATAAAAGTAAATGTAAATATAAAAATAATTGCAATAAAGTCAAATACTTTTTTAAGACACCTTAGGTTATCTATTGTCATATTTACAGAAACTAGTGAAGATAATAAACAATTACAATTGTAATAGAATATGTTACCATATCACTATGCTTTAACCAAATAAACGTAAACTAGTACATTCAGTGACTAACTTGCAGTATTTGAAAAGTTGCCATTAATTATTTTATTTATTATAATAAGTGTATTGTAGAACCCTTACCGACATATTAATAACATTTGATAGAGGTATGACTCTGTATATTATACAGGTATAGTTTCAAGCAAATCGAAATATATATACAATAGTTATGATTTATTTCTTTTAAACGTAACGAATGCTACAGCCGAAAAAGTATTTAGACACATAGAACCAAGATCAAGGAATAATGAAAATAAAAGTTTTTTCAGTACTAAATGAATACATGGAAGGTCTTCAGATGGATTCAGATGAATCAAAATTTAAAATATTACTAATAATTAGAAATATTACTTTATTACAGAAGAAATCATCTTTGCTACTAAATTCTTTGACGAATTTTAATCTTATATTCTTATTAATGTTACTATTGTATACCTTCTTTTGGGAATCCTAGCATGATAATCATTTTAACGTAGTACTCTTCTACATAATTCTGGATTTACATCTTTCTTAAAGTTCTAGCTAACTATTGTTTCAAGATTTGTAGCAATAACTATATGATTATTTTTAATTTCACAGATCAAAGCTGTTTCTTCTCGTTCCGCTAACTTCTTTGGTCAACTAGAACGATATTTTTTTTTATAATTCCTTTAGATTTCGATTTTTAAATAGTGTAATATATCGTAGATCTGTTTATATTTAAAATTTTACTTATTTTACCGTAAGTTTTTCCTTCTTTGCGCCACTTGACCATTAATATTCTATTACTTACAGACATTTCAGATCTTTTCGGACTCATAATCAATATCGTAATGTTTCACCACGATTACTTAACTGTGACTGACAAAAATGTACATAAGGCAAAAACTAACGACCTTCCATGTATTAATTTAGTACTGAAAAACTTTTATTTTCATTATTTCTTTATCTTAGTTCTATGTTTCCAAAAATTTTTGTAGCTTTAGCAATCATTATGTTTATGAGAAATAAATCATAAATATTGTATAAATATTTCGATTTGCTTGAAACTATATCTGTATAATATACAAAGTCATACCACTATCAGCAATGTAATTATTATTTCGGTAAGATTTTTATAACACACTTAATATAATAAATGAAATATTTTATAGTAACTGTTTAAATACTGCAAGTGGATCACTGTACATTTGTAATCTTTTAATAAATAACTACATTTTATTACTATTTATTATATGAAAAAACTTACCGGATCTAAAATAATCTGATTACTATGATTTTCCTATGAATGCCTCATACCTACGATCTGATTACTTAGAGTAGGATCAGCTTTATAAAAATTAGGATGATTAACAAAGACAGGGTATCCGCTAAAACAGAACATTATATTTATTAGGCAACTAGGACTGCAATCGCTATTGAAATAGCACATGTTTGTTTTCGTAATATTTCTATCCGTTTAGTTAAGTTTTTATTTTTTAAATCTGCTGTCTCGTAGTCTAAATAACTTTTTATTGATATGCTTTAGTAACGTTCCGCCACGTATACCTTCCTAAAATGTTCCAGAGTAGAATAAGATTAACTAATAGAAACACACATTATTCCAGTGATTTATACAAAAGACAACCGAAACACTTTTTAGTAGTAAGAGCTGAAACAATTGCAACAATAGTACTGATAACAGATAAACTTATTAAAAAAGAGCGTATAGTAATTATTCTTAGAATCAGGCTGATTTTTACTTAAGACACACATTTTTTTAACAATAAAGAAATATCCACGGTGAATCACTGGAAAAGTTATTTAATTGTTAGTTATATTGTAATCATGGACAAAATACAATAATACAAAATCTGTAAATGCATACGGTGGAACTAAGAAAAAACGACAATATGCCAAGTTATTGACCAATAAGGGTTCAATAAAGGTTCATAAAACGCTTTAAGGTTTAATAGGAAAACAAGAATTACACTATACAATTTATTTTCAATTTTTGCATTGTTAATTGATAACGTAAGAAACCTAGCATATAAAATTGAAATTTTTGTTACGACCAGTAACCACGACGACTCATCGTGTTTCGTCTCTTAGATATTAGTAACTTAACCTTTGTGTATGCGACGTATACTTAACGTACGTTATACTATACCGCAGCGTATATTTGAATACTTGTAATCTCTCGAAAACACTAAATAAACACGTCTTTAATTATTAGCGATAGATTGAGGAAAGATATGTAATAAATTTTTAAAAATTTATTCCATTTATACTATCTGCATATAGTTTTTGTATTTTTAAAAATGCATTTAAATATAAACTTATTAACATACTGAAAAAAAACAAACCAAGCGATCAAGGGGAATATATTTCCCTGCAGCTGGGATGAGTTCTAAATCTTGTAATTTATCTTCGTATCTAATGAACAATAGCTCGTCAACTGCTTTTATTACAGAGAAATTTGATACTTACCCAACAGTGTAGAAGAGGTTTTTCAGTTAAGAAGATCAGAAGCGTGATCATTATACAGCTGACTGAATAAAAAAATTTGATTTATCGCTAGTTTTAAATATGCTTGTTTTATAATAATGTAAGTATTTTATATTTACTTACTACTGCTGTAGCATCTGCTGTGGCGATTTTATTAGGAGTACTAATAAGTATCTGCTTTTTTGAGATAGATGGCATAGCACAAGGCTTACGTTAGAATTTGAACATGATAACCAACTTAAATATTTGGTTGCTCATTCAAGAGCAACATAAACTTATCATATCTTTAACTTCGTATTAGCATCACATATTTTTTGAAGTTATACTTCTTTTGGCGCGTTAGTTAAAATGTAATGAGAGTGATTTGTTTCCGAGCTCATGGTAAAAATCGACACACTGAAGTTTGTCGGTATTTACGATGCGCGGCAAAGCGATTTCAAATTTACAGCATGAAATCGTCTTTTCTTCTCTTCTTCTTCCTCCTCTTTTTTCTCAAGCGGGTCACCAATCCAAGTATTAATAGTACTCAGCGCTGCTTTACTTATGATCGAGCAAGATTTATTGCTAACATCGCGCAATGGCCGTTGACGCATAAAGTAATTCGATATATCTCTCTAATATTTAGTGTGAACTGATATCTATATTTTAATATTATTTTTATTCTTTTTTTGTTATTTTTTCTTATATATATAATATATTGATCGATTGAAAACATGTTTCCTTTCTTTTTTTGTGTAAATAAATGAATAATAATAATTAGAAGCTAATCTTCTCATACTTCTAATCCTTCCCCTTTTTATCTGGTCACGCTTTATATATATACTTATAAAATTAAATAAATAAAAAAATGAATAAAAATATAATTATAAAAGAAAAATAATCGAATTACATTAGCGGATATTATCGATCATCAAGCAGAGAGGGAGGAAATAGTTTCTTCATCATCTATACTCTATGTAAAAAGAAGATAATAATAATAATAATAATAATAATAATTTAATAATAATAAAATAAATTAAAAAAAAAAGAAAAATAAAAAATTCACAATGAAAATTTATAATGATAAAAATAATAATAAAATTTTTGAAGTTATACTTCTTTTGGCGCGTTGGGGAAAATGTAATAGGGAGTGCAAACGAGAAGAAGAATCAAAGAGAGGTGGACAACGCGGGGAAGGAGGAGCGGTTAGCGTTGTTACGCAACAACTCGCTTCGTTTTCTATAAAGGTTGTGGAAGAAAGCCTATCATATTTCAACGGAGAGGATAAGCTACTGATAGATCATTGGATCCACGATTTTGAAGATACCAGCGTATTGTTGGGATGGAACGATTTGCAGAAGTTTATCTACGGGAAACGTATGTTAAAAGGAGCGGCAAGACAATTTATATCGTTCGAAAGAGAAATTAAATCATGGGACAGCTTAAAGCGTAGTTTGATTAGGGAATTTCAGGTAAAGGTAAATTCAGCCACGATTCATAAGCAGTTTCCAAGCGTAGACAACAACTATGCGAAAGTAGTCGTTTGTACATTTATAGTATGCAAGAAATCGCGAATCAAGGTAACATCGAAGAAGACGCCCTTATACAGTATATAGCGGATGGTTTGTTAGGCGAGCGTCGCGATAAGCAGTATTGTACGGATCCCGAACGCTCACAGAATTTAAAAATAATATTCTAATATTTGATAAACTTAAAGAAAGTAACGTACAAGGAATGCGATTTAGAAAAGATAATCAAGGAAACGTAGCGTCGAAACGTATCGGTAGATCTCCGGTGATAAAGAAAGACCATTGTTACGGGTGCGGTTCGAAGCACATAGTTATCGTTTCTGTCCAGACAAAGAAAAAGGTCTCAAATGTTTTAAATGTAATAATTTCGGTCACATAGCGAGTCATTGTAATAAATCACAGCAGCCGTCGGAAAATAAAGCAAGTATCAATTGTGTTCAATCTACTACGGATAGAGTTGCGATCAGGATTAATGGTTTGTTAGCATATGCGTTATTAGATACGGGCAGCGAAGTAAGCATTATAAATTCAGAGCTATATAATAAATTAGGAAGACCAAGATTATATGAAACCACTCGACGATTGGCAGGGTTTGGTAATGCGATAACGAAGCCAATAGGGAGATGTGAGGTGAATATCGATATCGAAGACGGTAGATATAAAACGGATGTATTTGTAGTAAGTCAGTCAGATATGAGATACGAAGTTCTTTTAGGAAGAGAGTTGCTGAAAGAGTTAGACGTTCGTATAAATAAAGGGCGAGTAGAAATAAGACGACCAGACAAAAGACTCAGCGAGGAGATAAGCGAGGGATCGGTAAAATCGAGCGACTATGGTTATGTTGAGCGACGGACGGATACAGACGATATGAATGCAAATAAAGAAGTAGAAGATATAAAGGCGATAATGGAAATAAAATATGTAGATACGGATGAAATAGACGTAAAAGAACCGTACAAGGTGCGCATAAAAGAATTATCAAAATTATAAGCCAAATACTAAACCAGACGCGCGAACAGAGACAAAAATAAAGTTGACGGATAATATTCCAGTTTGTTCTAAGCCGAGGAGATTAGCTCCGAAAGAGAAAAATAGTTACGCAACAATTAGACGAATGGTTGGACGAGGGAATAATTCAACCCAGTACAAGTGAATATAGTAGTCCGGTAGTAGTGGTACCTAAGAAGGACGGAACATACAGAGTTTTATTGATTACGTAAATTAAATGCAAAGGTGATAAGAGATCGATTTCCAATGCCATTGATCGAAGACTGTCTCGATGCGTTGACACAGGGAGTGGTATTTTCGACAATTGATCTTAAGAACGGGTTTTTTCATGTCAAGATTGAGGAAGATAGCCGTAAATTCACTTCGTTTTTACTCCAGACGGGCAATTTGAGTTTCTTAGAACACCTTTTGGGTTATGTAGCAGTCCCGCCAGTTTTTTAAGATTTATTGATGAGGTTTTTGGCGATTTGGTAAGGAAGAAAATAGTGTTAACATACATGGACGATCTTATTATCCCAGGTATCGATTACGAAGATGCGTGTAGAAAGTTGGAAATAACGTTAACGGTAGCAGCTCAGAACGGGTTAATTATAAATTGGAAGAAATGCAAGTTCCTGCGGGAGGAAATTGAGTTCTTAGGACATGTGGTGTGGAATGGGAGTATTCGGCATCACCCACGAAAATAAAAGCGGTACAACGGTTTCCGGAACCGAAGAATAGAAAACAAATTCAAAGTTTCTTAGGTCTGACAGGATATTTTCGTAAATTTATTAAGGATTACGCTAAGATAGCAAGACCATTATCAGATTTGTTAAAGACAGGTAAGGCTTTGTCTTTGATACCGTTGAAAGAGAGTCGTATTCGCGATTAAAGTATTTTTTGTCTCAAGAGCCGGTGCTCCGTATTTATGACCCCGGAGCAATGACGGAATTGCATACTGATGCAAGTATAGACGGGTTTGGCGCCGTATTATTGCAAAAATACGAAAACGAAAATAATTACCATCCGGTTCATTACATGAGTTATAAAACGTCGGAAGCAGAGAGGAAGTACCATTCGTATGAATTAGAAGTCTAGCGATAATTAAAGCAGTTCAGAAGTTTAGAGTCTATTTGTTAGGAATAAGATTTAAGTTAGTTACGGATTGCCAGGCATTCCAAAAGACGCTTAAGAAAAGGGAGTTAGCACCGAAGGTAGCAAGGTGGGCGTTGTCATTGGAAGAATTTGACTTTGAAGTTGAACACCGTCCAGGAGAAAGATGAAGCATGTAGATGCACTTAGTCGTTATCCGGTAATGTGTATCGAAGATACGTTATTACAAAATATAAGAAAGAAACAGGAAGAAGAGGAAAGATTACGTGTCATACGTCTTGTAGTAGAAAAAGAGCCATACGAAGATTATATTTTAGAAAATAATATTTTGATGAAGCGTGTAAACGATAAGAACGTGATAGTGTTGCCTACGAGCATGCAGTCTAATATCATAAGAAAGATTCACGAAAATGGTCATTTCTCTGTACGAAAGGTAGCCGAAAAAATAAAAGAAGAATTTTATATACCGGGTCTGAAAGAAAAAATCGAAAAGATCATCAGCTGTTGTGTACCGTGTATATTAGCGGAGCGTAAGCAGGGGAAAAAGGAAGGTCAGTTACAGCCGATACCGAAGGGGATAGACCGCTCGAGACTTATCATGTCGACTATCTAGGGCCGATGACAGCGACGAGTAAAGCTTATAAGCATATCTTGGTAGTGGTAGATGGGTTTTCTAAGTTTGTGTGGCTATACCCAACTAAGACGACAACCGCACGGGAAACGTTAGAAAAACTTGGATACAGCAGAGAACATTCGGTAATCCGACACGTATTATTACAGATAAGGAACCGCATTCACGGCAACAGAGTTTAAAGAGTATTGTATGACGGAAAGGGTCGAGCACGTTCTAACTACCACCGGTATACCGAGAGGAAACGGTCAGGTTGAAAGAATTAATCGAATTATTATCTCGGTACTGACTAAGATGTCGATGGACGCGCCTGACAAGTGGTATAAGCACGTAGATAAGGTCCAAAGAGCGATTAATAGCACTTATCAGCGTAGTGTAGATGCGTCACCTTTCGAGGTGATGTTTGGCGTAAAAATGAAGCAGCGCGAAGATTTAGCTATTTTAGAATTAATAGAGAAAGAGGCGATATTGCAATATTCTGACGAGCGCTTAAGACTGAGAGAAGCAACGAAGGAAAGTCTGTTAAAAATTCAAGAAGAGAATAGGCGTAATTATAACCGTAAATGTAAGAAAGCGAGTGTTTACAACGAAGGCGATTTAGTAGCGATAAAGCGCACGCAGTTTGGTGCAGGGTTAAAGATACAAAAGAAATTCTTAGGTCCGTATAAGATATCTAGATGTAAGAGAAATAACCGATATGAAGTGATTCGTGTTGGTGGGGATGAAGGACCAAAGATCACCACAACGGCGGCGGATTACATGAAACCGTTCGAAGAGTTCCCTTCGGGGGCCGAAGGAGATGCAGATATGGCCGAGTGTGGGAAGGGAAATTAGACAAAGGGGCTATGAATTAAGATATGAATATTCGAGAACGATCATTGCTAAACATATCCGTATTTCAAGGAAAAACAAAGTTGTTTGTCAGCTAGGAAGGGATAGAAAAAATTTAAGAAGAAACGTTAAGAAGGAATATTGGGGAACGATCGTTACTAAATATATACGCCTTTAGAGTAAGAAAAAAGTTGTTGTTCAGTATGAATGTTCGAGAACGATCGTTACTAAATATTCGAATAAGTGAAAAGACATAAGAAATATCGCCCTTTATTGTGATGGTGTGAGGGAAATGGGATAGTATGAGTGAGTACGTTGCTATGTAAGTTAGTCATCGTATAGCCTTTAAGAAGCAAACAGCTATTATTGTATTTACATGGAAACATTCTATTCATCTTTGTATTGAATCCTACATATATATATTTATATAAAATTACATAACCTCAAAAAATAAATGAGAATAAAAATATGATAGTAAAAGAAAAATAATATTCTTACATAAGAAAATATTATCGATCATAAAGCAGGGAAGAGGAACTGGTTTCTTTATCAACTACATTCTATGTTAAAAAAAATTATTAATAATACTAATAATTTAATAATAATAACATTAATTAAAAAGTAAACTAGGAAAATAAAAAGTAACAAGGAAAATTAATAATGATAATAATAATAATAATAAGGCATCATTGTGATAGGTAATCTGTAATTAATTATAAAAATATGGAGAGTTTAGCATAAAAGAATGGAAACGTATTGTGCAATATGAATTTATTGAATTCTTTTTCAATACTAAATACCGAGCTTAGCTTGACGAGGATTTCATTCAGAATTCGTGAGGCACTCAACGTTATAACGATTTATTCACTATTTAAAAAGATTATAGATCTTAGTGTATATTCGAAATACGAGGCTTCATCATTTCAAAATATTGAAAATAACGAAATTTACTTATCGTCCCTCCCCACTCTTCAAACCTTTTCTAAGAACGCCCTGCTAAGCCTATTAGACATATTAGTTATTAATAAACTGTAATCTCTTGCCGCTTTCTTATTGACCAGGATAAATCTACATTTAAATTTCTGTTTAGGTTTTTAATATGCCTAAAACTAATGCACAGAAATGTAGAGATTATCGTCTTCGTAGGAAAGGAAATAAGAAAAATAATGAGGAAAAAAGGAAAACATAAGGAACGCTAATGCAAAACGTTGTAGGGTTCATTAGTTGCGAAGAAAAATGATTCAAAAAGGATATAAATTGTCTGCGAATGAAATTTTATGTACTCCGTCAATTTCTAATTTACTTTGCGAACCATCGGCTAAGTCTGTGATTACCGGTACAAATTTAAATAATTTAAATGTCCCAGCAATAGGAAATATTATTGCTAATTATTTATTTTTTTTGTTTAGTCTTCATGTTTTTAAGTTATTTGAAGTTATTAGAAGTTATTTGAAGTTATATACATTAATTTTACATTTATTTCTTCTAGAAAACCAATTGTCTGCGAATGGAACTTTAAATACCCTATCGACTTCGAATTTTCTAGTGACTTCTGAACCATCGGCTCAGCCTATGATTACTAGTACACATTTATACAATTTAAAATTCACAGACATAACTAATAGTACTGCTAATTATTATTTTTGAACTTATACTTCTTTTGCTACGTTTAGGAATTCGGTCTTTATTTTCTAAACTTACTTCTTCAAGATGCACCGTAGTCTACTGCAAAAGATGACTATAACAACTATATTACTGTGCAAACTGATGTGCATATAAAAAATTTATCCTTGCCGTGTCATCAACGTATAACCTCAAAAAATTTGACATCTACAAACATAGAGGAAATTTCACGATCTCAAACGCGAAATAATCAATATTTAGTTGACGCTTCGATTATACATGTATTATCTAATCAAGACATTGTACCGAATGAAGAACGCAATTCGTTAAACAAAGACACCATCATGGATCAGGAATTACCTCAATCATAAGTACACTCTATTTATTGTAACTCTTCAGAACAGTCATTAATAATTTCACTGGCGAGCAAATTGATATTGATTAGGATCCTTCTTTACCATATAGCAATTATCATCAATTTAAACGAGCCCATAAGGAATTGAAAATAACATTCTTGTACAATTCATTTAGATATACATGCTCAGTTTGTTACAGATTGTTGTTTAAGAAGGATTTAAAAGAGCAATTTAATGAACTTAAGGATATTCTAATACAAATTATACCTAATTTACCTATGGAACATACTAAGCTCTGCAATACATGCTTACAAGCATTAAACAAGAAGAATATTTCTTTAATATCAACATATAAACGTTTCAAATATCAAGATGTACCTCAGCATCTACCACCTTAGATTTAATTTCTGAAATATTAATTTCGCCTCGTATTCTTTTTATGAAGATCAGACGTCTGAGACATGTAAATGGTCAATACGGTATTTATGGTCAAGTAAATAACGTGCGTGTTACAGTTAATAAAGTGGTCAAATCTCTTCCAAGGTATTTTGATGACGATTAATGTATAAATGTACATATTATACGTAAGAAACTTCACCGATCTAGTTACTTAAATGGCATTGTTAACAAGCGTACAATTAAAGCTTGATTACAATTTTTAACACTGTCTTCGTAGTATAGAATGTATGATAATAAAATTGATGATTCATTTTTTATTGACAATCAAATTCACGATAAAGTTGAACAAAATGAAGTCAGCGAACACATTCCTGTAGATGGGAGTCTTACACTGCGCCAGTAGACATTAACGTGGGATGAAGAACCATATTTACGTATTGCATCTGGCGAAGAATATTTACCTCAAACTTTATTATTTGATGAACATGCAGAAGAACTTTCTTTTCCTGCAATTTGCCTGGGTCATTTTCGTAATTTCAGAGATGGCGTTAAAGTAACACCATTTATTGTTGCTACTAGCGAGCTTAGAAGATCTGATCGTCGTGCAGTTACACTGTATTATTTATTGTATATAGCAATGAAGATTATAAGGACATGAATCAGTGACTTTCTCACAGTTACTTTTAAAAACTTTAGTAAGGATAACAAAATAAGTAGAAAACAAATTGCAAATATACAATACATTAACGATTGTATCGAAACCAATCTTGCGTTTCTAATAGCTATTCCAAATTCAATGTTGTAATGAATGAATCGTAAAAAAGACTTTTTTTTTATGATAAGATAGTAGGGTAAACAAACTATTTTCCTTACTGTGAGTGATAATAAAATTTGTTGGAATGATTTTCTCTAAAAGCTTTATAAATTTAGAAACAAGGCGAAAATATTTCTGACGATTCTGCCAAACTCTTACATTATCTTGACAAAACATAACTGTGACAAAACATCAATGAGGATGCAGTTACGTGTGCTATACATTTTAACAAATTGGTCAATGTGCTGTTACTATTTCTAAAATCACCTAAATTCAGTCCTTTTGAAAAATACTATGTTTTACATTATTTTAAACGTATTGAATTCCAGCATCGTGATAGTCCACACGCTTAAAAACTACTTTGACTAGCTAATGCTCCAGTATATGCACTTGATAAAAATAAGCTGGATGCCATTGAATTAATTGATAATCTAATATCTGTTTCATCTCAAAAAGCATCAATTACAATAAACTACAAACATACAAGCATACGTTTACATGTTACAAAAAAATAGTGGCAAATAAACTACAGCAATGCAGATTTGAAGCACCTTTATGCCTAGTATGTCTACTGTCATATTATCCCCAATGCAAAAAGATGAGCGGCATTTTAAAAATTATCTTCACCGTTTCAAAGCTATTTTGATTAATCTTGAAAATAATGATTACTCAGATATAGATTAATTTTATGAAAAATGCAATATCACTTCTAAAGAAGATTATAACAATATACTTCGAGTTAGAATTAAGAGGCTTAGAGTTTCTTTCAGACGTCAACCTTGTGAAAAATTGCATACCCGTTCAATCCGTTTATATTTAATATTTTTAAATCTAATACAGATATCTAGTTTATCACTGAAGAATATTAATGTGCAATTTACGTTGCAGAGTTTGTAAATAAAACCAACCGTGGTATTAGCCGCCTACAACGTCAGATTATTGAACTTATGAATGAAAATCCTAATTTGGCATTGTGGAAATAACCAGAAAATTAGGCGTGAATATGCTAAACAGTGTAGAGATAACTAGTCAAGAGGCTACTTGGTATTCACTGCGGGAGCCAATGTCAAAAAGTTCTATTATTGTTGCTACCATTCCAACTATGTGGCCAATTGATCGTCAAAGAATAAGAAAAACACATAAACAATTAGATGCGATAGGTATTGTAGAAGATTCTACAAATATTTGTAAAGTAAATTGTTTTGATAAATATGAAAACCGACACCATTATTTGGACAATGTAACACTCGCTCAACTTGTTGCTAAATATAACATTAAAACTAACAGTACTTACACGAAAAAAATGTTTTACGTAACTCGTCATCGAAATTATGATATGGGACAAGATTTGAATAATTATAAACGTGAAATGGTATCTTTACATTTTATATTTGGAAATGAATATAAAGAAATACTCGCTGAAATGAAATTCATTGAGATATACAACAATTATAAAGATGTAATTTTAATTAGACGCCAAGAATTTGAATCTAACTTGGATATCCATAAGACTATCGAAATTTGTCAAAATTTATGTCCAGAAGATTGTATTCAAGATAATAATGAAATGCAAGATGTTGCTCATATTATGCTTTATCCTAATCCCTTTCCAAATTTATATAACGATCCTATTTTCGATGTAAACAGCGATCTTTGCTTAGCTGTACTTAACAAACTTGGTCCTATTTCTAAAAAACGAGAATATTTAATGCCCCATATTCAATTTTGTGAGTTGATGAGAATCAACTTACCTTTTTATAGGTAACGCCTTTACCTATATATGGTGTTCTATATGCTGTGTATGGAAATAGCACCTGTTCCAAGAAATGAATAATATTTTCAATTCTTTGATTTTGAGAAATATAAACTGCTATTAACGCAATTATTTAACCTTCTTTCGTTGTACACTCTGCTATACAAAAATCAACTACTGATGATATAGCAGTACTAAAAAAATCGGACTGTCTCACAGTCATGTCAATACTAGTTTTCAGAAAGTTAGTTGTATCATTCGCATTGTGATAGATAGCAACTACACCAGCTCGAACATTTGGTCGTTTGTATTAAATTATACAATTGAAATCCGGTATACCAACAGACTCGAAATCATGTAACTAAGTTTCACTCAACATTAAAATTTTAGATTCTTGTAAAATAGAATCAATAATATCCTTTAAGAAAGCTCGCAAGCTTTGACAATTTAAAGTATACAGTGTCTAACCTTTCCTTTAGTTCATAAAATGTTGGATGTATTTACTAATTGTCACTAAGCGATTATTTGAGAGTCTCTTATATTCATCTGAATAACTAATCATTGCTTTTGATGGTCTTCAACCGTGATAAAAAGTATTATCATTATCTTTTGCTGTAATGTATAAGCCTTTAATACTTGTTACGCGTGACAAAACGACATAGACTAATGTCAATTGATGTTTTTTATTATATTAATAAACAACTTTGAGATATGTGCTTCCTTGTGATTTGTGAATTGTCGTTGCACAAGCACAAAGTAGTGGTAAATGTGAACGCTTAACGTTAATTTTTTTATTGTTGTTAAGAGAAATAGTTGAAGATCTTCGTCCGGTCGGCACTGCTGTTTTTTTTAATCTGAATAGCAGCAACATGTCCAGTAACTTTCTTTTCGAGTTTCTGGCTAATATGTAGTGAATGCGGAAACTCAAACCACACAACATATACTTCTCCATCTTCATTGTATTTCATATGAGCTTGTTTACATACAGCTCCATTTGCTAAAGCATCAGACACATCTATGATTGTTGTTATCATGTAAAAACAACATTAAAAATTAAATTTCGTAAGGCAATCCTCCAGTATCAATAAATGACATTCTATGCCGCTTTTAGCAACAAGAATGTATTTGCTTTACTGAAGTACAACCAGTGAATACATCTTTTGCTATTGAAGTAATATTGCCTTGTGCAAGATTTAAAATTTTTTTGTTATATCTTTTTAGAGCTTTATTTGTATTAAATAATCGAATTAGATTCGGAAATTTTGTTTCTGCTTCTTCAGTAGTTACAAAACGTGATTCTAATAAAGCTAATTCCAAAACGCAGAGTTGTTCACCGATTCCAATTTTAGTTTATATAGAAGAAAACTGCTGATTTGTTTTCCTCATTACTTGGTCTAACTAAAAAAATTTTAATCCATGCAACAAAATAGGTCCAACAATACTTTGTTTTTTTTTTTATATATTGGAGTAGCTCTAACTGGAAGTAATTGGCGTAAATCTCCAATAAGAATAATATCTAAACCACCTAAATTAGTGTTGAAATTTCCTGTTATTTTCTTTAAACGTGAATGAATTTGAGCAAGTAGTGCAGAACTAATCATACTGATTTCATCAATGATTAAGACCTTAACGAATTAAATAATGCTCTATATTGATGAACTATTTCGATACTTAAAGGAAGTAACATTGACAGAGATATTATTAAAACAATATGTATAGTTGTTCCATCTATAGCGACAGCAGGTTTACCTGTTGAAGCACAAGCAATATAAGAATTGCAATATACATCGATATCTATGTATCGGTTGAAAATCTCCATGACAATTTTTATAACGAAAGTTTTACAACATCCTGCCGGACCCGTAAAGAATATTTGAAATGGATCACGATTTGTAGTTAATAGAGTTGAAATAACATGTAGCAAAAGCTCTCTTTGCTTATCGTTTGCTATTCTCATCAACTCACAAAATTGAATATGGGGCATTAAATATTCTCGTTTTTTAGAAATAGGACCAAGTTTGTTAAGTACAGCTAAGCAAAGATCGCTGTTTACATCGAAAATAGGATCGTTATATAAATTTGGAAATGGATTAGGATCAAGCATAATATGAGCAACATCTTGCATTTCATTATTATATTAAATACCATCTTCTAGACATAAATTTCGACAAATTTCGATAGTTTTATTGATATCCAAGTTAGATTCAAATTCTTGGCGTCTAATTAAAATTACATCTTTATAATTGTTGTATATCTCAATGAATTTCAATTAGCGAGTATTTCTTTATATTCATTTCCAAATATAAAATGTAAAGATACCATTTCACGTTTACAATTATTCAAATCTTGTTCCATATCATAATTTCATTTTATTGATTTTATATGCACATCAGTTTGCACAGTAATATAGTTGTGATAGTCATCTTTTGCAGTAGACTACGGTACATCTTGAAGAAGTAAGTTTAGAAAATAAAGACTAAATTCCCAAACGTAGCAAAAGAAGTATAAGTTCAAAAATAATAATTAGCAGTACTATTAGTTATTGCTGTGAATTTTAAATTGTATAAATTTGTACTAGTAATAGTAAGCTGAGCCGATGGTTCAGAAGTTACTAGAAAATTCGAAGTCGATAGAGTATTTAAAGTTCCATTCGCAGACAATTGTTTTTCTAGAAGAAATAAATGTAAAATTAATGTATATAACTTCAAATAACTTCAAATAACTTCCAATAACTTCAAATAACTTCAAATAACTTAAAAACATAAAGACCATAAAAAAAAAATAATTAGCAATAATATTTGGTATTGCTGGGACATTAAAATTATTTAAATTTGTATCGGTAATCACAGGCTTTGCAGATTGTTCGCAAAGTATATTAGAAGTTGACGAAGTACATAAAATTTCATTCGCAGACAATTTATATCCTTTTTGAATCATTTTTCTTCGCAATTAATGAACCCTACAACGTTTGCATTAGCGTGTTTTATGTTTTCCTTGTATTCCTCATTATTTTTCTTATTTCCTTTCCTACGAAGACGATAATCTCTACATTTCTCTGCATTAATTTTAGGCATATTAAAAACCTAAACAGAAATTTAAATGTAGATTTATCGAAAATTAAACAGTGCAATAGGCAGAAAAACGTCGTTACGAAACAGGCAACTTGCCAAACAAAAGAATGAAAAAGAAGAAGAAGAAATAATTTAATTTAAACTATAGATAAATGTGAACGCTTTATCTTAATTTTTTTTTGTGCTAAAGAAAATAGTTAAAGATCAACGTCCGATCGGCCCTATTGTTTTATTAATTTGATTTGCAACGTGTCCAGCAACTTTCTGTAAAATTTTCTGGCCAATCTTTAGTAAATCTATAAACTGACGCCACACAACATTTACTTCTTCATCTTCATTGTATTCAATATGAAATAACTACAATTTTCCTAAATGCCAATATATACTTTACATTTTTAAATAAAATAAAATATAACTTTCGTAGCTCCGGTAACTCTTGTTTTAAAGAAGGAAGAAGGAAGAAATTCACGATTGTGCGTAGACTATAGTGAACGAAATAAAATTATCATACCAGAATGCCATCCATTCCCAATGATTGATGATATGTTAATGCGAGTACGAGACTGCAAATTGTTTTCAAAACTGGATATAAACTCGGCCTTCTGGTCAATCCCGATTAGGGAAAAAGATATATATAAAACCGTGTTTATTACCCAAAACGGGCATTGGCAATGGAAATGCTTACCTCTTGGCTTAAAGTCGGCTCAAGCGATTTTTCAGAGAATTCTGAGCGACGTTTTAGCGAAAAATAATCTCGAATCTTTTGCGATGAATTATATTGATGATATTCTGATTTTCTCAGAAAATTATTCAGATCATGTACGTCATATTAACGAAGTTCCTATTGCAATGGGAAAAGCGGGTTTAAAGTTAAACAAGAAAAAATGCGCTTTCGCAAAAAAATCAATTACCTATTTAAGACACGAAATCAAAGAAAATAAGATAAAACCCGTAAATGACAATTTAATAGCAATCAAAGACTTTCCTACACTGCGAAATCAGAAAAATGTTAGACAACTTTTGGGGAAGGTAAATTTTTACTTAAAATATATACCACAAGCTTCAATAGAGTTAGAACCACTGCACAAATTACTCAGAAAAAATGTAAAATTTGAATGGACACAAGAATGTGAAGACAGTCTAAGGAAGATAAAAAACTACCTCTGCTCGGAACCAATATTAAAAATTTTCGACCCGAAACTTCCTATTTACATTTTTACAGATGCATCTAGAAAAGGAGTAGCAGCAATTTTAAAACAACCTCAAAAAGACAACTCTATAAAACCAGTCTTCTACTTTTCAAAAAAATAAACAAAATCACAAGAATATAAACGCGCTATTTTCTTGAAATTCTGGCAAGAAAAGAGTGTATCTTATATTGGCAATACAAGATTATAGGAAACAAATTCACGATTTTTACAGACCACAAAACACTGGAAAATTTTAATGTAAAAAAGAGTAAAGATCCTGAACTTTTAGAGTTATTACACTACATCTCAAATTTTGATTTCGAAATAAAGTACAACCCGGGAAAAAATAATGCAGAAGCAGATAGCTTTTCTAGAAACCCAGTGTTAAATAAAAGCATGAGCAGTGAAACAGCTATAGAAATAGCAAACTTCTTGTGAATGGAGGAATTGTTGAAAGATCGAAAACAATTAAATATAAAAAAAGAGGATAAATTAGTAAGAAAAAATAACATTTTGTATAAAATTCTAAATAACAAAGAAAAGATATGGGTTTCGGAAAATTTGGGCATTCAAATGATAAAAAATGTTCACAATAAAAGTCATATTAGAGTCAAGCAGTTAAATCTGACATTAACTCAAAAATACTATTTTAAAAACATGCATAAACATATAAAACTTATTTGTCGAACATGTGACACATGCATAAGAAACAAATCGAGATTTGGTAATTTTACTCAACCCCTCTCACAATTGGGTCCAGCGTCTGAACCTTATCAAATAATTTCCGTGGATACAATAGGAGGGTTCAGTGGAAACAGGTCACCAAAAAAATACTTACATTTAGTCGTAGATCATTTCACAAAGTACGCCTTTATAGTAACCTCAAAAACACAAACGGCAAAAGATTTTATAACTTGATAAAGAAAGTTCAGAAAAAGGGGAAAATAATGTTACTCCTAACAGATCAGTACGCTGGAATAAATTCAAGAGAGTTTAGGAATTTTCTAAAAGCAGAAAACATAACTAACATTTTCAATGCGGTAGACTGCCCTTTCTCAAACGGGCAAAACGAACGGACAAATCAAACTTTGGTAAATTCAATGAGGTGTAAAATTTTTGAAAATAAAGACAAGCCGTGGTCAGTCATAGCGGAACAGTTTGTAGAAAACTACAACAATACAATACACACCACAACAAAGTTTACACCAAATTATTTAATAAACGGAATTGACAGATCTTTCTTTCCCTCAGAACTTAACAAAAATAATTTAGAAAATCTAAAAGAAAACAGAAAAATAGCATTTTTAAATACGGAGAAAATTCATAATCAAAATAAAGTTTATTATGATAAAAATAAACGTGAGATTACATACAGAGTAGGGAACCTAGTTTATATTAAGAACGGAAATCGCTTAAATCGGAAGAAACTGGATCCAGTCAGGGTAGGTCCTTTTAGCATAAAGAAGAAAATCTCCGATCTGATATATGTTGTCGACTCGGGATTTAAAACACTAGAGTCAAACATCTACCATGCGAGTAAAATGATTCCATATTTCCAGTCTTCTGACATAGGTCTAGGGGGGAGTGGGGATGTAAGTTTGGGGATAAATCCAAACTGTAAGGCGACTCGCTAGATGGAGCTGCTTGACACTCAGACCAAGCTTAAGTCGCCTGGCCGTTGCACTTGAGAGTCGTAACTACGTGAGACGAGAAGTAAACTCGTAGAGATATTTTTGTTATATTCATTTATTATTTAAGTTTAATATTTTAAGTTTATTATATATTATATATCGTTTATTATTTATTATTTAGGTTATATTCGTTTTAATCAGATTAAAAGAAAGCTGTACATATTGTTGATTCAGTTTCAACTTAGAATCAACCGTTGTACTAATTATTCAACTGTAGTTACCATCATTACCAAGACAAATAAATTGTCTTATATATATTTATAAAATTAAATAAATAAATAAATGAATACAAATTTAATACTAATAGAAAATAAAATCGTCTTACACTAGCGAATATTATTGATCATTAAGCAGGGGGGGGAACAGGTTTGTTTATACTCTATATACTATGTAAAATAAAAATTTATAATTAAATAATAATAATAATAATAATATATAATAAGAACATTATTTAAAAAATAAACAATAAAAATTTAAAAATTATAAGAAATTAATAATAATAATAATAATAATAATAATAATAATAATAATAATAATAACTTTCTTTTTAGGTTATTTTTTTTAAAGGTTATGGAGGTTATATTCGTTTTTGTACGTCAAAGAAAGAAGTATAACTTCTTACGTGCGTACATAAGTACACACACCAGTTTTTTTAATTATTATTATTATTATTATTATTATTATTATTATTATTATTATTATTATTATTATTATTGTTTTTATTGTGGGGTTTTTAAATTGTTAAGAGGTATAGATATGAATGTGTGAATGGTATGAGTGTGAGAGTGATTGAAAGAAATGAAAGAATGCATCCGGTCGAGACAAAGAAAGAGCGTTAGATAGGAATGTTAGTTTAGGTTTAAGGTTACATCATCTGGACTTGTCGCTTTTGTATCGCTATATCGAAGTCTCCCGAACGTTTTCGAAAATGTGAAATAGTTGAAAAGCCTTTGCGCGTTGCTTGGAATGATCGGGAAGTTTCCAGGGAGATGGCGAGAAACAACGGGAGACAATGGAGGAGATTTAGGATATAAGTAGGCGACGGGAAGGACGGTGCGTTGCGTTGCGTTTTTCTGAGAGTTGAATAATAATTGAGGAGTGATAAGTGTAACGGGAGGTACGAAAGACAACGGGGAGCGGCGAAGGATTACGATAGGCGACGACGAGTCGGATTCGGGTGTTCCTTGCGGTTGATTTCGGGACGTGGGGAGTTACACTTATTATTAGATTATTAGATTATTAGATTATTAGATTATAGATACTTACCATTTTATACTTACTATTCTATCTCTTAAAAACATTATACCTTGTTAAGTATTTATTTTTAATAAATACTACTTTACTATTATCATTATAAATATATCTCATCATTATACATAAATCCTTACATTATTATTATTGTAAATATTATTGTTATCAATATTATCACTATTATTATTAATATTATTACTATTATAATTATTATTATTATTATAATTATAATTATTATTATTATTATTATTATTATTATTATTATTATTATTATTAATAATAATAATAATTTTATTTTTACATAGAATATAGTAGATAAAGAAACCTGTTCCTTTTTTCCTGCTTGATGATCGATAATATTCCCAAATGAAAGAAGATTTTTTTTTTTTTATTATTATATTTTTATTCCTATTTATTTATTGAAGTTATTTAATTTTATATAAATATATTTATTAGACTGTGCCAAATAAATCGACTATTTTTTTTTTTCGGTCCCATATCAAAATTTCGTTGAGAGTGACGAAAAAAAAATTGTGTCAAAATTTGAGCCCTCTATCTTCATTTTGCAGTTAGCGCTCGCTAAAATAAGAATTTTCGCCAAAAAAAGTATTTTTTCACTTATTTTTTGGTTATAGACAATTCAATATACCAAATATAAAAAAACCCTTGGTATGGTTTTGTAGGAAATTAAATTCTCTACAAAGATGATTTTTTATCGAACTTAAAAAGTCAACAGCTTTTTTTTTATAGCTGATTAAATTACATTTCGTTCTATAATTTTCATTTTTAATTATTGATGAACACTTATTAAACTACTTCCTAACGAAAAGAACATACTAATGCAATTTTTCTAGGAATATTTATGATCTAAAAAAATAGTTTTTATGCTGTAATGAATGTAAATACTGTTGAGTAATTTATATTCTTTACTTTTAAAATAATGAATTACATGTCAATTCTATTTTTTTTCGCAGATCAGCGATCATGTTGCCGGTCCTAAGCCCGGGAAAAGGAGGAAGGTTGTTGGATCAGGTAAGCTCCCTACCCAACGTAAAAAAAAAGAAATTTGCTCATAGAGAAGAGTTTTTGCCTCGGAACAGGACGGATATACAGATGACGACACATGCAAGGAAATGGACAACGAAATGGAAGAAAGAACATATAATGCGACTATCTACGTGGAACATCAAGTCATTCAATAATAAAGATCAAGAAACCCTGAAAGAACTGAAGGATAATAACATAGATTATATTAAGGATATAACTTATATTAAGGATAATAACATAGGTGACGGGTATGCTTCCGTGGGGGCCCTGTCACCCAAATATGGGTGACGCTCTTCTTATTCAAGTTAATACGACTTTCAGGTTTATTTTTAAAACGAATTTAATGGAATCAGTATTGAAATATAAATATAGGATATAAAACATAAAAATACTACAAATATACATATTATACTACATTTTACTAATTTATATAAGATAACATATTGCCTTATACTATCTCGTATAATGTGCGTTGAAACATTGTAAACATATTTGTGGTGAATTCAGAAACTTGGAACAATGGGTCGTAGTCTTTTTTACTGAATATTAGGTCTACCGGAAAGTTCTGTCCGTTTTTAGAATAAAACAAAAGAAAACAAATTTTTTAGAATTCAACAAAAGGTAGACCTGATAACAAAGTATCAAAAGGAAAATTATCGAAGTATCGAATGAATATCAAAGTATCGAATGGAATATTATGAATGTTATGAATGGAAAACGATACTCGAGTGCCTACTCTAGTTACATCCCTGCTATTTCCCGCTTATCACTCTGTTTATGTTCCAGAGCTCCGACAGTTGAGTTTGGGCCTCGGGAGAAACTCATTGCAATCGCGCTTTGCGACGAACGTGTTAATAGAATTCCCGTTTGACGAATCAAAAGGATGCTTTAGTCTCTGAAATGTACGTATTTTTATGTATTTTAATGCCAATGCCACATTCGAAGAAACTGTCTTTGAGAGAATATTAGTCTATGGACGAACTGTTGAAAAGCAATATTTTCCGAAAAATAATTGCTCAAAATCGATACATGTTATTATTACAAATGTTGAACTTCAACGATAATAATACAGCAAGTGACAATCCTTTAGCAAAAATACCGCCAGTAATAGATAAATTAAAGATTTTCTTTTTCGTAGTCATTTTCACCATACAAAAATCTATGCATCGACGAAAGTCTGTTGCTGTACAAGGGCAGATGTTATTTTAAACTGTATATACCATCCAAGAGAAGTAGGTTCAGAGTTAAAATATTTCTTTTCTGTGACTGTAAAACTAATTATATAAGACTTCATAATATTTTCTTTTTCTTCATTCTTTAGTTTAGGCAAGTTGCCTGTTTCGTAACAACGTTTTTCTGCCTATTGCACTGTTAAATTGTAGCACCATCTTTTTCGTGGGCGCCCCGTATTTCTGCGGTTAATCAGTTACTTATCCCGTGCAATTCTGACGATTCTTCTGTTGTCCATTCTGCTACTATGTTCGTTCCATTCTTTTTTTTACTTAGTATCATCTCGTTAACGTTCTCAACTTTGCATGCTCTTCTTATATCTTTACTTCTTTTTCGATCCAGTAGTGTTTTTCCAAATATTATGCAAAGAACTCTCATTTCAGTGGTCTCTAGTAACTGTTTCGTGTTCGCTGTTTCTAGTCGAGTTTCTGCGGTATATGTCATAATAGGTCTCACCGTTGCCTTATAGATTCTTGCTTTGGTCTCTATATCCATGTTTTTGTTTCGCCATATTGAGTCATTCAAACAACCCGCTATTCTGGATGCTTTCATTGTCTGTTCTCTTACCTCTGCTTCAACATTACCATACCCTGAGATTTTTATTCCTAGATACTAAAATATCATTTCCTGCTTAATAACTTTCCCTTTAATTTCCAGTTTGCACCTTAACGGTGTCTTTGACGTTGTCATGCATTTAGTTTTCTGAGCCGATATCTTCATATTGAATGATTTAGCTATGCAGTTAAATCGATGTAGTAGACGTTGTAGATAATCATCATTCTCGGCCACTAATATAGCGTCATCACCGTAGCATAGGAGAGTTATTTCTGCGTTGCCCATTTTATATCCTTTTAGTAATCTTACATTTCTTATTATATCGTCCATAATGATTTTAAAAAGCAGAGGGCTTAGGGAATCCCCTTGTCGGATGCCACGACCTGCATCAATCGGCTCAGTCATGGCACCATTTATCTTTACTTGGATCCTATTGTTTCTGTAGATGTTCTTTATGGTCTTGAAAAGATTATTCGGAATTTGCCGGTTATAAAGGAGGTTTATAACATCCTTTAACTGCACACGGTCGAATGCCTTTTCCAAATCAATGAAACACACGTATGCTGGTCTGTTGTATTTAATTGATTTTTCTGTTATCTGTCTTATGATGAAGACCGCGTCTGTGCACGATCTGCCTGATCTAAGTCCCTGTTGTTCGTCTTCTAGATTCGTTAAGCTGTTAATTTTATTCCTTATAACCTTTGTTGTTAGTTTCATTTAGGTGTTTAAAAGATTTATTCCCCTGTAGTTTGTAGTCAGTATTTTGTCTCCTTTTTTAAACATAACTATAGATGTACTAGTTCGCCATTCCTCAAGTATTCTGTGTTTGTATAGTATTTTTTGGATTAGGAATGTTAACTTTTGTGTGAGACGTTGGCTACCATATTTTAGTAGTTTGTTTTGAATGCTATCTTGCCTTGGGCTCTTCCTATTCTTTAGTTTTCGTATAGCTGTTTCTACATCACTAGACTCAATTTGTATGTCGTTTTTAGTAACTATTTCTGGCTTATTTAGTTCCACTTGGGGTTCTTCTGATTTATAGAGTTTTGTTAAGTTATTAGTCCAGGTTTCTCTTTAGATCTGATTTGTTTCGACCTCTTTTGACCTCATTGACCTCTTTTCTTTGATTTCTAATAAAGCGCCAGATTTGTTTTTGAAGTCCATAAAAGTCCCTCTCTATTCTCTTCGAAAAAATCTGCTAATAATGGTGTTTTAGTTGCCTTAAAAATGTCGTTGTTTGATTCCGGACTCGTCTATACATTTCGTATGATTAAGGTGTTCGTAATGTTTTATAGTTATTGTATGCTATTTTCTTTTTTTTGCATATTTCCTTAATCTCTGGGCGGAACCAGGGAGTTTTGATCATTCTAGCCCGCTTTTTTAAAGCTCGTGTTCCCAGGGCTTTATATGCAGCTTCTAAAATGTTAGTTTTCAGTTTCTCCCAGGATGTGTTTATATTATCCTCTTCTTTTATTGGGTTTATTTCGATTTTATCCTTCAACCTGTTCTCATATAGCTGTTTAGTTGGTAAGTTCCATAGTTACTCGATGTTTATTTTCGTTTCTTGGGTTGCTCGGGCAAGATTGCTTTGGGGTTTAAACTTTATTCTTATTTTTTCTAGTAGCAGGCTATGATCGCTTCCTACATTCGCGGAATTTAACGTCCGGATATCTATTATTTGGTGTGGTTGGATGTATCTATTGGTAACAATATAATCAATTGTAGAGCTGAAGCCTCTGGTATTGCTGTATGTGAATTTTTAGTGCTCTTTGTGGTTATAAAATGTATTATTAATCCTTAGCTCGTTAAATGTGCACTATTGTGTCATAAGTTCTCCATTATCATTTAACACATTTTCGTTGAACCTTGGTTTAATTCCAGGTATTATTTCATTTCTGATGCAGGCGTTAAAATCTCCAAGGATTATTATTTGTTGGTTATTTGGTAATGATCCGACTATATTTTGTAGTTGGTCGTAGAAGGCTTCTCTTTCTTCTTTTGGTTTATTATCTTCGGGTGCGTAAATGGACACTATATTTAATTTTTGGTCTCTCGCTTTTATTTTTACCACTAAGATTCGTGAATATACATAGCTACATTCTTGTACGTTGTTTTTGTATTACCTAAATATTGCGATAGCTACCCCTTCTTTTGCTCTGATTTGTTTTTCTACCCCACTATAGATCACTAAATAGTAATCGTATTGCAATTTACCTTTGCCTTTCTTTTTGGTTTCTTGTAAGGCGCATATATCAATTTTATTATCTTTCAGTTTTTTTAGGGTTTCTTGATCTTTATTATTAAATGATTTGATGTTCCAGGTAGCCAGACGTATTATGATTTTTTTTTTTAATTCGTTGTCCTTTTTGTTGTCCTTTTCCTTGCATGTCATCTGGGGATCAGTCCTATTCCGAGGCAGAGTATCGTTTCTATGAGCTGCAATTTTTTTATTACGTAGGGTAGGGAGCTAACCTGTTCCAACAACCTTCTTCCTTTTCCCGGGCTTAGGACCGCCAACATGATCGCTGATTTTGATTCTCCCAGCGATCATGCAGGCGGAGTTATATACTTCATTATATGTACTTGGCAAAAAGCAAACATTACTAGAAGTAACATAGCTATTGGAATCTCTGGAAATGTTTTGATGGCGCTGCTTTAGTTATATCTTGGAAAGGGCCATATAATAATTACGGATAAATGATAGACGAGTCCACGTTTATATACATTATTACACAAAAACAATACCAATCATTTAGATAGATTAATTTCATATATAGATTTATTTTATATATAATATATAATGTGTATAAGAAAAGAGAGAGTGGAAATTAAATGTAACTCCTGTGTTGTGTAATAGTGTGCTCTGTGTGTCGTTACATTGCGGCAACTGAAATTATAACATTATGATATTATATGATATATACACTTATATTAGACAGGGGCTGTTCCCACCATATTGTTGCGTATCCTACGCAAGCGAGTAAGTGAGACATCTGGACGTGTCAAGCCGTGTCGACACGTTTTGAGATATATCGACAAAGAAGAATCTTATTCTCAGCGTTAGAACCAAGGGGCGCAGCGAGCTTCTTGTAGGGCGCTTTCGGTCTTCTAGCGCACGATCTCCCAACGTTTCTATAGGGCCAATCATATACATCGACAGCTACGTTATCAAACTTTTCGGTAATTGATCCACGCGTTGCATCGTCTTTGTATATAGAAGCCGCGTGCTTTTATGCTTAAATGTGCATGAGGTATAGCGTCGACTCTCTCTCTCTTACTCGTGTAGTGCGTGTATTATTCGGCTTGTTCGCCTATTAGACCGATCTTAAGAAAATCTCACCATTCTGATCATGCCTGTCACGCGCGACAAGAATGCAACCCCTAAGGGGTCAGTCAAATCAATATCATCTCTCACAGGATCGCAGACTCAAATATCAGAGTTACTCAGTACATCAACAGCTCAAGGGGCGGTGACTCGAAGTCTGTCGCCGTTAAAGCTCAGTTATGAACTCTTTTTAAAGGTGCACTGTCAGAATAAGCTCGTTGAGGCAATGGAAGATCTGCTCAGCCAAGTCACCGAGCCAGCAGCTGACCTTGCACTGACTGAAGTGAACATGATGCTAGACCAGATCAATGACTTGCACCAGACTTTTAAGACAGAACATTCATGGTTGGTGTCTCATTGGCCCCCAGCTCATTTGGATCACGCTTATTTTAACTCAAAAGTCTATCTCAAGGAAAATAGGCTGTATATTAAAGTAAAGCGCACATTAGGACGGCTCCAAGAACCTCTCACTAAGACTGCTCAGCCAGCCGCTGCGCCAGCAGATGGCACACAGACACAATCTCGTCCAAAAACAGTACTTCCGAACATCTCACTGCCGAAATTCTCAGGTGCCTTCTCAGACTGGAGACCCTTTGAGGAATTATTTTCCTCAATGATAAAAAATAACCTAGACCTCTCACAGGTTGAGAAGTTGCACTACTTAAGGACCAGCTTAGAGGGATAGGCGGCTAAAGTCATATCAAATCTAAAGTTATCCGCTGATTCCTTCGCTATAGCATGGAATAGGTTGTCAGACAGGTTCGACAACAAACGCCTATTAATTCTAGCTCATCTCGATAGGCTGATGGCCCTTTCTCGCATCAAGGAAAGGTCATCAGGATCTCTCCACAGAATCATTAAAACCTTCACGTCATCTCTAAGTGCTCTAGAGACATTAGGATGCCTGGTTGATCAATGGGATCACATCCTAGTTCATCAGGTGGGATTAGCGTTAGATGACAAAACTCGCGAGGACTGGGAAACAAGGTTGGGAACATCACGCGAGTTCCCACCACTAAAACAACTCTTAAGTCATCTCACTAGCACAGCTAGAGCGTTGGGGCATATCGAGACTCGTAGGTCTTACGGGGAAGGCAAAAGAACATCTCAACAGCCCAAATCAGCCCCCACAAGGTCCTACGCTAGGGCCCTAAACGTAAATGTTTCGGCTACTACGCCTGCAACGACATCTCAGTCTCCCGAATCATCTCAGTTGAAAATGGATGAAAGACCAATTAAAAAGCATCCTATGCTGTTTATCATCGACCTCTCTAATAATTGTACTTATTGTAGTCACAGGCACTACATCGCCTTCTCTCCTCTATTCAAGCGTCTAAGTCAGCAGAAGAAGGAGAAAGTCATCGCAGAATCTCGCCTGTGCTACAACTGCTTAGGCAGGCATAACGTCAGGCAGTGCAGAAGTAATAGACGATGCAACGAGTGTGGAGATCGACACCACACACTCATTCATCCCGAAAAAAGGACATCTCCTCCATCGTCTAGGACATCTCCTCCAAAATCAAGATCATCTCTGCCAATCTCAAGGTCTTCGAGCACTCTATCAGAGACAACACAGACATCTCAGAGAGTCTCGTCCTCTCAGGGCTCACGGGCATCGTCGGATGAGTCACCGAAAGAGGACCGTCGGAAATCTTCGGTTTGAAAGTCATCTCATCGCCGATCCTCCAGTCCAAAGTCATCTCATCGCCGATCCTCCAGCTCAAAGTCATCGTCATCTACTTCCGGTATGTCGACTTCTAAACACCTCTCCAAGCCGAAGGCTTCTGCTCATGACTTCTCTCACAAGTCATCTTCAATTCGATCATCTCCTACCAAATCCATATCTATCAAGAAGAGTTCTTCTAAGGACTCTTCAAAAAAGTCGTCCTCAGAATGAGAAATAGGTAGGACATCTCATTACCCACATCGTCCTCACAGATCCATTTTAAAATCGACCATCTCATCTTCCTCAAGGTCCTCTCAGACGACCAAACGAGTCAGATTTTCGTCACCTATCTCAGACATCGATCGTTCGTCTAATCCATCGCTTTCAACGTGCTCTCGAGCTCCAGTACTCTTAGCTACTTGTAAAGCTTTTGCCATATCTTCAAATTGATCGCCTAAGTTAGTACGTCTTCTCATTGATCCTGGATCGGAGTTGACTTTAGTTTTTTCTAAAATCATAGCTAAACTAAAGCTTAGCCGTTCTCCAGGAAACATTCCTATTCAGGGTGTGGGTAGTACATCTCCAGGAGCGACCCAAGGTCAAGTGTCCTTGGTTCTCCAATCGACATACTCGTCATCTCGGGTTCATCTTAAGGCATTCATTTTGCTAAAAATCACATCTTAATTGCTGTCGTCTGTAATATCAGAGCAAGACTGGCCTCATCTCAGATCTCTTAAATTAGCTGATCCTGACTTTCCCACTCCAGATCACATTGACATTCTCATTGGTGCTGATAATCTCAGACGAGTTCTCAAGTCCTCTCGCCTTGTTATGAGAGGCGACTCAGAACCTATAGCCTTCCACACGAGATTCGGTTAGGCAGTTCTAGGCGCAACTTTCAACTCGAGCAAGGTCGATCCTCTCAAAATTTGCCACGCCATCTCTAACGATTCTCTTGACAAAGCTCTCACAAAATTTTGCGTTCAAAAAGAAGTCTCATCTTCCCCCGTGTCAACCTTGACTTTTGCTGAATCACAATGCGAGCAGCACTTTGTTGATACGCACTCTTGATTGCCAACTGGTCGTTACATGGTTCGTCTGCCATTCTCGAAAGACATATCCACCCTAGGGCATTCAAGGTCTCTTGCCATGAGATGCCTTGAAAGACTTCTCAAAAAATTCGGAACCGATAGGCATTTCAAGGATACCTACTCTGGTTTCCTTAAAGAATATGAGTCTTTAGGACATATGGTTCCTGTTCCTCTCGATGCTCCTGAGCCATCTCAGGCGTTTTATCTCCCGCATCACGGAGTTTGGCGCGAGCAAAGTTCCTCCACCAAACTACGGGTAGTATTTAACGGTTCAGCAAAGTCTTCAACCGGTATCTCTCTCAATGATCTTATGCACACTGGTCCGAAGACTCAAACGGACATTTTCGATGTACTGCTGTGGATCAGGCAACACAAGTACATTTTCATAACAGATATTGTTAAGATGTTCCGCTAAATCCAAGAACATCACAAAGACCATGACCTTCAACGAATTCTCCGGGTCAATGAATCATCTCAAGTTCAGGCATATCAGCTTACATCTGTCACGTACGGTACTCGCTCGGCTCCTCATCTAGCCTGTCGCATTCTTAGACAGCTAGTTGAGGATGAAGGTCATAATTATCCTCTTGCAGTAAACCCTATTCTCAAGGGAAGTTATGTTTACGACATATCAGGGGGGGCAGAGACTATTGATCATCTCAATGCAGTCGCATCTCAGTTAGAGGACATGTGCTCCTCCGCCTGTTTACCACTCGACAAGTGGAAAAATAATTCCCCCAACCTCACTCGTACCTCTCTCTCACAGTCTGACAGCTCGCCTGTCCATTCGTTTGATGATAGCACTACCAAGATCTTAGGCATCTCCTGGAATTCTCAGAAGGATGTGTTTACTTTTAACGGTACCATCTCTTTTCACCAAGCGGTCACGAAATGCATCATTCTCTCAGATGTTGCTCAATTGTTTGATCCTCTTGGACTCCTCTCTCCGGTAGTGATCAAAGCAAAAATCCTCATGCAGCGACTCTGGTTGGAAAAGGTTGGCTGGGATGATCATCTCACTCCAGATATCGTTCACGAGTAGTCTCAGTTTAGGCAACATCTCTCTCAACTATCAGTCATAGAGACTCCCCGATGGATAAACCTCTCGTCAAAGGCAACCTCAATACAAATTCATGGATTCTTAGACGCCTCTAAACTTGCGATTGCAGCAGTTGTATATATCAAGGTGTCGTATGCAGACTCATCCTCAGTAGTCCGTCTAGTCTGTGCTAAGACGAAAGTAGCTCCTCTCAAGAGGTTGACAATTCCTAGACCTAAACTCTTAGCAGCAGCCCTGCTAGCCAAGCTGACCGGAAAAGTAATTAGACTTCTCGACCTCTCGGACGTTCTCACTTTTCTTTGGTCTGACTTTTCTGTGACCCTTTCATGGGACAAAAACAATCCTATGAAATAGAAGGAATTCGTAGGCAATAGAGTAGCCGCTACTAACGAGTCCGTACCCCATGCTCATTGGAAATTCATCTCCGGAAAGCTCAATCCAGCTGACTGTGCATCTCGTGGGCTCAGTGCATCTCAACTCATTGATCACCCACTATGGTGGAGTGGTCCACCATGGCTTTCTCAGTCGCCAGAAATTTAGCCCTCGTCAATGCTACCCTCACCGGAAGAGGATTTGGAGGAACGCCCTGGCATCTCACTTGCCCTCTCACAAGCACAACCTCTAGTTTGGGACCTCGTTGACCTTCCTCAGTCATCCTCTTTTCATCGGCATCTCACTAAACTCCTTCGGATCACTGCACTCATTCAGAAGGCAGTCTCGTGCTTTAAAAAGGTTCCTGGCTCGAGCTTGTCCGCATCGCCATTGAATCCAGCAGATCTGGAGAAGGCTAAAACGTTCTGGATACGCGCGACTCAAGAGGCGTATTTCTCACCAGAGTTGAGAACGTTGTCGGAGGGTCAATCTCTCCACAAACGTCACGTTCTGACACGACTCACGGCCTTTGTCGATCGTGTTGGAATTCTCAGGGTTGGTGGACGGTTGCAAAATTCTCAGCTGGATGAAGATAGTAAACATCCAGCAATACTACCTCCTCAGTCAAAATTCACCAACCTAGTCCTCTCCGATGCTCACGCCAGAACTATGCATGGAGAAACTCAGCTGACGCTCTCCTACATTCGAAGGACTTTCTGGATTATTGGAGGTCGTGCTCCAATGAAGTCCTTCCTCAAAGATTGTCTCACTTGTGCTCGAATACGTGGAGTGAGAGCTCAACAACTAATGGCTCCACTACCGGCATCTCGAGTGACACCATCTCTTGTGTTCGAGACTACAGGGCTTGATTACGCCGGGCCAGTAACAATGAAGATGTTTTAAGGCAGAGTTGCAAAGTCCTTCAAGGGTTGGATAGCAGTATTTATATGCTTCTCTACCTCTGCTGTTTATCTCGAGGTAGTTTCTGACTATACAACCGAAGGATTTCTCAAGGCATTTCGCCGGTTTACCAGCCGTAGGGGTATTCCAAAAACGCTCAGAAGCGACTGTGATACCAACTTCCAGGGGGCGAACAAGCAGCTTAAGGATCTACTCTCAGCTGCAACGAAGGAATCTCTCAAGATCCAAAGACTTCTCGCTAATAATGGCACTAATTGGATCTTTAATCCTCCAGCAGCACCACATATGGGTGGAAAATGGGAGGCATCGGTGAAATCTATCAAGTATCATCTCAAACGAACTATCTCGAATACGTTGCTAATGTTCGAAGACTTCTCCACGTTTTTAGCTCAAGATGAAGCGGTTCTTAATTCTAGACCTCTCAGTTCTCTCTCAAGGGATCCTGATGACATCAGAGCATTAACACCAAAGCATTTCATCAGAGGGGAGGCATTGACAACTATCCCCGAGCCTTCTCTAATAGACATCTCAAATTCCAGATTATCTCACTTCCAGCGGATTCAAGAGCGCTTTCAGCAATTTTGGAGAAGGTGGTCGACGGAATGTCTGCAAGCGCATCAGACCACATCCAAATGGCAGACATCGCAGAACGATATCAGGGAAGGGTCTTTTGTCCTCATCACCGACGAGTAACTTCCGCCCTCAAATGGCCTTCGCCAGAGTGATACAAGTACACCCAGGAAAGGACGGTCTCTGCAGGGTTGTCACGCTGAAGACCGCTACCAGCACTATCACTAGACCTATCGTCAAGCTCGCACCATTGCCTCTTCAACCGCACACGGAAACATAGTTTGTTCAGCAGCTCAGCACATCTCGTCATGTCAAATTCTCGATTCACGCTCGAGAATTGGGGGGAAAATGTTCGAAAATTGCGCCTCTCAAACTAGATGACAGCATCTCTCGGATAGCATGATTAAGACGCCGTCTGTTATCATCGAGAAGAAGACACATCGATTGTTCTTATTGATCAAGGCATCACGCCACTTAACGTGTAAATAGATCATTGGACCCTTGTGGCGTCATCCTCTGCGTGTTATTCTCTTATTGGTTTTGTTGTTCTCTCTTCCTAGCGTGGAACGCGCTAATGGGTTTATCGTCCTTTTCTCTCTTCCGCTCTGTTCCTCGACTCGAACCGAAAAGTGGCGTGGTCCAGGTAGAATCGTTTAATAAGTTAATCTGTGCGGACGTACATTTCGAAATCAGAAAGAATTGTGCATCATCTCCTAGACTACATCTCGCTTTGTTCTCATCTCTCACCGTTCCATCTATCACCGTTTCTTCTCTCATCGTTCCATCTCATCTAACTCTTTCCCTTTTTTCTCATCGAGGCCAGCCTTGTGTTGGGTCTTTCTCACTGATCATCTCTTTAAACTATCTTTTATTAACGACATATCAGGTAATCTATTAACCTCTGACCTCTCATTCTTGTATAACTCGTTTCATTAATTTCTATCCATTCTCATATTAAATTTATTATTACATTTCTAACGACTTCTCGTACTACGTACTTGCGGCACACGTAGCGTGATATCCGGCACACGTTGCGTAGTCTACACATTATAATTTTTTCATCTCTATTTTTCTGTTCTTGTTCACAAAGTTTAATAAATCTCGTTACATACAAACTCTACTAGAAATTTACATAATACAGTCCACTTGCCTATCTCGTCCATCTCTTGTCCATTTTTCTTAGTACTCCTTGATCTTCTCTCCGCGCATATCTCTCTAAAATAGTACTTTCTCAAACATTATCTAAAAAAAAAAAAGGAAGCTTCACCCATAAACTTTATTTACTCGAAAACTAACAGATTCTAAAATGTCTTATTACTGTTATTTTACAGCTCTCCAAATGCTTTACATTCTAATGCAAGACTTAAGTATCTAAAAATTATAAAGTACTTCAAGAAAAAGGAAAGAATCTGTGAACATAAAGTTTAATGAATCAAAGTCTAACAAATTTTAATATTTTTTAAAATAGCCACTTTAAAGCTCTTTAAATGCCAAAAAACATAATGATAAACATAAGTATTTAATATACATAGGCTGTCTAAATAAAAAGAACTGATTTTTACACAGAACCTATAATAACTCGAAAACTAAAAAATTTAAAATGTTTTAAATCTGTCATTTAAAAGCTCTTGAAATTCTCTAAAATCTGATACAAAACTTAGGTATTTAAAGTATATAGAGTCTCTAAATGCAGGGAAGGCTGCTTCAATTAAGAACTGTAATTACTCGAAAACTAACAAATTTTAAAATGTAATATTATAGCCATTTTTAAAATCTTTATCTGCCTAAAAATCTGATGCTTAACATAAGTACTTTATAAAAATAGGTTCCAAAAAAAAAAGAAGAAAGCTTTACGCAAAAACTTTAATTACTCGAAAACTAACAGATTCTAAAATGTCCAAATACAGTTATTTTAAAGCTCTTAAAATGCTTTACATTCTAATGCAAGACATATGTATTTAAAACTTATAAGTTCTTCAAGAAGAAGAAAGGAATCTGTGAACATAAAGTTTAATAAATCAAAGTCTAACTAATTCTAAAATTTTTTAAAATAGCCATTTTAATGCTCTTTAAATGCAAAAAACATTATGATAAATATAAGTATTTAATGTACATAGGATGTCTAAATAAAAATAACTGATCTGTAAACAGAACCTATAATAACTCGAAAACTAAAAAATCTAAAATGCTTGAATTCTGTCATTTAAAAGCTCTTAAATTGCTCTAAAATCTGATACAAAACTTAGTTATTAAAAGTATATAGAGTTTCTAAATGCAGGGATGGCTGCTTCAATTAAGAACTGTAATTACTCAAAAACTAATAAATTTTAAATTGTATTATTATAACCATTTTAAAAATCTTTATCTGCCTAAAAATCTTATGCCTAAAATAAGTACTTAATATACATAGGTTATCTAAGAAAAAAGAAAGAAGCTGTACACAAAAATTTTAATTACTCGAAAACTAACAGATTCTAAAATGTCCAAATACAGTTATTTTAAAGCTTTTAAAATACTTTACATTCTAATGCAAGACATATGTATTTAAAACTTATATGTTCTTAAAGAAGAAGAAAGGAATCTGTGAACATAAAGTTTAATAAATCAAAGTCTAACTAATTCTAAAATTTTTTAAAATAGCCATTTTAATGCTCTTTAAATGCAAAAAACATTATGATAAATATAAGTATTTAATGTACATAGGATGTCTAAATAAAAATAACTGATCTGTAGACAGAACCTATAATAACTCGAAAACTAAAAAATCTAAAATGCTTTAATTCTGTCATTTAAAAGCTCTTGAATTGCTCTAAAATCTGATACAAAACTTAGGTATTTAAAGTATATAGAGTTTCTAAATGCAGGGATGGCTGCTTCAATTAAGAACTGTAATTACTCGAAAACTAATAAATTTTAAATTGTATTATTATAACCATTTTAAAAATCTTTATCTGCCTAAAAATCTTATGCCTAAAATAAGTACCTAATATACATAGGTTATCTAAGAAAAAAGAAAGAAGCTGTACACAAAAACTTTAATTACTCGAAAACTTACAGATTCTAAAATGTCCAAATACAGTAATTTTAAAGCTCCCTAAATGTTTTACATTTTAATGCAAGACTTAAGTATCTAAAACTTATAAGTGCTTCAAGAAAAAGGAAAGAATCTGTGAACATAAAATTTAATAATTCAAAGTCTAACAAATTTTAATATTTTTTAAAATAGCAACTTTAAAGCTCTTTAAATGCCAAAAAACATAATGATAAACATAAGTATTTAAAATACATAGGCTGTCTTAATAAAAAGAACTGATTTTTACACATAACCTATAATAACTCGAAAACTAAAAAATTTAAAATGTTTTTAATCTGTCATTTAAAAGCTCTTAAAATTCTCTAAAATCTGATACAAAACTTAGGTATTTAAAGTATATAGAGTCTCTAAATGCAGGGAAGGCTGCTTCAATTAAGAACTGTAATTACTCGAAAACTAAGAATTTTTACAATGTAATATTATAGCTATTTTAAAAATCTTTATCTGCCTAAAAATCTGATGCTTAACATAAGTACTTTATAAAAATAGGTTCCAAAAAAAAGAAGAAAGCTTTACGCAAAAACTTTAATTACTCGAAAACTAACAGATTCTAAAATGTCCAAATACAGTTATTTTAAAGCTCTTAAAATGCTTTACATTCTAATGCAAGACATATGTATTTAAAACTATAAGTTCTCAAGAAGAAGAAAGGAATCTGTGAACATAAAGTTAATAAATAAAAGTCTAACTAATTCTAAAATTTTTAAAATAGCCATTTTAATGCTCTTAAATGCAAAAAACATTATGATAAATATAAGTATTTATGTACATAGGATGTCTAAATAAAATAACTGATCTGTAACAGAACCTATAATAACTCGAAAACTAAAAAATCTAAAATGCTTGAATTCTGTCATTTAAAAGCTCTTAAATTGCTCTAAAATCTGATACAAAACTTAGTTATTTAAAGTATATAGAGTTTCTAAATGCAGGGATGGCTGCTTCAATTAAGAACTGTAATTACTCAAAAACTAATAAATTTTAAATTGTATTATTATAACCATTTTAAAAATCTTTATCTGCCTAAAAATCTTATGCCTAAAATAAGTACTTAATATACATAGGTTATCTAAGAAAAAAGAAAGAAGCTGTACACAAAAATTTTAATTACTCGAAAACTAACAGATTCTAAAATGTCCAAATACAGTTATTTTAAAGCTTTTAAAATACTTTACATTCTAATGCAAGACATATGTATTTAAAACTTATATGTTCTTAAAGAAGAAGAAAGGAATCTGTGAACATAAAGTTTAATAAATCAAAGTCTAACTAATTCTAAAATTTTTTAAAATAGCCATTTAAATGCTCTTTAAATGCAAAAAACAGTAGGATAAATATAAGTATTTAATGTACATTGGATGTCTAAATAAAAATAACTGATCTGTAGACAGAACCTATAATAACTCGAAAACTAAAAAATCTAAAATGCTTTAATTCTGTCATTTAAAAGCTCTTGAATTGCTCTAAAATCTGATACAAAACTTAGGTATTTAAAGTATATAGAGTTTCTAAATGCAGGGATGGCTGCTTCAATTAAAGACTGTAATTACTCGAAAACTAATAAATTTTAAATTGTATTATTATAACCATTTTAAAAATCTTTATCTGCCTAAAAATCTTATGCCTAAAATAAGTACCTAATATACATAGGTTATCTAAGAAAAAGAAAGAAGCTGTACAAAAAACTTTAATTACTCGAAACTTACAGATTCTAAAATGTCCAATACAGTAATGTTAAAGCTCCCGAAATGTTTTACATTTTAATGCAAGACTTAAGTATCTAAAACTTATAAGTGCTTCAAGAAAAAGGAAAGAATCTGTGAACATAAAATTTAATTATTCAAAGTCTAACAAATTTTAATATTTTTTAAAATAGCAACTTTAAAGCTCTTTAAATGCCAAAAAACATAATGATAAACATAAGTATTTAAAATACATAGGCTGTCTTAATAAAAAGAACTGATTTTTACACATAACCTATAATAACTCGAAAACTAAAAAATTTAAAATATTTTTAATCTGTCATTTAAAAGCTCTTAAAATTCTAAAATCTGATACAAAACTTAGGTATTTAAAGTATATAGAGTCTCTAAATGCAGGGAAGGCTGCTTCAATTAAGAACTGTAATTACTCGAAAACTAAGAATTTTTACAATGTAATATTATAGCTATTTTAAAAATCTTTATCTGCCTAAAAATCTGATGCTTAACATAAGTACTTTATAAAAATAGGTTCCAAAAAAAAAGAAGAAAGCTTTACGCAAAAACTTTAATTACTCGAAAACTAACAGATTCTAAAATGTCCAAATACAGTTATTTTAAAGCTCTTAAAATGCTTTACATTCTAATGCAAGACATATGTATTTAAAACTTATAAGTTCTTCAAGAAGAAGAAAGGAATCTGTGAACATAAAGTTTAATAAATAAAAGTCTAACGAATTCTAAAATTTTTTAAAATAGCCATTTTAATGCTCTTTAAATGCAAAAAACATTATGATAATATAAGTATTTAATGTACATAGGATGTCTAAATAAAAATAACTGATCGTAAACAGAACCTATAATAACTCGAAAACTAAAAAATCTAAAATGCTTGAATTTCGGTCATTTAAAAGC
>NW_025113149.1:66794-79743 GCF_010416935.1 Polistes fuscatus | reverse complement strand
GTGGTAGTTTTTTGATTGAGACGACGGGGAAAGTGTAACGGTGGGACAGAAAACAACGGGGAACGGCGAAGGATTACGATAGGCGACGACGAGTCGGATTCGGGTGTTCCTTGTAGTTGTTTGCGGACGTAGAGAGGTTACACTTAGTATATCGTTGCGTTAGTTTAGATTATAGATACTACTATTCTATCTCTTAAAAACATATAACCTTGTTAAGTATTTATTATAAATATACCTATTATATCAGTAAATATATCCTATTAAACATAATTCTACATTTTTCGGGGCTCATCCTGGATAGAATCGAAGTAACGAGCTTTTAAGTATCTAAGAGGTCTAAAGCAGTGAAAGTGAGTAAGTTCATCATCGAGTCGGGAAGGTCATCTCAAGAAGACTGGCAAATGCGACAATTGGCGGCGGCTGAACCAGATATTAGTGAAATGAGATATCTGGACTTGAGAACCAAATGAAGGAGATGGGCTTACGGTCGACGGGTAAGAAGAAAGAACTTGCGGAACGCCTGCGGGCAGCTAGGAAAGAAGCTGCGGCAAAACGATGATGACGATGATGATGATGATTCCGAAGAGGAAGAAGCGGAAAGCAGTGAGGACGAAATTTCTACGAAGGCAATGCAGATGTTAACTTTTAAAGATGTGGAAGAGTCGCTCCAAGCATTTAGTGGGACGATACGCTTAGTGTTAAGCGTTGGATGAGAGATTTCGAAGATATGGCAGAAGTATGCCAATGGGACAGTACGCGGAAAATTATATATTGTAGACGGCTATTGCGAGGATCGGCGAGATCGTTCGTGCGATACGAGAAATGTGGTAAGTCGTGGAAACAGCTTAAGAAGGCATTGTTGAACGAATTTGCGGAAGTGACAAGTGCATATAAGGTCCACGAGTTACTTAGGAAACGAACGAAGAAAGCTGGAGAATCCTATCAAAATACATCTACACTATGTGCGAAATTGCTGCTCAAGGAGGACTGGACAAGACAAGTACAATACAGTACATTGTGAATGGTATAGAAGATGAGCCATCTAATAAATGATCTTATACGGGGCAACGACGATTAGCGAGCTGAAACAGAAGTTTACGTTCTATGAGGCAATGAAAGAAGAGCTGCAGAAAAATCGAAGACGCCGAAGGTGCATAAGAGCAAGGAAACGGAGGAACTACCACGTGGATCATCTACGAGGACCGGCGGTGGAAGCTGTTACAATTGTGGAGAGTCGGGTCATCGGAGACGAGAGTGTCCATTTAGGACCAAGAGCGTGAAATGCTATCAGTGCGATGAATTCGGCCATGTATCAAAAGATTGTCAGAAGAACATCAAGCCTCAGGAGACGCCGAAGCAAGTGTGTAGTGTGAGTACAGAAGCCGGCGGAAAGTGTGTTAAAGAAGTGCAATTAGGAGACAGTAATGTTACAGCGATGATAGATACGGTAGCGATCTTAGTCTAATTACAGCGAACCAATATTGTAAGATCGGCGCACCCAATTGGGTAAGGAAATTTTGCGATTTCAAGGCGTGGGTTCTGACTTAATTAGTACGTATGGCGAAATAGAAGCGACGGTCACTATTGATGGGATGTGATCCGATTAGGTTGCATGTAGTTTCTGGTACTCTATTGGGTTATGATTTGCTTATCGGTAACGATTTTTTGAGAAAGGTAAGCGTAGTAATTGACGCGGGTAAAGTCTCCATCCGCGATACGAAGGAAAGTCCGGTAACGAACGATGATGTACACGAAATTTTGAAAATGGATGTAATTAACGAGCGTAATGAAATGGATCTATCTCATGTTGCAAACGAAAGGCATAAGGGAAAAATAGAAACTTTAATAACGAATTATCGACCAGAGGAAGTCCGCGAAACGGGTTTGGAAAAGAATATTGTGTTTAAAAGACGAAGAACCGGTGTACGCGTGTCCGAGAGGGTTATCGCCAAAAGAAAAGGACGAGGTAGATACTAATCGCAGGGGCGTACTAAGTTTTTTCGGACCAACGGGGTATTTTCGAAAGTTTGTGCCACGGTATTCGGTTATTGCGAGACCGTTGTCTGATCTGCTGAGGAAAGAAATAGAATTTAAGTTCGGCGCGAAGAGGAAGAATCCTTCAAGAAAATTAAAGAGATATTGTGTAATAAACCGGTACTGCGACGACTGTACAGGGTGAACGCCGAAACAGAGCTTTATACGGATGCGTCTGGTAGGGGATACGGGGCGATCTTATGGGCGTGACAATACCGACGATATGTTTTCACCCGATATATTGTGCGAGTGGAAAGACCACTCCGGCCGAAGAAAAATATTCTAGTATAAGTGGAGGTACTTGCGATTACTAAGTCATTGCGAAAATTAGTGTATCTATTAGGAATAGATTTTAAGATAGTTATAGATTGTCGTGCGTTCACACCCACCATGCGAAAAGCGGATTATTGCTTCGAGGGAATACGTAATATCGCGGGGAAAGGTGCTGCGGATTTTGATAAATGGAAAGCTTGGGTTGATAAGATTGACCGTAGGGCTATCCCCACAACTAGGAAGATTCTTGGATGTTACTTTGTTGCGAACCATGGATTCGGAAAGATGTAAAAATTTGTGATGGTGGTTGTATGGTTAGTGGCATATCTGAGGACAGATATAGTCTGTCAGAACGGCCGGCCGAGTGTAGGATTTTGAATTATCTAAAAGTATAGATATAAATATGTAATGGTATGAGTGTGAGAGAGAAATGAAAGAGCGCATGCGGGCGAAATAAAGAAAGGGACCGTTGCGGTAGTTTAGGATAGTTGTTTAAGATATGTGCTTAGGTCGCCTTCGTATAGCTACATCGAGTCCGCTTGAGCGTTCTCGATGTTAAGGTGAAGAAAAGGCCGTTATTCATGATGGTGGAATCATCAGGAATTTCCAGAAGAAACAACGAGAGACGATGGAGGGATGTAGGGTATAAGTAGGCGACGGAAAGGACTGGTGGTGCGTTCGGTAGTAGTTTTGATTAAGACAACGAGGGAAAATTGTAACGGTAGTACAGAAGAAAAACAGGGAACGGCGAAGGGATTGACGATAGCGCGACGAGTCGAATTCGAGTGTGCCGTATAGTTGGTTGCAGACGGAGAATTACACTTGTATATCGTAGCTTAGTTGAGTTATAGATACTTACTATCGATCTCTTAAAACAAGATAACCTATAGTTTTATTATTAAATACTACCTTATTATTATCGATCAAATATATATCACCAATACATACATATCTTACAGTATTTAAAATATTTGGAGTATTTAAAACAGGTAGGCAGATGTACAAAAAAACTCTAATAACTAGAAAACTAAAGATTCTAAAATGTTTTAAAACAGTCATCTAAGAACTCTTTAAAAGCTTAAATCCTGAATACAAAACTTAGGTATTTAAAATACATTGAGTTTCTAAAAGGTCGGTAGGCAGCGTTCAATCATATACTATAATTACTCGAAATCTTACAAATTTTAAAATGGTAATAAGTAGAGTCATTTTAAAGGACTAAAAGTGCTTAACGACATGATGCTAAAAATAAGTATTTAATATACATTAAATAAAAATGTAATTTGTACACATAACCTATAATAACAAAAAAACTAAAAATTCTAAAAGTTTTAAATCAGTCATTTTAAAGGTTTTAAAATGGCTAAAACCTGATAATAACTTAAGTATTTAAAATATTTAGTGTGTCTAAAAACAAGAAGGCAGATGTAAGCAAAACTCTAATAAGTCGAAAAATAACAGATTCTAAAATGTTTTACACAACAGTCATTTAAAAGCTCTTGAAAGATCTAAAACCTGATACAATACTTAGGTATTTAAAATACATAAAGTTTCTAAAAATTTGAAAGGCATATGCATCATATACGGTAATTACTCCACATCTTACAAAGTTTAAAAATGTATTAGTATAAGCCATTTTAAAGCTCTTTAAATGTCTAAAAAACCTGATGCTAAACATAAGTCTCAATATACATAGGTTATTTAAAAAGAAAAGTAGGAATGAGTATACTAGACTTAATCGTGAAAACAACGGATTCTAAAATGTTTAAATCAGTTATTTTAAAACTCTTAAAATGCCTAAGGCTTATTGCAAGACTGAAGTATTTAAAATATATAAAATTTAAAAAAAAAAAGAAGGAACCTGCTCATATAAATATAATCTCAAGACTAACTAATTTTTAAATGGATTAAAATAGTAATTTTTTAAGGACTTAAAGTGCCCAAAAAAAGATGCAAAAACATAAGTATTTAATATACATAGGTTGCTTAAAAAAAATATGTAATTTGACACATAACCTATAATAACAAGAAAACTAACAAATTCTTAAATGTTTTAAGTCAGTCAGTTAAAGTTCTTGAAATGCTCTAAGACCTGATACAAAACTTAGGTGTTTCAGAAATACATAGAGTTTCTAAAAACTTGAATGCAGAGGAAAACATATACTTTAATTACTCGAAATCTTACCAATTTTAAAATGAATAGTATAACTATTTTAAAGCTTTTAAACGCCTAAAAAACCTGATGCTAATCATAAGTACTTAATATACATAGGTTATTAAAAAAAAAAGAAGGAATGTGTTTACATAACTTTAATTACTCGAAGAAACAGATTCTAAAATTTATAAATCAGTTATTTTAAAGCCGTCTAAATGCCATAAGTTTAATTCAAGACTTAAGTATTTAAAATATAATAGGTTTTAACAAAAAAAAGGATCTGCACATAAAAATATAATTTCTGCAAGAATATTATATTTAAAATGTTTTTAAATAGCAAATTTAAAGTTCTATAAGTGCCTACAACATGATGCTAAACATAAGTATTTAATATACATAAGTTGCTTAAATAAAAAGACGTATTCGTACACATAACTTATAATACTCGAAAACTATCAGATTCTAAAATGTTTTTTAAACAGTCATTTAAAAGCTCTTGAAAAGCTCTAATACCTGATAAAATACTTAAATATTTAAAATATTTAGAGTGTCTAAAAACAAGGAAGGCATATGTACACAAAAACTCTAATAACTCGAAAACTAACAGATTCCAAAATTATTTAAAACAGTCATTTAAAAGCTCTAAAAATCTCTAAAACCTGACATAAACTAAGGTATTTAAAAACATAGACTTTCTAAAAACTGGAAAGACAGCAGCAATCATATACTATAATTACTCGAAAATTTATTAATTTTAAAATAAATTAGTATAGCTATTTTAAGCCAAAAATGCCTAAAAACATTATGCTAAACATGGTACTTATTACATAGGTTATTTAAATAAAATATGTAATTTTTACACATTACCTAAATAACAAGAAAGTAACACATTCTTAAATGTTTCAAGTCAGTCATTTTAAATCTCTAGAAATGCTCTAAAACCTGATAAAAAACTTAAGTATTTAAAATATCAGAGTGTCTAAAAACAAGGAGGGCAGATGTACACAAATACTCTAATAACTCAAAAACTAACAAATTCTAAAATGTTTAAATCAGTCATTTTAATGCTCCCGAAATGCTCTAAAACTTGATAAAAAACTTAAGTATTTAAAACATTAGTGTGTCTTAAAACAAGGAAGGCAGATGTACAATAATGCTCTAATAACTCAAAAACTAAAAATTCTAATGATCTAAATCAGTCATTTTAAAGTTACTGTAAGCTCTAAAACCTGATAAAAAACTAAGTATTTAAAATATTTAGTGTGTCTAAAACAAGAAAGGCAGGTGTAACAGAAACTCTAATAACTCGAAAACTAACTGATTCCATATGTTTACAACAGTCTTTATAATCACTTGAAAAGCTCTAAAACTTGATACAAAACTTAGGTGTTTAAAAACATAGAGTTTCTAAAAACTGGGAAGGAAGATGCAATCATATACTGTAATTACTCGAAATCTTACAAATTTAAAATGTATAGTATGCACATTTTAATCTCTTTATGCAAAAAAAAGATGTTAAATTAGAGTACTTAATATACATAGGTTATTTAAAAAAAAAAGTAGGAATGTGTATACATAAACCTTTAATACTCGAAAACTAACAGATTCTAAATTTCGAAATCAGTTATTTTAAAGCCCTATAAATGCCCTTAAGCCTAAAGCAAGACTTAAGTATTTAAAATATATAAGTTTTTTTTTAAAAAAAAAAAGAAACTGCACGGAAAACAATAATTTCTCAAAGACTAATTATTTATAAAATGTTTTCAAATAGCTATTTAAAGTTCTATAAGTGCTTAACAATATGATGCTAACATAAGTATTTAATATACATAAGTTGTTTTAATAAAAAGATTTAAATTGTACACATAACCTATAATAATCGAAACTAAGGAAATTCTAAAATGTCTTAATCAGTTCTCTTAAAGCCTTAAAAATGCCCTAAAGCTTAATGCAAGTCTTAGGTATTAAATATAGGTTAAACAAAAAGAAGGATCTGCACATAAAACTATAATTTTTAAAAAGACTAAACAATTTTTAATGTTTTAACTAGCGATTTAAAAGATCTATATGTGCCTTAACATGATGCTAAACCTAAGTATTAATCTAATAAATGTCTACTAAAAAAAGTATTTGTACACGTAACCTATAATACCATCGAAAACGTACAATTCTAAAATGTTTTAAATCAGTCATTTCATAAACACTTAAATGGCTCTAAAACCTAAGAAAAAACTCTAGTATTTAAAATTAGAGTGTCTAAAACAAGGTAAGCTGCTGTACACACAAAAACTCAAATAATTCGACAACTTACGATCTTAAATGATTTAAAACAGTCATTTAAAGCTTTGAAAAGCTCTAAAACCTGATACAAATCTTTGGTATTTAAAAAAACATATTTCTAAAACTGGGAAGGCATCTGCACCTCATTACTGTAATTACACGAATCTTACAAATTTTAAAATGTATTAGTATAGCAATTTTAAAGCTCTTTAATGCCTAAAAACTTGCTTCTAAACATTAGTACTACTATCATAGGTTATCTAAAAAAAAAAATTAAGAGTACAGAAAAACTTTAATTACTCTAAAACAAACAAATTCTAAATTGTCTAATTATTTATTTTAAAGCCGTTTATATGGCCTAAGCCTATGCAAGGCTTAGGTATTTATAATATATAAGTTTTTTAAAAAAATAGAAAAATCTGCACATAAGACTAAAATTTCTCAAAGACGAACTTATTTTAAAATGTTTCAAAATAGCCACTTTAAGGTCTTATAAATGGCCCAACAACATATGCTAAACAAAGTATTTAATATAGATAGGTTATAAAAAAAAATGATGGAAGCTGAACACAAAAATTTAATACTCGAATACTAACAAATTCTAAAATGTTTAAATAAATTATTTTAAGCCTTCTAAATCCCCTTAGCCTAATTTAAGACTTTCTTCTTCTTCATCCTTTAGTTTAGGCAAGTTGCCTGTTTTGTAACGACGTTTTTCTGCCTATTGCACTGTTAAATTGTCGCCCATCGTTTTCGTGGGTGTCCCGTGCTCCTGCGGCTAACCGGTGACTTATCCCGTGCCATTCTGACGATTCTTCCGTTGTCCACTCTTTTAATATGTTCGTTCCATTCTTTTTTTTTTTAGTATCCATTCGTTAACGTTCTCCACTTTGCATGTTCTTCTTATATCTTCACTTCTCTCTCGATCAAGTAGTGTTTTTCCAACTATTCTGCGAAGAACTCTCTTTCTGGTTGTCTCTAGTATGTTTCGTTTTCGCTATGTCTGGTCGAGTTTCTGCGGTTATGTCATAATAGGTCTTACCATTGCCTTGTAGATCTTGCTTTGTTCTATATCCATGCTTTTGTTTCGCCATATTGTGTCATTCAAACAACTTGCTATTCTGGATGCCTTCATTGTCTGTTCTTACCTCTGCTTCAACATCACCATACCCTGAGATTTCTATTCCTAGGTACTAAATCTCATTTCCTGCTGAATAACCTTCCCTTCAATTTCCAGTTTGCACCTTAACGGTGTCTTTGACGTTGTCATGCATTTAGTTTTCTGGGCCGATATCTTCATATTGAATGATTCTATGCAGTTAAATCGGTGTGTAATAGACGTTGTAGATCATCCTCATTTTCGGCCACTAATACCGTCATCAGCGTAGCATAGGATGGTTATTTCTTCGTTGCCCATTTTATATCCTTTTAGTAGTCTTACATTTCTTATTATTTCGTCCATAATGATGTTAAAAGCAGGGGACTTAGGGAATCCCCTTGTCGGATACCACGACCTGCATCAATCGGTTCAGTCAAGGCACCTATTTATCTTTGCTGGATCTTATTGTTTCTACAGATGTTCTCTATGGTCTTGATAAGATTATTCGTAATTTGCCGGTTATAAGAAGGTGTATAACATCCTTTAATTGCACACGGTCGAATGCCTTTTCCAGATCAATGAAACACACATATGCTGGTCTGTTGTATTCAATTGATTTTTCTGTTATCTGTCTTATGATGAAAACCGCGTCTGTGCACGATCTACCTGATCTGAATCCCTGTTGTTCGTCTTCTAGATTCGTTAAGCTGTTAATTTTATTCGTATAACTTTTGTTGTTAGTTTCAATGAAGTGTTTAAAAGATTTATTCCCCTGTAATTTGTAGGTAGTTTTTTGTCTCCTTTTTTAAACATAACTATAGTTGTGCTGGTTCGCCATTCATCAGGTATTTGTGTTGGCATATATTTTTTGGATTAGGAATGTTAACTGTTGTGTGAGACGTTGGCCACCATATTTAGTAATTCGTTTGGGATGCCATCTTGCCCTGAGCTCTTCCTATTCTTTAGTTTTCGAATAGCTGTTTCTACATCACTGGACTAATTTGTATGTCGTTTTAGTTACTATTTCTGGCGTATTTAGTTCCGCTTGAGGTTCTTCTGATTATAGAGTTCTTTAAGTAGTTAATCCAGGTTTCTCTTGTGATCTGATTTGTTTCGATCATTTCGTTGACCTCCCTTTGATTTCTAATAAATCGCCAGATTTGTTTTTGGAGTCCATAGAAGTCACTCTCCATTCTCTTCGAAAAAATCTCCCAATGATGTTGTTTGTTTGCCTTACTAATGTCGCTGTTTGATTCCGGATTCGTCTATACATTTCGTATGATTCAGGTGTTCGTAATGTCCTATAGTTAAGGTATGCTATTTTCTTTTTTTTGCATATTTCCTTAATCTCTGGGCGGAACCAAGGAGTTTTGATCATTCTAGCCCGGTTTTTTACAGTTCGTGTTCCCAGGGCTTCATATGCAGCTTCTAAAATGTTGGTTCTTAGTTTCTTCCAGGCTATGTTTATGTTATCTTCTTCTTTTATTGGGTTTTTTCGATTTTTTCTTTCAACCTGTTCTCGTATAGTTGTTTGGTTGGTAAGTTCCATAGTGACTCGTGTTTTTTTCGATTCTTGAGTTGCTCGTGCAAGATTCTTTGGGGTTTAAACTTCATTCTTATTTTGCTAATAGCAGGCTATGATCGCTTCCTACATTCGCGGATTTAACGTCCTGATATCTAATATTTGGTTTGGTTGGACGTATTGTTGTAACAATGTAATCAATTGTAGACCTGAAGCCTCTGGTGTTGCTGTGTAATTTATAGTGTTCTTATGATTGTAAAATGTATTATTAATCCTTAGCTCGTTAAATGTGCATGCTGTGTCATTAGTTCTCCCATTGTCATTTAACACGTTTTCGTTGAACCTTTGTTTTATTCCAGGTATTATTTCATTTCCGATGCAAGCGTTAAATCTCCAAGGATTATATTTGTTGGTTATTTGGTAATAATCCGACTATATTTTGTAGCTGGTCGTAGAAGGCTTCTCTTTCTTCTTTTGGTTTGTTATCTTCTGGTGCATAAATTGACTATATTTAATTTTGGTTCTTCTGTTTTCATTTTTACACTAATATTCGTGAAGATTTAATCACACTCTTTTATGTTGTTTCTATTTCTTGGATACTGCGATGGCTACCTCTTCTTTTGCCCAGAATTGTTTTTCTACACCACTATAGATCACTAACAGTCGTCGTATTGTATTTGTCCTTTGCCTTTCTTTTGGTTTCTGTAAGGCACTATATCAATTTTATTATCTTTAAATTCTTTTAGGCTTTCTTGGTCTTTATTATTAAATGACTTGATGTTCCAGTAGCCAGACGCATTATTTGATCTTGTTTTCCAACTCTTTGTCCTTTTTTTTGCTAGGGTCGTCATCTTTGAATCCGTCCTGCTTCGAGGCAAAATCTCGTTTCTATGAGCAAATTTCTTTTTTTACGTTGGGTAGGGAGCTAGCCTGATCCAACAACTTCCTTCTTTTCCCGGGCTTAGGACCGGCACACATGATCGCTGATTTCGATGCTCCCATCGCGATCATGCAGGCGGAGTTAATTCAAGACTATGTATTTAAAAATATATATGTTTTTAATAAATGAGAAGTAATCTGCATAAACCTATAATTTCTCAAAGACTAACTAATTTTAAAAGGAATTAAAATAGACATTTAAAGGTCTATAAATAGCCACAACATGAATGCTAAAACATAGCTTTATAACACTAGGTTGTCTAATCAAAAAGATGTAATTTGTACACATAACTTATAATACTCCAAAACTAACAAATTCTAAAATGTTTTTAAACAGTCATTTTAAGCTCATGAAATGCTCTACAATTCAAGAGAAAACTTAAGTATTAAAATATTTAGAGTGTCTAAAAACAGGTAGGCAGATGTACACAAAAACTCTTATTACTCGAAACTAACAGATTCTAAAATGTTTTAATACTGTCTTTTAACACTCTTGAAAAGCTGTGAATATGATCCGAAACTTATGTATTTAAAATACATAGAGTTTCTAAAAACTAGAAAGGTAGCTGCAAAACATATACTGTAATTTCTCGAAATCTTAAAATTTTAAAATGTATTAGTATAGCCATTTAAAAGCTCTTTATATGCCATAATCCATTATGCAAAAAGTACCTAACCTACATAAGTTGTCTAAATAAAAAGATGTATATGTTACTTACCTAAGCTCTATTACCTCGAAAACCACCTAAATCTAAAATGTATTAAAACAGTTATTTCAAAGCTGTTGAAATGCTGTAAACTGATAAAAAAACTTAAGTATTTAAAATATTTACAGTGCTCAAAAACAAGGTAAGCAGATGCACACGAAAACTCTAATATACTCGAATTAAAACCAGATTCCTAAAATGTTTTACAAAGTCATTTAAAAGCTCTTGAAAAGCTGTAACCTGATACAAAACTTAGGTATTTAAAATACATGAGTTTCTAAAACTGGGAAGCCAGATGCATCTATACTGTAATTATTTGAAATCTTACAAATTTTAAAATGTATTAGTATAGGCTATTTGAAGCTCTTTCAATGCCTAAAAACCTGATGCTTAACATAAGTCTTATATACATCAGATTATTTAACAGAAAAGTAGATTATGTATACATAAACTTTTAATTACTCGAAAACTATCAGATTCAAAAATGTCTACATCAGTTATTTTAAAGCCCTAAAAATGCCCAAAGTTTAATGCAAGTCTTAGGTATTTAAAATATATAAGGTTTTAACAAAAGAAGGCATCGCACATAAAACTATTTTTAAAAAGACTAACTAATTTTTAAATGATTTTAACTAGCGATTTAAAAGATCTATATGTGCCTTAAAACATGATGCTAAACCTAGTATTAAATATACATAAATTGTCTAAATAAAAAAAAGTAATTTACACGTAACCTATAATAACTCGAAAACTAACAAATTCTAAAATGTTTTAAATCAGTCATTTCAAAACACTTAAAAGCTCTAAAACCTAAGAAAAAACTCTAGTATTTAAAATATTTAGATGTCTAAAAACAAGGTAAGCTGCGGTACACAAAAACTCAAATAATTCGACAACTTACGATTCTTAATGATTTAAAACAGTCATTTAAAAGCTTTTGAAAAGCTCTCTAAAAACCTGATACAAATCTTTGGTATTTAAAAAATAGAGTTTCTAAAAACTGGGAAGGCATCTGCAATCATATACTTAATTACACGAAATCTTACAATTTAAAATGTATTAGTATAGCCATTTTAAAAGCTCTTTAAATGCCTAAAAAACTTGATTCTAAAACATTAGTACTTAATATACATAGGTTATCTAAAAAACAAAAATTAACGATGTACAGAAAAACTTTAATTACTCTAAAACAAACAAATTCTCAATGTCTAACATTATTTATTTTAAAGCCTTTTATATGGCTAAAGCCAATGCAAGGCTTAGGTATATTATAATATATAAGTTTTTTAAAAAAAAAGAAAAAATCTGCACATAAAACTAAAATTTCTCAAGACTAACTTATTTTAAATGTTTCAAAATAGCCACTTTAAAGGTCTATAAATGCCCAACCATAATGCTAAACCATAAGTATTTAATATACATAGTTATAAAAAAATGCTGAGCTGAACACAAAAACTTTAATAACTCGAAACTAACAAATTCTAAAATTTTTAAATAAATTTTTTAAAGCCTTCTAAATGCCCTTAAGCCTAATTTAAGACTTCTTCTTCTTCATCCTTTGTTTAGGCAAGTTGCCTGTTTTGTAACCGCCGTTTTTTCTGCCTATTGCACTGTAAATTGTCGCACCATCGTTTTCCGTGGGTGTCCCGTGTGCGCCTGCGGCTAGCCGGTGACTTATCCCGTGCCATTCTGACGATTTCTTCCGTTGTCCACTCTTTTAATATGTTCGTTCCATTCTTTTTTTTTTTTAGTATCCATTCGTTAACGTTCTCCACTTTGCATGTTCTTCTATATCTTCACTTCTCTCTCGATCAAGTAGTGTTTTTCCAACTATCTGCGCAGAACTCTCGTTTCTGTTGTCTCTAGTATCGTTTCGTTTCGCTATGTCTGGTCGAGTTCTGCGGTATTGTCATAATAGTCTTACCATTGCCTTGTCGATT
>NW_025113149.1:45691-53920 GCF_010416935.1 Polistes fuscatus | reverse complement strand
ATGTTAAGCAAAAGTAACTAAAAGACATAGAGTGTCTAAAAAATAGAAGAACTTTGTACACAAAACTTAATTCTCGAAAAATAACAAATACTAAAATGTTATAACATGGTAATTTTAAGCTACTCTAAATGCTCTACAAACTAACTAAAAAGTTAAGTATTTTAAAATATAGGGTTTTTAAAAAAAAAGAAGGAATCTGTACACAAAAAATTTATTACTTAAAAACTTACAAATTTGAAAATGTTATAAAAATCATTAAAAAGATCTTTTAATGCAAAACAACAGATGTTAAGCAAAAGTTTTTGAAATACATAGGGTGTCTAAAAAAAAGGAGTACTTTGTACACAAAAACATTAATAACTCGAAAACTAGCAAATTCTAAAATGTTATAACATGGTCATTTTAAAGCTCATTTAATGCTCTACATCCAGATTTAAAACTTAGTATTTAAAATGTATAGTGTTTTAAAAAATAAATAAGGAATCAGTAAACAAAAACAACAACTCGATAACAAGCAAATTTTAAAATGTTTTAATATTGTAATTTTAAAGCTCTTTAAATGCTCTAAAATAGTATGCTAAACTTAAGTGTTTAAAATTTATAGGTTTTCTAAAAAAAAAAGAAACCAGCTTTACACATAAACTTTAATTTCACAAAAACAAACTTATTTTAAAATGTTTAAAAATAGCCATTTTAAATCTCTTCAATGCTTAACTAGATGATGTTAAGCAAAAGAAGTTAAAATACATAGGGGTGTCTGAAAAAAAGGAATACTTTGTACACAAAAACATTAATAACTCGAAAACTAACAATTCTAAAATGTTATAACTGGTCATTTTAAAGGTCGTTTCATGCTCTACATCCAGATTTAAAACTTAAGTATTTAAAATGTATAGTGTTTTAAAAAATAAATAAGGAATCAGTAAACAAAAACAACAACTCGATAACAAGCAAATTTTAAAATGTTTTAATATTGTAATTTTAAAGCTCTTTAAATGCTCTAAAATAGTATGCTAAACTTAAGTGTTTAAAATTTATAGGTTTTCTAAAAAAAAAAGAAACCAGCTTTACACATAAACTTTAATTTCACAAAAACAAACTTATTTTAAAATGTTTAAAATAGCCATTTTAAATCTCTTTCAATGCTTAACTACATGATGTTAAGCAAAAGAAGTTAAAATACATAGGGTGTCTAAAAAAGAAGGAGTACTTTGTACACAAAAACATTTATATTTCGAAAACAAACATATTTTAAAATGTTTCAAAATAAACAGTTTAAAGCTCGTTTAATGCCCAACAACATTATGTTAAGCAAAAGTAACTAATATACATAGAGTGTCTAAAAAAAAAGAAGAACTTTGTACACAAAAACTTTAATATCTCGAAAACTAACAAATACTAAAATGTTATAACATGGTCATTTTAAAGCTACTTTAATGCTCTACAAACTAACTAAAAAGATAAGTATTTAAAATATATAGGGTTTTTAAAAAAAAGAATGAATCTGTACACAAAAACTTTATTTACTTTAAAACTTACAAATTTAAAATGTTATAAAATAGTCATTTTAAAGATCTTTTAATGCAAAACAACATGATGTTAAGCAAAAGTTTTCGAAATACATAGGGTGTCTAAAAAAGAAGGAGTACTTTGTACACAAAAACATTAATAACTCGAAAACTAACAAATTCTAAAATGTTATAACATGGTCATTTTAAAGGTCTTTTAATGCTCTACATCCAGATTTAAAACTTAAGTATTTAAAATGTATAGTGTTTTAAAAAATAAATAAGGAATCAGTAAACAAAAACAACAACTCGAAAACAAGCAAATTTTAAAATGTTTTAATATTGTAATTTTAAAGCTCTTTAAATGCTCTAAAATAGTATGCTAAACTTAAGTGTTTAAAATTTATAGGTTTTCTAAAAAAAAAAGAAACCAGCTTACACATAAACTTTAATTTCACAAAAACAAACTTATTTAAAATGTTTAAAAATAGCCATTTTAAATCTCTTTCAATGCTTAACTAGATGATGTTAAGCAAAAGAATTTAAATACATAGGGTGTCTAAAAAAAAAGGAATACTTTGTACACAAAAACATTAATAACTCGAAAACTAACAAATTCTAAAATGTTATAACATGGTCATTTTAAAGGTCGTTTAATGCTCTACATCCAGATTTAAAACTTATGTATTTAATATGTATAGTGTTTTAAAAAAAATAAGGAATCAGTGAACAAAAACAACAACTCGATAACAAGCAAATTTTAAAATGTTTTAATATTGTAATTTTAAAGCTCTTTAATGCTCTAAAATAGTATGCTAAACTTAAGTGTTTAAAATTTAGGTTTTCTAAAAAAAAAAGAACCAGCTTTACACATAAACTTTAATTTACACAAAAACAAACGTTATTTAAATGTTTAAAAATAGCCATTTTAAATCTCTTTCAATGCTTAACTACATGATGTTAAGCAAAGAAGTTAAAATACATAGGGTGTCTAAAAAAAAAGGAGTACTTGTACACAAAAACATTTATTTCGAAAACAAACATATTTTAAAATGTTTCAAAATAAACAGTTTAAAGCTCGTTTAATAATGCGCATCAACATTATGTTAAGCAAAAGTAACTAAAAAAAATAGAGTGTCTAAAAAAAAGAAGAACTTTGAAACAAAAACTTTAATATCTCGAAAACTAACAAATACTAAAATGTTATAACATGGTCATTTTAAAGCTACTTTAATGCTCTACAAACTAACTAAAAAGTTAAGTATTTAAAATATATAGGGTTTTTAAAAAAAAAGAAGGAGTCTGTACACAAAAACTTTAATATCTCGAAAACTAACAAATACTAAAATGTTATAACATGGTCATTTTAAAGCTACTTTAATGCTCTACAAACTAACTAAAAAGTTAAGTATTTAAAATATATAGGGTTTTTAAAAAAAAAGAATGAATCTGTACACAAAAACTTTATTTACTTAAAAACTCACAAATTTTAAAATGTTTTAAAATAGCCATTTTAAACTTCTTTCCATGCCAAACAACATGATGTTAAGCAAAAGTATTTAAAATTCATAGGGTGTCTAAAAAAAAGGAGTACTTTGTACACAAAAACATTAATAACTCAAAAACTAACAAATTCTAAAATGTTATAACATGGTCATTTAAAGGTCGTTTCATGCTCTACAACCTGATTTAAAACTTAAGTATTTAAAATATATAGGGTTTTTAAAAAAAAAGAAGGAATCTGTACACAAAAACTTTATTTACTCGAAAACTAATATATTTTATATTGTTATAACATGGTCATTTTAAAGCTCATTAAATGCTCTAAAATCGTATGATGAACATAAGTATTTAAAACTTATAGGTTTTCTAAAAAAAAAGAAACAAGCTGTACACATAAATTTTACTTTCTTAAAGACAAACTTATTTTAAAATATTTTAAAATAGCCATTTTAAACTTCTTTTCATGCCAAACAACATGATGTTAAGCAAAAGTATTTAAAATACATAGGGTGTCTGAAAAAAAAGGAGTACTTTGTACACAAAACATAATAACTCGAAAACTAACAAATTCTAAAATGTTATAACATGGTCATTTTAAAGGTCGTTTCATGCTCTACATCCAGATTTAAAACTTAAGTATTTAAAATGTATAGTGTTTTAAAAAATAAATAAGGAATCAGTAAACAAAAACAACAACTCGATAACAAGCAAATTTTAAAATGTTAATATTGTAATTTTAAAGCTCTTAAATGCCCTAAAATAGTATGCTAAACTTAAGTGTTTAAAAATTATAGGTTTTCAAAAAAAAAAAAAAACCAGCTTTACACATGATCATTAATTTCACAAAAACAAACTTATTTTAAAATGCATAAAATAGTTATTTTAAATCTCTTTCAATGCTTAACTACGTGATGTTAAGCAAAAGAATTTAAAATACATAGGGTGTCTAAAAAAGAAGGAGTACTTTGTACACAAAAACATTTTTATTTCGAAAACAAACATATTTTAAAATGTTTCAAAATAAACAGTTTAAAGCTCGTTTAATGCCTAACAACATTATGTTAAGCAAAAGTAACTAAAATACATAGAGTGTCTAAAAAAATAGAAGAACTTTGTACACAAAAACTTTAATATCTCGAAAAATAACAAATACTAAAATGTTATAACATGGTCATTTTAAAGCTACTTTAATGCTCTACAAACTAACTAAAAGTTAAGTATTTAAAATATATAGGGTTTTTAAAAAAAAGAATGAATCTGTACACAAAAACTTTATTTACTCAAAAACTTACAAATTTTAAAATGTTATAAAATAGTCATTTTAAAGATCTTTAATGCAAAACAACATGATGTTAAGCAAAAGTTTTTGAAATACATAGGGTGTCTAAAAAAGAAGGAGTACTTTGTACACAAAAACATTAATAACTCGAAAACTAGCAAATTCTAAAATGTTATAACATGGTCATTTTAAAGGTCATTTCATGCTCTACATCCAGATTTAAAACTTAAGTATTTAAAATGTATAGTGTTTTAAAAAATAAATAAGGAATCAGTAAACAAAAACAACAACTCGATAACAAGCAAATTTTAAAATGTTTTAATATTGTAATTTTAAAGCTCTTTAAATGCTCTAAAATAGTATGCTAAACTTAAGTGTTTAAAATTTATAGGTTTTCTAAAAAAAAAAGAAACCAGCTTTACACATAAACTTTAATTTCACAAAAACAAACTTATTTTAAAATGTTTAAAAATAGCCATTTTAAATCTCTTTCAATGCTTAACTAGATGATGTTAAGCAAAAGAATTTAAAATACATAGGGTGTCTAAAAAAAAGGAGTACTTTGTACACAAAAACATTAATAACTCGAAAACTAACAAATTCTAAAATGTTATAACATGGTCATTTAAAGGTCGTTTAATGCTCTACATCCAGATTTAAAACTTAAGTATTTAAAATGTATAGTGTTTTAAAAAATAAATAAGGAATCAGTAAACAAAACAACAACTCGAAAACAAGCAAATTTTAAAATGTTTAATATTGTAATTTTAAAGCTCTTTAAATGCTCTAAAATAGTATGCTAAACTTAAGTGTTTAAAATTTATAGGTTTTCTAAAAAAAAAAGAACCAGCTTTACACATAAACTTTAATTTCACAAAAACAAACTTATTTTAAAATGTTTAAAAATAGCCATTTTAAATCTCTTTCAATGCTTAACTACATGATGTTAAGCAAAAGAAGTTAAAATACATAGGGTGTCTAAAAAAGAAGGAGTACTTTGTACACAAAAACATTTATATTTCGAAAACAAACATATTTTAAAATGTTTCAAAATAAACAGTTTAAAGCTCGTTTAATGCCCAACAACATTATGTTAAGCAAAAGTAACTAAAAAAAATAGAGTGTCTAAAAAAAAAGAAGAACTTTGTACACAAAAACTTTAATATCTCGAAAACTAACAAATACTAAAATGTTATAACATGGTCATTTTAAAGTTACTATAATGATCTACAAACTAACTAAAAAGTTAAGTATTTAAACTATATAGGGTTTTTAAAAAAAAAGAAGGAGTCTGTACACAAAAAATTTAATATCTCGAAGACTAACAAATACTAAAATGTTATAACATGTCATTTTAAAGTTACTATAATGATCTACAACTAACTAAAAAGTTAAGTATTTAAATATATAGGGTTTTTAGAAAAAAAGGATGAATCTGCTACACAAAACTTTATTTACTTTAAAACTTAAAAATTTAAAATGTTATAAAATAGTCATTTTAAAGCTCTTTTAATGCAAAACAACATGATGTTAAGCAAAAGTTTTCGAAATACATAGGGTGTCTAAAAAAGAAGGAGAACTTTGTACACAAAAACATTAATAACTCGAAAACTAACAAATTCTAAAATGTTATAACATGGTCATTTTATAAGGTCGTTTCATGCTCTACAACCTGATTTAAAACGTAAGTATTTAAAATATATAGGGTTTTTAAAAAAAAAGAATGAATCTGTACACAAAAACTTTATTTACTTAAAAACTCACAAATTTTAAAATAGCCATTTTAAACTTCTTTCCATGCCAAACAACATGATGTTAAGCAAAAGTATTTAAAATACATAGGGTGTCTAAAAAAAAGGAGTACTTTGTACACAAAAACATAATAACTCGAAAACTAACAAATTCTAAAATGTTATAACATGGTCATTTTAAAGGTCGTTTCATGCTCTACAACCTGATTTAAAACCTAAGTATTTAAAATATATAGGGTTTTAAAAAAAAAGAAGGAGTCTGTACACAAAAACTTTAAATCTCGAAAACTAATATATTTTAATTGTTATAACATGGTCATTTTAAAGCTCATTACATGCTAACTAAAAATCGTATGATGAACAGAAGTATTTAAACAATTATAGGTTTTCTAAAAAAAAAAAACAGCTGTACACATAAATTTTCTTTCTTAAAGACAAACTTATTTTAAATATTTTAAAATAGCCATTTTAAACTTCTTTTCATGCCAAACAACATGAGTTAAGCAAACAAAAGTATTTAAAACATAGGGTGCTGAAAAAAAGGATAATTTGTACACAAAAACATTAATAACTCGAAAACTAACAATTCTAAAATGTTTTAACATGGTCATTTTAAAGGTCGTTTCATGCTCTACAACCTGATTTAAAACTTAAGTATTTAAAATATATAGGGTTTTTAAAAAAAAAGAAGGAATCTGTACACAAAAACTTTAATATCTCGAAAACTAACAAATACTAAAATGTTATAACATGGTCATTTTAAAGCTACTTTAATGCTCTACAAACTAACTAAAAAGTTAAGTATTTAAAATATATAGGGTTTTTAAAAAAAAAGAATGAATCTGTACACAAAAACTTTATTTACTAAAAACTCACAAATTTTTAAAATGTTTTAAAATAGCCATTTTAAACTTCTTTCATTCCAAACAACATGATGTTAAGCAAAGTATTTAAAATACATAGGGTGTCAAAAAAAAAGGAGTACTTTGTACACAAAACATTAATAACTCGAAAACTAACAAATTCTAAAATGTTATAACATGGTCATTTTAAAGGTCTTTTAATGCTCTACAACCTGATTTAAAACTTAAGTATTTAAAATATATAGGGTTTTTAAAAAAAAGAAGGAATCTGTACACAAAAACTTTATTTACTCGAAAACTAATAAATTTTATATTGTTATAACATGGTCATTTTAAAGCTCTTTAAATGCTCTAAAATCGTATGATGAACATAAGTATTTAAAACTTATAGGTTTTCTAAAAAAAAAAGAAACAAGCTGTACACATAAATTTAATTTCTCAAAGACAAACTTATTTTAAATGTTTTAAAATAGCCATTTTAAACTTCTTTTCATGCCAAACCATGATGTTAAGCAAAAGTATTTAAAATACATAGGGTGTCTGAAAAAAAAGGAGTCTTTGTACACAAAAACATTAATAACTCGAAAACTAACAAATTCTAAAATGTTATAACAGGTCATTTTAAAGGTCGTGTTCATGCTCTACATCCAGATTTAAAACTTAAGTATTTAAAATGTATAGTGTTTTAAAAAATAAATAAGGAATCAGTAATCAGAAACAACAACTCGATAACAGCAAATTTTAAAATGTTTATATTGTAATTTTAAAGCTCTTTAAATGCCCTAAAATTATGCTAAACTTAAGTGTTTAAAAATTATAGGTTTTCAAAAAAAAAAAGAACCAGCTTTACAAACATGATCATTAATTTCACAAACAAACTTATTTTAAAATGGCATAAAAATAGCCATTTAAATCTCTTTCAATGCTTAACTACGTGATGTTTAGCAAAAGAATTTAAAATACATAGGGTGTCTAAAAAGAAGGAGTATTGTACCAAAAACATTAATAACTCGAAAACTAGCAAATTCTAAAATGTTATAACATGGTCATTTTAAGGTCAATTCATGCGCTACATCCAGATTTAAAACTTAAGTATTTAAAATGTATAGTGTTTTAAAAAAAAATAAGGAATCAGTAAACAAAAACAACAAATCGCGATAACAAGCAAATTTAAAATGTTTTAATATTGTAATTTTAAAGCTCGTTTAAATGCTCTAAAATAATATGCTAAACTTAAGTGTTTAAATTTATAGGTTTCTAAAAAAAAAAGAAACCAGCTTTACACATAAACTTTAATTTCACCAAAAACAAACTTATTTTAAAAT
>NW_025113149.1:0-43348 GCF_010416935.1 Polistes fuscatus | reverse complement strand
AGATGTTACTAACATAGAACAAAGCACAAAAACATTCCTGCAACACAGATAGACGAAAACAATGAAATTTCTTGAAAAGTTATGCAAAAAAGAACCTACACAGGAGAATAAAAATAAAAATTTGAATGAATTATGTGGAAAATTTGTGCTGGATAAATTTGAAGGAAAGAAAATGAATGCGAACCAATGGTTACAAATATATGAAAGTGAATGCAACAGATTAGACATAAAAATGATGTTGAAAAAATTGAAATTTTAAGATTATTTTTAGATGATACGATAAAGGATTGGTTCCACTCAATTTTAATTAGACATTCATTAAACTCTGAGTGGACAACATGGAAAAATAATTTTTTACAAACATTCGCAGATAGAGGTTGGTCATCTGTTACTTATGCTTTAAATTACAAGTATCTCACTGGTTCAATCCAAGAGTATGCAGAAAAAAAAGAACACTTACTACTGGAAATAAATAAAAATATGGATAATAGAACGTTAGTGGATTTGATTGCTGACGGACTACCAACATTTGTAAGAAACAAAATTGACAGACAAGAGACTAATAATTCAGTTGATTTATTTAGTGAACTAAGGAAATACGAAAACATTAGTGGGAAAAATTTAAAAAAATAAATGAAAATAGACCAAAAATAATAAAACCTGAAACGAAACTGACTTTGAAACAGCCTTGTAAAATTTGCGAAAGTAAAGGTAAGAAAAACAGATATCATTCTGAAAATTTGTGTTGATTTAAAGAAGAAAGGACTGAAGATAAAATAAACAATTCCAATTACAAATCGACACTTTCGAAGATCCAAAAAACTAAATATTCCCCCGCTGATTGAAATTAAGGTGTTACTAAATAACACAATTGAATGCACAGGTATTTATGATCCTGGTTCAAACATAACACTAATAATTCCAAATTAGTAAAAATAAAAAATTTGACAAAAGACAACTTTAGTAGCACAATAAAAACAATTAGCGGTAGGGGAAAAACTGATTGCTTAATAACATTAAATGCAAATATACTAAACAAAGAAGATAAAATCAATGCATTTGTTTATAATAATGAAAATTTCAATCACGATATGATATTAGGACTAGACACTATAGATAGATTTGGATTGACCCATGATAGGAATTTAAATATCCAATTACAAAAAGAAATAAAACAAAAGGTAGAAAAAAAAGAAAAAGTATCAGAAGATATGCTGATACCAAAAGAGATAAAAATTAAAAACAATAATAAAATTAAGATACAGGAGAAAGAAAAAATAGAATTGGAAAATGCATTCACCAAATTTCAAGTAAATTTTAATGAAGGTATTAATATAGAAGAATTTAATATAGATATTGATCATTTAGATACTGATCAAAGATGTACAATTATAAAGCTATTAGAGAATTATAAAAGCATATTTGCAAAAGACAAATATGACATTGGTAACGTCAAAAATTACGAAGCATTCATAGACCTGCAAACAAACAAGTATTGTTCAAAGAGACCATACAAATGTTCATTAGAGGACAGAGCGGAAATTGAAGGCCAAGTAACTCATTTATTAAAACGCCAACTTATTGAAGAATGTTACGGCCCTTTTGCAGCGCCAGTGACACTAGCTTATAAAAGAGAGGAAGGAAGAAAAGTAGACTGTGCGTTGATTTTAGAGATCTGAATAAACTGATAGTGCCTCAATTTCAACCGTTTCCCCTAATTGAAGATCTAATGGTAAAGACTGTAGATTGCAAGTTCTTCACAACACTCGATATAAATTCAGCCTTCTGGTCCATACCATTGAGAGTTCGAGATAGAGAAAAAACTGGGTTTGTGACACAAGAAGGTCATTACCAATGGACGGTTTTACCGTTTGAATTAAAAACATCTCCAGCAATTTTCAAGAGAATCTTGGTAAATATAATTAGAAAACACAACCTATCAAATTTTGTCGTGAATTACATAGAAGATATACTGATTTTCTAAAAGACGTTCGAAGAACATGTTAATCTTCTTCTTCTTCTTCTTCTTCTTCTTCTAGTTTAGGCAAGTTGCCTGTTTCGTAACGACGTTTTTCTGCCTACTGCACTGTTAAATTGTCGCACCATCGTTTTCGTGGGCGCCCCGTGCTTCTGCAGCCTACCGGTGACTTATCCCGTGCAATTCTGACAATTCTTCCGTTGTCCATTCTGTTGATATGTTCGTTCCATTCTTTTTTTCTTTTTGTATCCATTCGTTAATGTTTTCCACTTTGCATTTCTTCTTATATCTTCACTTCTCTCTCGATCCAGTAGTGTTTTTCCAGCTATTCTGCGAAGAATTCTCATTTCGGTTGTCTCTAGTAACTGTTTCGTTTTCACCGTGTCTGGTCGAGTTTCTGCGGTATGTGACATAATAGGTCTTACCATTGCCTTGTAAATTCTTGCTTTGGTCTCTATGTCCATGTTTTTGTTTCGCCATATTGTGTCATTCAAACAACCCGCTATTCTGGATGCCTTCATTGTCTGTTCTCTTACCTCTGCTTCAACATCACCATATCCTGAGATTTCTATTCCTAGGTACTTAAATCTCATTTCCTGCTGAATAACCTTCCCTTCAATTTCCAGTTTGCATCTTAACGGTGTCTTTGATGTTGTCATGCATTTAGTTTTCTGGGCCGATATTTTCATGTTGAATGATTTGGCTATGCAGTTAAATCGGTGTAGTAGACGTTGTAGATCATCCTCATTTTCGGCCACTAATACAGCGTCATCAGCATAGCATAGGATGGTTATTTCTTCGTTGCCCATTTTATATCCTTTTAGCAGTCTTACGTTTCTTATTATTTCGTCCATAATGATGTTAAAAAGCAGGGGACTTAGGGAATCCCCTTGTCGGATACCACGACCTGCATCAATCGGTTCAGTCAAGGCGCCATTTATCTTTGCTTGGATCTTATTGTTTCTATAGATGTCCTCTATGGTCTTGATAAGATTGTTCGGAATTTGCCGGTTATAGAGGAGGTGTATAACATCCTTTAACTGCACTCGGTCGAATGCCTTTTCCAAATCAATGAAACACATATATGCTGGTCTGTTGTATTCAATTGATTTTTCTGTTATCTGTCTTATGATGAAAACCGCGTCTGTGCACGATCTGCCTGATCTGAATCCCTGTTGTTCGTCTTCTATATTCGTTAAGCTGTTAATTTTATTCGTTATAATCTTTGTTGTTAGTTTTAATGAAGTGTTTAAAAGATTTATTCCCCTGTATTTGTAGGCAGCTTTTTGTCTCCTTTTTTAAACATAACTATAGTTGTACTAGTTCGCCATTCGTCAGGTATTTGTGTTGGTATAGTATTTTTTGTATTAGGAATGTTAACTGTTGTGTGAGACGTTGGCCACATATTTTAGTAATTCGTTTGGATGCCATCTTGCCCTGAGCTCTTCCTATTCTTTAGTTTTCGAATAGCTGTTTCTACATCACTGGACTCAATTTGTATGTCGTTTTTAGTTACTATTTCTGGCGTATTTAGTTCCGCTTGAGGTTCTTCTGATTTATAGAGCTCTGTTAAGTAGTTAATCCAGGTTTCTCTTGTGATCTGATTTGTTTCGATCATTTCGTTGACCTCCTTTCTTTGATTTCTAATAAATCGCCAGATTTGTTTTTGGAGTCCATAGAAGTCACTCTCCATTCTTTTCGAAAAAATCTCCCAATAATGTTGCTTTGTTTGCCTTACTAATGTCGCTGTTTGATTCCGGATTCGTCTATACATTTCGTATGATTCAGGTGTTCTTAATGTCCTATAGTTAAGGTATGCTATTTTCTTTTTTTTGCATATTTCCTTAATCTCTGGGCGGAACCAAGGAGTTTTGATCATTCTAGCCCGGTTTTTTACAGTTCGTGTTCCCAGGGCTTCATATGCAGCTTCTAAAATGTTGGTTCTTAGTTTCTTCAGGCTATGTTTATGTTATCTTCTTCTTTTATTGGGTTTTTTCGATTTTTTCTTTCAACCTGTTCTCGTATAGTTGTTTGGTTGGAAAGTTCCATAGTGACTCGATGTTTATTTTCGATTCTTGAGTTGCTCGTGCAAGATTTCTTTGGGGTTTAAACTTCATTCTTATCTTTGCTAATAGCAGGCTATGATCGCTTCCTACATTCGCGGAATTTAACGTCCTGATATCTAATATTTGTTTGGTTGGACGTATCTGTTGGTAACAATGTAATCAATTGTAGACCTGAAGCCTCTGGTGTTGCTGTATGTAAATTTATAGTGTTCCTTATGATTGTAAAATGTATTATTAATCCTTAGCTCGTTAAATGTGCATAGCTGTGTCATTAGTTCTCCATTGTCATTTAACACGTTTTCGTTGAACCTTTGTTTTATTCCAGGTATTATTTCGTTTCCGATGCGGGCGTTAAAATCTCCAAGGATTATCATTTGTTGGTTACTTGGTAGTGATCCGACTAAATTTTGTAGTTGGTCGTAGAAGGCTTCTCTTTCTTCTTTCGGTTTATTATCTTCGGGTGCATAAATTGACACTATATTTAATTTCTGTTCTTCCGCTTTCATTTTTACCACCAATATTCGTGAAGATATGTAGTTGCATTCTTGTATGTTGTTTTTGTATTTCTTGGATACTGCGATGGCTACCCCTTCTTTTGCCCTGATTTGTTTCTCTACACCACTATAGATCACTAAGTAGTCTTCGTACTGTATTTGTCCTTTGCCTTTCTTTTGGTCTCTTGTAAGGCGCATATATCGATGTTATTATCTTTCAGTTCTTTCAGGGTTTCTTGATCTTTATTATTAAGTGACTTGATGTTCCAGGTAGCCAGACGCATTATATGTTCTTTCTTCCATTTCGTTGTCCTTTTCCTTGCATGTGTCGTCATCTGTATATCCGTCCTATTCCGAGGCAGAGTGTCGGTTCTATGAGCCGTAGTCTTTTTTTTACGTTGGGTAGGGAGCTAACCTGATCCAACAACCTTCCTCCTTTTCCCGGGCTTAGGACCGGCAACATGATCGCTGATCTGCGATCATGCAGGCGGAGTTAACAAAAAAGAACATGTTAATCATTTAAAACAATTATTGAACGCTATTGTAGAAGAAGGATTCAGACTAAAACTTACAAAATGCAGATTTGCAGCCAACTCAGTGAAATATTTAGGTCACTTTATTACAGAAAATACTATAACCCATTTAAAAGATAATTTAAAATCCATAATAGACTTTCCGGTACCAAAAAACAGGAAAAACATCAGACAATTTCTAGGTAAAGTCAATTTTTACAGAAAATACATCCCTAACGTCTCAGTATTACTCGAACCTTTACGTAATCTACTCAGGAAAAATATAAGTTTTAGTTGGTCAAATGATTGTGATGCTGCTTTCAATAAAGTCAAAGAGTATTTATGCTCAAAGCCAATCCTAGCTATTTATAATCAAAAAGCTCCAACGTTTATATACACAGACGCGAGTATCAACGGTATAGGAGCCATATTAAAACAGTCACAAAAAATGGCACACGTAAGCCAGTAGCCTATTTTTCAAAAAAATTGAGTGAATCACAGAAACAAAAGAAAGCAATCTTTCTAGAATGCTTACAAGGGGACCTTACACTTAGTCCGACACGGATTTTAACGAGCTTTGGTATATTAGTACAGTAAGACCTCTTTTTGTGCGGTCCTTTTTTATACGATTTTATTTTTGTGCGATTTTATTTTTGTGCGATTTGTTTTGTGCGATTTATTTTTATGCGGTATCTAAATCTCAGCAGCGTTGCTACCAGTTTTATGTTTTCTTTCAATGTACATATACATGTGTGGACGAACTGATTACATGGTCTCTTTGACGACGATGTATCCGGACTTCGCGACGCTGTTCATCTGATTTAAACAATCTCCTAACAATTATTTAATTTGATTGAAATCATTTTCACATCTATATTTCGCAAATAATTGATGTATTTTCTAAGTGCGACTTTTTTTATGCGGTCCCTATCCACCACACAAAAAGAGGTTTTACTGTATATCGTACAAAGTTGTTTATAATATGTAAGTATTTATAAAATTACCGAATATTTTTTTGTACGATTTCTTTTATGCGGTCCCTATCCACCGCACAAAAAGAGGTTTTACTGTAGTATACTTTGAGGTTGTTACCGTGGTAAAGTATTTTGTCCTAACGCTCAACCATTTTTGAGAAAAAAGCTTTTGAAGTTTTGGTTTTTGTTGTATACATGTTTATATTATCTTAAATTCGACCGTCTTTCAAGTAGCGCGCTAGCGTATCTAGTAGCGTTCTCGCTTTTCGTACCGCTAGTTAGTGGTTCGATCCTTCATAGAGGAAGTTTTTTTTAATAATTTTTTTCTGTCTGTTTTCAAATTATTTTTTCATATTTTTTAATTTTTAAATATATAAAGGAAAGAAAAAATTATTTATTACAAAAAAATTAGAAATAATAAATTTTTTTCACATCTTGCGATAATAATAAAGGAAAATTTAATTCTTGAATTACAATTAACATTTTATTTTTTAACAGGTATATGAAAATAGACAAATAAAGACTTATCTCTCGTGAAGATTGTATCAAGATACAATCAATAGTCCATCATCAATTGTCATCAAAAATTTTTCATAAAATGATTCGATATGCATGGTACGCTTTGAAATTATTAAAACCAAATGAAAGAGAAATATTTTTAAATGTTAATCAAGTTTGTTTTTCAACAAATCTTTTAAAAAATCGTTGTTCATGTAACAAGTCATCTTTTATTAATTGCGCGAGATGTGAAAAAATTAATTGTTTTGAATGCTTTTACGAGAACTATCACTCTGGAACCTGCGTTTAATAAATAATAATAAATGTACAATAAATGTTAAAACACATAGATATAAAAAGATTATACATGAAATTGTTAATGATTAGAATATATACGATTGTTATTTGTTAGTATATTGAAGATTTATCTATTTTTATATACCTGTTAAAAAATAAAATATTAACTGTAATTCAAGGATAAACTTTTCCTTTATTATTTTCACAAGATGTGAAAAAATTTATTATTTCTAATTTTTTTATAATAAATAATTTTTTCTTTCCTGTATATATTTAAAAATTAAAAAATATGAAAAAATAATTTGAAAACAGACAGAGAAAAATTATTAAAAAAAACTTCCTCTATGAAGGATCGAACCATTAACTAGCGGTACGAAAAGCGAGAACGCTACTAGATACGCTAGCGCGCTACTTGAAAGACGGTCGAATTTAAATAATATAAACATGTATACAACAAAAACCAAAACTTCAAAAGCTTTTTTCTCAAAATGGTTGAGCGTTAGGACAAAATACTTTACCACGGTAACAACCTCAAAGTATACTACTAATATACCAAAGCTCGTTAAAATCCGTGTCGGACTAAGTGTAAGGTCCCCTTGTTAGCTATAAAAGAAAGTTTAAAATTTTGGCCACATTGGCTGATTGGAAACACATTTACGATTTACACAGACCATAAACCGTTGGAAGATCTAAATATAAAAAATAGAACAGATGATGAATTAGGAGAAATGTTACACTATATATCGCAATATAATTGCAAAATCATATATAATCCTGGAAAAGAAAACACCGAAGCTGACTGCCTTAGCAGAAACCCTGTCTATGAACGCGATGAAAATGACGAAGACAAGTTAAAAACAGTCAATATCATAAACCTGAATGATATAATAATTGATCAACAAAAGAATACAAGCTTAAAAGATAAGAAATATCTTATCATGGAAAATAATATCTATTATAAACAAGATAAAAAGAAAAGAAATAAAATAGTCCTAAGCAAAGAATATAGTAAAATAATAATAAAAAAATCCATGAAGAATTTTGCCATATTGGAATGAACCAATTAGAAGCAAAAATGAGACCATTTTATACGGCACCAAATTTGTCGACTAATATAAAATTGATTTGCAAAAGCTGCGAAATTTGCATAAAAAATAAAACGAGACTAAATAAGAGATTTGGATTGATGTTACACTTGGGTCCAGCAGAAAAACCGTTTCAAATAATATCAGTGGATACAATTGGTGGCTTCGGTGGACAGAGATCAACGAAAAGATACTTACATTTACTGGTTGACCATTTCACCAGATTTGCTTATATCGTATGCTCTAAAGATCAAGCAGCTAAAGACTTCATAAAATTAATCAATAAGACTTCTAAGGAAAGTAAGATTGAAATATTACTAGCAGATCAATATCCAGCGATCAACTCAAAAGAATTTAGAAACTACCTCAAGGAGAGAAATATTGATCTAATTCACACAGCAGTAGATGCACCCTTTTCAAATGGATTGAATAAGAGATTGAACCAAACTTTGATAAATAAAATAAGATGTATGCTTAATAGTGGTGATAAAAAGAAGGCTTGGTCGAAGATCGCGGAAAGATGCGTGAAAGCATACAATAATACAGTCCATACTGTAACAGGATTTTCGCCTACTTATTTGATGAGCGGTGAGTCTACGGATTTACTTCCTCCTGAATTAAAAGACACAAACAAAAATTCGAATAATTTAGAACACGATCGCTATATAGCACTGCTCCGATCAAAAAGATCACACATATATAATAAAACCCTATTTGATAAAAATAGAATAAATCATAATTTTAAAGAAAATGATATGGTTTATATAACCAACGGAAAAAAATAAACAGGGAAAAAATGGACGAGAAAAATTAGCCCCTTTATAATACAAAGAAAAATCTCAGATTCAATATTTGAAATAAATTCCGGACGTAAAAGGAAAGCATTAGGTCTATACCATGTTACAAAGCTCATACCCGAGGCTGATTGCTTTTACAAATTTCAAGCTTAATTTGTCTTTGCAAGAAAATTAAACGGCTCGGGGAGGGAAGATGTAAGCTTAGTATACATGTGCCGGTGTATTGAGTGATTAGCTGTTTGGATGTGACGCTATACATCGGATAAACAAAAACATTAGAGAGATAGGAAGGGAGAGACAGTTGGTGTTTAAATCTAGCAGGAGTGACAGTTGGTGTTTAAATCTTACAGGAGTGACAGTCTTTAAATCTGGCAAGAGCGTTTTAGAAGTTTAGTAGAAAAATCTTGTAAATTAAATTTAATTAAAAACGTATTAAGATTGGCATCAATTAATAGAGAAACGGGAGCATGAACTTTTAATTGTTGATTCTCTTATTTTAGGTCAGTTGATCACGTGTAAATATTGTAAAATTATTGTGGGATGCGAGCACCTCCAAGCCAAACACTTAAGTAGGCGTTCGTGAGGAGATTGGACGGTGGGCCCTGGATAGCTCAATTGGTTAAAGAGCAGTCGTCCGGAAAGCGGAAGATCCGGGTTCAAGTCTCGGTCCAGTCTGTCCAACGGCCACATTTTTTCACGAATCCTACATTATTAATCTAATTTATTATGTTTAAATAAATTACTCTTATTTTTAGACGAATCTAATTGTGGTTCTTACTCTCAACAAATTAAGGATTACAAACATATTATATATGTATATATGTATAAAGAAATTTTGTGTGTGTGTTGTATTTAACTATGCCAACAATAAAAACAAAATTTCTGGTAGAAAATAGTTAATTCTGTCTCAAAATGTATATGCTTAAGGTAGCAATAGCAAATCTAAAACTACTTTCATATTTTTGATTAATAAATGCAACTGAAACTTGAAATATTTTTTTATTATTTTAATATTTTAAAAAATATTCTAAAATTTTTCGTAGATTCTTTTTTATTTCCCTACATTATGAAATTATTATAAAAATACCATGTTTTACACACAAAATAAAATACTTCAATATTAGTAGTAATGTTTTGCTTTACTTATTTTAATAATTAATGATCCAATTTTGCGAAGCATTTGAAGAGGTTTAACAATTTCTCAAGATTGTCTTTTTATAATTACATAATCCACTATTAGTTTCGTAAAATGTCTTGTAGAAATATATTCAAATTGTATTGCTATTAATATGTTATACGCATGTGCAACTACAAATTCAAGGCGCAAGCGCACTTTGAAAAAAATCTCCCACTGATGACGTTTCCACATTTGTAATAATTAATAAGTAATTAAATAATTAGTTAAAAAAATTAGCAATTATGGATTTTAAATAACCATTTTATTAGCAATTTAGCTCACTTATTAATTTTTTTCTGCTGTTGCAAACTACGTTGTTTTACTTAGAATTAAAAAAAAGAAGTTTTCATATTTTTAATTGTCAATAACTAATTAAATAATTAATTAAAAAGTTAGCAATTATGGATTTTGAATTAGCAAATAGTTAGCAATTAAATGCTGTTATTCATTTTTTTCAACTGTTGAGGTTCTATTCCAATTTTTTAATGCTGATTCCAACTGTTAAGAAATAATTACTTACGCTTTTAAGTTTCCGTCTCTCTCCGCTATATCGTAGTGGCAAGAGTGAATCTCGCGCGTGATTAGCGCTATTGTCGCATTGTTAAAGTATATCGTTCTTATTGTACAGTTGATTTTAGTCGAAAAGCTAGGAGTTTAATGTCCGTGTAATTAGATTGGCCACATAATCCATGAACATTCGTTAATGAGCTCTCGAAGGAAGCGGTTGTTTTGTCTACAGAAAGAAGTCTCGAGTTTCTTTGGCTTCTCCGCTGATTGATATATAAATACGGTAAGACTTTAAAGATATATTTTTTTATATATATTTTTTTATGGAAAAATTTGTTCGAATTTTAAGTAGATTTTTGTTAATATTTTAATTAAATAATATACTAAATTTTGGGGTAATTAGCTATAATTTACAATTTTCTTTTATTATTACTTTATATAAGCACTTATGTTATCTTAAGGTGGTTTTTTTTATATTTTGAAACAACAATAATTTATTGTTTCGTGACTCTCTAATATTATATTTCATTTAATAATTATATTCTTGCAACTTTTTTCTATAGCGTGTAACATTCCTATGTTATGTATGTATATTTATTAGTAGTTTTCGTAGATTAAAAAATAATTTATTTATTTTATTAAGAACTACTTTCTTTCTTTGCCTTTCGTAGGAACTCGTTTTTATATATTTAATATTGCTCATACGTTAAATATATCAGAAAATTGTATCTGAAATCTGACTAATTATGATTATACAAATTATCAGTTTGCGTCTATGAAAAATGTAGCCTCTTTGTTTCGTATTTGTTTATAGTTATATACTTTATATTTTCAAGGATTATCAAAGACAGATTATTATAAAATAGAAATGGTAGATGAATATGTTTTACGCATTTATCAAGGTTATTTTTAAGTATATATGTGAACTATAAAAACTTTTCTTACGAAATTCTAAGGTTACTTTTCTTTTATTCGCGGTTATTGCTTTCTTTTTTTTTTAGTTTTCTCGTGTAGGAACTCGTGAGCACGTTAACGAATAATAAAGGAGACTTTCTAATGTTTATTGTTTTTATTGTCTGATGCTTTTGATCACTTTGATTTGTTCTTTTTTTTTATTCGTAACTCATAGAAATTCATCGTAGTTTGTTGAATAATTTAACACTTAATTAAAACAAAATATTAATTTTACCAATAATGTTTAATTTAATGAGAAATGATAATAATATGAAATAATTGTAAATAACCTTGGTAATAATAATGCCGTCATATTAACTTAATAGCAAATGCAGTTGTGATTTAAATCATTAATAATTCTGAATATCAATAAATTAATAATGCCTAAATATTAATAATTCTAATTAATGTTATTTAATAAATTCATATTAATACTTTGACGTCCGAGCGTTTCGAAAAAATTTCTTCGCTTGGCGCCGGCAGCGCTATTACGGATTACTTCGCTCACGCCCGACCGTTCTCTTACTGCAGTGGCTCCTAAACTTTTTTGATCCATGGACCCTTTTTTATAGTCAAAAGTTGTCCACGGACCCCCAAGTGAGAAAGCTACTATAAAGCATAGGACAAAAATTTAAAAAAAAATTGTTGAAGAAGTATTTATTGAAATTATAACTTTTGTTTAAAATTAAATAGAAAAAATTAATGACTTTGATGAACGTGATGAGATTTTATCAGTATATTTATGTCTGGTTCGATGTTTGTGAGAAGCAACCGCGAATCCCCACGAGCACTATTTTATAGTCGGTTTCTTTTTTTTGTGATGAGATTCATAACGGCACTGAATCCACGTTCTACCGAATAGGAAGACGGGAAAGCAGTCAACAACTTCTGTTCAGTAACCTATAACGCAGGATAAAAAATTAGGATTTGTTTTTATAACCAGAATTTGTGGTATCTTGAAACATTGGTTTAAGTTTCTCATTTGTGGATATTTTTTTATATTAATAATTAAACCTTGCGCGGACCTCTTTGGAGCTTTGGAACTTTGGAGCGACAAAGTAAATCAATTTAAAATTTTTACATTTAGTTTAAGTATTAGGAAAGAAAAATTTTATCAAATTTTTATTCTCTTCGTAACATTTCTCATTGCTCCTAAACATCCTTAACACTAGGTTTACGAACATTTCTTATATACCTATCTGTACGAACACGCGTTATATGTTAAAAACACACATTTCTTCAAACCATAACAATAAAGGACAAAATTTCTTATATCTCTACCTATCAGAAAAACATATTTACTTATTCTAGAAATATCTAATAAATTTGTTTATATAGAAAACGCATTTATCGTATCCTAGAAATACCAATTTGAATATTCATATTTTAACCGTCTCTTGTCTTTATACACTTATTCACACCTTTATTTATACATTTTCCCTAATCCTACATATAACTATATATTTATTTAAACGCGTATATTGAATGTAATTTAATATAATATGATAAAGTATAGTGGAATAGAATTGTAAGTGTCGATAGTCTTCTCCCCCCCGAATCACTAATTAATTACTGTCGTATCTTTCACTGTTTTTCGTCGTAATTTTGAACTAAAACTTTGTACGTTTTACTTAACTAAAACAATCCTTACTCGTTGTACTTCTTAACATCTCATTCTAATTCATTGTACTTCGTAACGTAACATAACATAATCTAATTTAAGATTTATTAGTATTAATTTTATTAAGTTTAATAGTATTAGTGTTTAATTTGATATAATTGTTAAGAAAAATTAGGATATTGATAAATATTTTTAACCTTAACAGCATACACATTACTTTAAACCATACTCTCTTAACTTTAAACCATACATTTTACTTTAAACCTTACAATCTACTTCTAAACCTTACATTTTACTTAAAATCTTCTTATTTACTTTAAATCTTGCTTTTATCTGTTCCTTTATTGACTATATATAAGAATCAGCCTGACGATCTCTCATGCGCTCGCGTTTCATTCCACAACTTTTCTTTTTTTTGTGTCTTTTTCTTATTGGTCTCGTAGGTCTAGGATACAATACGCACACGCACGCATGCACGCACGCATACACACATATACATACAAACGATCGTACTTACAATCGTGCTCTAAAATATAAGCACGAAAGGACACGGTCCAGTCCATCTCCTTAAGTTTCATACAGCCAATTCTTTTTTTTTACGGTCATATGAGACATGACAATCTATAAAACCGCGATTGTTCTTATAATTTTTATTTTTTTTTCTTATTCTTATTATTATTTTTTTTTGTTTCATTAAAATATAATTTTAATTAAAATATAATAATTGCTACTTCACGAGAACGAATTGATTTATCCGATCTAACTGTGTTTATTAAACTATTTCATTCGAAAATATTTGTACATTAAAACGTGGGACATTCTCTCGCATTCATCGAATTATCGTTATTTTTATTTAATTATTATGCAGCTATAGTACAATGGTGTCGTAACCGCAATGTCTCTTCACCCTTCTTCTTATTTAACAGTCTCCCAAAAAAGTAACTGACAATATGAACGCATCTGTGTTTGCAAGTGATCCTTCAAAACTCTTAATACTAAACGTATAAAGAGCATCATCGCGTTTTGACTGTCGAATGTAACTAATTGTAAGTGATAATAATCTCTATCAAGCGTAAAGAATGATCTGTTAAAACTGTCTTTGATAAATTTTTTATTTTTGCAGCTATATATTAATAACGTTACCGTTAAGATACTGGTCGTCACTAAGGAAAAGGAATCACTAGAAATAAACCCAATCACTTATTCTCTGCGACAGTCAACCAGAATCATTGCTGTGAGAAGCCCATGACAATGAAGTCAAAGTAAAACCGCAGTACATCAAAATACAATCGAATACGCTCAAATGAAGGTGAGTGAGTGAGTGAGTGAAAGTGAAAGTGAAAGAGAGAAAGAGAGAGAGAACACTGGAATAGGGAGAGTTATCGGATCTTTTTCTATACTATCGAATACACGTGATCTAAACGATAATAAAATAATTTTTAAGATTTGTAGAATGCTATTACATACTTTATATTTCCTCTTTTATTTCAAATAACTGTAAGAAGAAATAATATAAATATAGAATTGATTCTTTGACGTGTTTGCATAAAAATAAAATAAAATAGATTAAATGAACAGAAATGAAACCACGATGATAGAACGCAGCAGTCATTGTGAGCTTTGGAGATTGAATATATAAATGCTCTCCCTACTCGCTATGCCCAAATCTAAAGAGTAACAACCTCCCCGCATTACGTTACCTTACATTACGTTACCTTACATTACGTTACCTTACATTACGTTACATAATATTATCGTTAATAATAAAATGTTTCTTATTTCATAACTTTATACATACTATGTATAATTATTATGCAATGCTTAAGTTACACATTATTTATCGATACAACTACCTGACGCGAACATCGCATTTACATAACCTTAATAAACCTGCCTCTTTATTTTACGGGAGCACGAAGCGATGGGGGTTCTTTTTTTTGTATATATTTTTTTGTTTTTTCTTTTTATGAATTTCTCTACTAGTTTGCGTATACATATAGATATATACACATCCGAATGTCGAGAGATCTCTATACGATTTATACCTTAGTTGAATTTTATTTTGTTTATATAGTTTCATTTCGTTTCGTTCCGTCTTGTTTTTCCTTATTGCACACACATTCATATACCATATGATTTACTTTGCGAGCATCGCGCTCCTGCGAATACACTGCTATTACACATCAGTTAAAAAAAAATTCAATCACACGCACTAGGTGAGAGACATTCGTTGAACTATAAACGTAAATTTGATTTCAAATTTAAAAAAAACTGTCGCATTCAAATGTTCATTGTACGCTATTTAAATATAATAAAATTTTTTTATTTTTCTTATTTATTCTTAAATAAGTTTCATTAAAAAATGTTTCTTTGCAGAAAGCCAGATGACGGCAAATACCAATTTAATAGGTGGTTCATATTAAAGTAGCACATTTGTCTCGAGGACAAGCAGCAGCCATCTAATATACCAGGATTTTAATTGGTATATTAGGGAGTCTAAATACAGGTATATAAATATATATGTTATATGTTGAATTTTTTTTCAACTGATGTGTAATAGCAGTGTATTCGCAGGAGCGCGAGGCTCGCAAAGTAAATCATATGGTATATGAATGTGTGTGCATTAAGGAAAAACAAAACGGAACGAAACGAAATGAAACTAAACAAAACTAAAGCAAAAATAAAAAATATATATATATATATATATATATATATATATATATATATATATATATGTTGGATTTATTTATCATAGGACAAATGTACAATTTTCGTGCGAACGACCTAATAGTATTTGGTGATGGCTAAAAGATATCAGAATTGCGAAGAGCCAAGACAGTACAAATGCGAGTGCATTAATATAATGCGTCAGTCCCACACAACTCCGGTGAGATGGTAATTTTTATTTTGTAGTTAATGAGGATGATCCAGTGACATTGATTGGGCACGATCGATGTCAACATTGTTACCAACCACTCAATATGATAGTAAGTGTTTGCTGAAAAGATTGCCGAATATCGACGATGATGCAACGTGCCTTCCTCCCTTTTTACTTACATTATTCTTCCACTCTTTTCATTATGAGTCTTCTTCCTAATCCTCCACTTCTTCACCTTCACCTTCCGCTTCATCTCCTTCTTCCAAATCTTCCTCTCCTTCTGGAATGTCATCTTCTTTGTCGTCTTCTTCTCCATCACCATCTACCTTTTCCTCTTCTCCTACTTCCTCCTCAATTTCTTCTTCTTCTATGTCACTATCACCATTCTCTTCCTTCTTTTGCTTTTTGGCCTCGTCATTTCTCTCCTCGGCCAGCCTCTTGGTTCCCTCGATCTCACACTTCGCGTCGGTAGGAGCTTTGTCGTGATGAATTCTTTTATATTTGATTCGCCTTAACTTGGAATCCTGAGATGCTTCTAGATGCTTTGATAATACCGATCACAACGTTGGAACTTTATCCAAAGCCATCCGGCTACAATACGTATCACAGCTTAGGTAGAATAGCTATCTACACGCCGGAGGAGAAACTAAGCTATGAAGGTCGGACGAAAATATTAAAAAGTGCCTCAAAAATATCAGCTGCAACGATAGCGTCACAGACCATAGTGCGAATCATACCATGGACAGGCCACTCGAACGGATCGGAAAATATCGAGTACGCTGATACAAGGAAACTCTTTTCCATAGATTCGCCTGTATTGCCAGCCGCATACTCGACATATCTATGGGCAAAGCACTGCAACATAGAAAATGTACGAGTTGGAGAGGTTTTATGGAGGTTTTAACGACGGATAACACTAATGATGTTTCCAAAGTTGTTTGTCTGCCTCTTATCAATCAGCCTTCTTCCAATATGAGCACTATCAACACAGCTTTACGCACCGCTCTAGTTGAGACTCGTCGAATTAATCAGAAAATGTGTTTCGAAACATTCGACCAACCATTGTACTATAAAGCTTGTGCGATTGTTGCTGCATCACAGGATATACTGAAAAATGTTGTGGTTCGCTTGCTCATGTCCTACTTGGGCTCAATCGGTCACATTATGAATGGCAGCGGACTTGAAGATATCTGGGCAGTAACATACGCTCCAGCATCAGTGAAAAAGATGTTGACGGGGCATGCTTATGCTCGTGCGATGCGTGCTCATATCCTTGACATTTATCAATCTGGGAGTAATGATCTGCCGTGAAATCGAAGGTGAAATACGTCAACAATACGACGAAGACGTTAAAGCTTTTCTCCAAAGTTGGTGTACAGAACCTCCGACTATCGGCGATTGTCAATCGGATCCTTCGATTACTTCGATTACTTCGATTACTGCGAACTTGACTACACAATTGGCAATTTTAAAAAATCGAGGACCTACAGCACAACTATGGGTGCAATACTTTGAGTGTGCAAAGTATTAAAGCCGTACATTTTACAAAACCAAACTTCCATCCGCAATTGGACCTTTGTCATTGATGGCGGATTCCTCCTGCAAAACATCTGCTGGCCGCATGGAGCATCCTTTAAAAGAATTTGCGAATAATATTACTCGAATATTATCCAAAAATACGGAGAAAATCCTTCGGTCGTCTTTGATGGATACACCGAGGAATATGTAGGAATAAAATCGTACGAAAGATACCGCCGACGACAACGGAACATGGTACCAGATATAGAGTTCAATGAGAGCACAATAGTGACTTTAAGTCAAAAAAGGTTTCTCTCCAATGTTAAGAACAAAATGAAACTGGTGCAGATGCTGTCGGAATATTTATGTATGCACGGTCTCAACGTGAAACTTGCAAAAGATTTTAGTTAAATGTTCGAATCATCCTTAAGTGAAGCATAATTTTCAATTTAATAAGAAATAACCTAGTACACTTGGAAAAATAAACCTATTTAATTTCTTTACAATTTCAGAAATAGAAACATTTATTACTATTTACATCGCTCGCGACTAACCTTGCCTTCATTATATTCTACAAAAATATACAAATAAATTTTTGTGACTCAAAATTAATATCAATTAATTATTCTAATGAATTTTATGGCAAGGCACAAAATTAATTCATTATTTTTATTCTCGACTAAATAATAATAGTTTCTGTTAAAATGAATTATTATTTTTCTTTTATTGAAGGTTCACTACTTTTGACAATAAATAAAAAAACGGCGTGCCATAAGCATCAAAATTCGATTTAAAAACGTCGCGCTTATAATCCAAAATATATAGATATACAGAATAATAAAGCTATAAAAATCTTGGGCTCGAAAACGCACAGAAGTAGCCGAAGGCATTATTAGATATCGATAAACAATCTTAAAAAAAGATCTATCGCAGCGAATGAATTTTTTAAATTATGAAAAGACGATCAAAGAGTCAGCCAGTGTAATATGATCAAACACTATGCTGATTTTATTGTAACAAAATAACAGAATACATTTTTAATTATTAATAACTCTCTGTACTTGTATTTTTTTTACTTATAATCAATACCGACGAAACCGTATTAAATTTATTTTTAGTGTGTCTGTACAGCGAATATTATCTTGACAAATGTATCATTCCAAGTACGTAAAAAACTAATGTTTGTTATTTATTGCTTATAATTCTATTTTTAATTTTTAATTATATAACTTGCGTAATAATGTTGATTTCTTAATAAAATAATAACGTTGGCGAAAAGAACAAACTTCACACGATTTTTAATACAAATGCACCTCTTTTTTATTATATTCCTTAAAAAATTGATATAACGTACTCTAGAAAAAAAAATAAAATTAATTAAACATACTTTATAATAAAAAAAAAAAACAAAAAATAAAAAAGACCGAAAAAAAATATTTTTCCCGTCGATGAATCGATCCGACTACATCGGAGAAACGCGCGAAATCATTTTTGCCTAATTTCTATTCCCTTTTTTTCGAAAACGCTTGAAATATCTTTTTTTTTTTTAAATACAATGAATATTCTCATGGACTACTACAAGTGTGCAAAGTTTAAAAAAAAATCTGACAGGTGTCAATCTGACGGTCTCCTTGTTAGTTAGTAAGTCTGTTTATAAGTCTGTATGGTGTTTTTATTAATAAGTCCGTATTCTGCATTCTGTAAAATCAAGGAAACATTCTGTAAGATTGATCAGTAGCGTAAAAGAATAAATATTAAAGATAAACGAATCTGAGAGTCAGTAAAATATATTTATTATCCGCGACTAGAATTATTCTAATAGCGTTGATTGAACCAGAGCCAGAGGCCTATCCCACCAGCAGCAGTAAAAGGTAAGCATCTTACTTTAATATTTAATTATCTACTTTCACCGCAATAGAACTCCAATCAAATTCATATTTTAACTACTTTCTTCCACTCCAGTTTCTTACATTCAAATTTCATCACTCACCAATCTAATCGCAATTCTTTAGGTTATTCCCTGGTAAAGACTTCACAGCTTGACTAAAATAGACCACACTTTTTATTACGTCACAGGACGTAACACTATCTTTCATTATTTTACAATTATTGTTCATTTCAAGTTAAGGTTACTTTATCTTCTACTTTTTATTAGGACCTCGTCCTGTTATATATTAAGGGGTTATATCCACTTGCGAGGCAGAAAAAACGCGTTTTTTTGTGAATTTTTTCCAAAGAGGCATTTAATTTTATACATTAATGAAAAAAATGTACTTAAACAGAATTTAATGTACTTTAACAATCAGAAATTTATTTAAAAAAATATTGGATCCCCTAGCTCCTGTAGATGATCTGCGGAGAGACCTCCAAAAAAAAGTGCTTGGCGGTGTACAAGATATCTCTGGTCCAAATTATCTGAAAACCAAAAACCAAAAATATTTAGTTTTGTAATAAATAAATACAGGTAATGATCGAAGGTCTAGTCAAAATTTTGATTTTTGACAAAATGGCGGCTGTTCAAAAAAAAAATTCAGTTTTTCATGAAAATTTTTCACTTCAAAGTGGCTTAAAAAATCGAAATTATTGTCCAAAACCTTATTCCTTCGATCATTACCTGAAAAATATATCTGAGTAAGTGGTGTGAAAATTTCAAACCGATCGGTTTAGCGGTTTCGGAGAAATTTTGCTCACCGACTCTGAAAACACGGTTTTGAGATAAACGCGTTTAAAGTTTCGGGAATGATTTACACTAAATTAAAAATTTTTTTTTCAACTTACATCGTGTCATCTATTCCAGCACCATAAGAGGAACCCTCTACTTCGTCGTTTGCATCCAAAATGTTTAGTTGTTGTTGTCTACGAGCCATTCTCCCCTCGCGCGTCGACCCTTGCGCTCTTGCGTCCGAAATTGAGATGCGCTCTGCGTTCTCTTTACTCACGAAGGAATGAGCATTGGGTCCAAGTGATAATCCCATAGCACTCATATAATAAAGAAGAGATGTTTTACCTTCATTAAAGACCCCGGCTGCAATGTTTGCAGCTATTTCCACAATTTTAGAGCCAGCTGGAATAATTTTTGGAGTTATTTTCCATATCAGCTGATTATAACTTTCATTATTGTTCTGGGTAAAACCACCAACGCATCGTTCCAATAATTTTTTGTTACTTAGATCTTCGTAAATTGGAAAAATAGCTGTTGCAACATCAGGTGGTAAGGCCTCATAATCAAACTGCTATCATCATATTCCACGGTTTTCGGATTAAAAACGTTCTTCCGTTTATTTCTTCGAGACAACTGTTCACTGGAAGTTCTACGAGTTTCTCTGCTAATTTTACGAGGCATTTTTTACTTTAATTAATTAAACTATACACACTGAGAAATACACAAACTGAGCAAAAACACAACTTGTCCACGTGGAAGATCACTTTTAACTGATGAGTTCACATATTTTTAACTTAAAATTCCTCAACATAGGTTTCACGTATAAACTAGACCTTTTGTATTATTATCTTAGGGTCCCAAACACAATATAAGTCGAAATCAAAAGTATAGCGGCTACCAGAAACAGCTACTACTCCGGCTCGTGCTCCGCCTACTTTCGAACGCTCGGAGACGTTCTTACTAATACGCTCATATCTCCGAAACTAATTGTCGGATCGATTTGAAATTTTCAGAGAATATTCTTGAAATATTTACATTCAAAAAATGAAAAAAAAAAAAAAATTTTTTTTGAAAATCACAAGTGGATATAACCCCTTAATGTTACTTGATTACTAAATTATTTACTTCATTCAATACTTTTCAATATTTTAAAGATATATACTATATTTTTGGTATATAAAATATTATATTATTTTTCTTCATTATTTTATAATTATATTACTTATAATTTTTTTATTATATCATAGACAGGATATCTTAATTTTCTCTCGCCAAATATTACACACATATTTTACAAACAAAAATAAGACAAAAATGTTATATAAACATAGACTTTTAAATATTTTATTAAAAAGTTATAATCAAAAATACGAAATGATTAAGAACTAGTGTTTCGTCAAAAGTTGAGACAAAATATTTGCGATGTATTTACTGAAATGAAAAAAAATGAATATGAAATTAGTAATACAATAGGTTTCATTTTTCATAGATTTTTGTTCTACATTCATGATAACGGGTAGCAGTTCGAAATGGAATTTTATAAGACTTCAATCCGCGTGATAGTAACAAACAACACCAGATAATCATCATTTTATATTTTTATTTACAACGTTTTAATAAAGCATTGAAAAGCTTATGTTTATATGATATTTTGTCTTATTTTTGCTTGTAAATATATTGGTAATGTTTAGTGAGACACCCTACGACACCCTGTATATATCACGATAATGTAATGAATTTAACATAATGTAGTTAGGGAAAGTTAAATTTCCTACATAGAGAAGGAAATAAGTTCGATAACAGAAGAATGAAACGGAAGTGATCCGTACTTTAACATCCCCCTATGTCACACAAACAAAGTGATCTAAGAAACCCACACCCAAATCAAGACACACTCTCTGTTTCTATCAGAGTGGAATATTTATATTTTATGACGTACAGGATATAACGAACGTTCACAAGAATATCCTGTGTAAAAAGTAACAGAAATTTTCAAACATAAGACACCTAATGTGAAAGGACGACATAAAACGAGTAGTAGATATATGTATATGTTTGTGGAATAGTGAAAAATCGGCCAATGTTAGCAATTCCTCGGCATTGCCCTCAATGCAAAGCGTTATTTGACAATGTAGGAAACAAAAGAATTGTTGCGGACTTTTCCCAAGCATTTGACATAATATTTACAAGATGACATTACAGTTGAACACCAACGGATTTTTACAAGCTTTAGTACATCATTAGTATCCATTTAAGGTATTCTTTCAGTAAAATATTTCGGTGAACCGGCTAGCCAATTCTGAAAAAAAAGATTTTTAATTTGATTCTTTTTTTATAGGTGTGCTTATATTCTTGCAAATTCAATTTTTTATCAATTGGTGCGATATCGTAGGACGTTACGTTCTCGTCTGTCGGTCTGGTAGGTTAGTGTTCGATTCTTCTTGGGTTTTCTTTTTTTAAGTTAGTTCTATCTTACAAGTTTAAAAATTTTTCTACATTTTGTAATTTTTAATTATATACAAGAAAGAGAATAAAAATATCATAAAATATTGGAAACAATAAATTCTTTTAAATCTTGTGCAAATAATAAGAGACGATTGTTTACTAGAATTACAGTTATCATTTTATTTTTTAACCGGTAAACATAATAAAAATATATACAACCTTAATAGTAATAAGTAACAATTATATATAATATATACTCTAATCATTAAAATTTTATGCAATAAAATTAAATTAATTCAATAAAAATTTTAATTATTTCAATAAAAATTTTTAATAAATATTAATAAATGTATAAAAAATTTTTCAATCTTACAGATAAGAGATATTTATAAAAAAGGTTACTTCCCTAATAGAATCGAACACTAACTTATCCGATCGACACGCGAGAATAGTACATCCTACGCTAACGCGCCAATTGATCAATGTTACGTTTTATTGGTTTTTTTGTACTTTTTCATTGATGTTATAATAATTATTTTAAAATGCCGAAATGGCACTAAGCTCCCTCATATATAATAACAAAAAACTAGATATATATCTATAGATAAATATTATGATGAGATTTATACTTGTTATAACCAATCATAAAACTATATTTTATCAGTTTAATATTTTTTGTAAGATGTTTTTCACTTTTGTAATGTACGATAAAAAGAAATTAAAATAAAAAATACTTTTTACAACCAAAAAATTAAAAAAATCGCGCTAATTGAACAACAATTCAATTTACAAGAACATAAGCACATATATAAAAAAAAAGAAAATTTTAAAATCATTTTTCTCCAAATTGGCTAGTCAGTTCACCGAAATATTTTAGCAAAAGAATAACTTAAAAGTATACTACTGATGTACCCAAGCTCGTACAAATCCCTTAGTGTTCAACTGTAATGTCTTCTTGTAAAGTCTTTGGCAATTGTTTATTGAAATCAATTCATGTCGACACGTTTTGAAGTCGGTGTAATAAATTCATGTCGAACGCTAATTGAACAACAATTCAATTTACAAGAACATAAGCACATATATAAAAAAAAGAAAATTTTAAAATCATTTCTCCAAATTGGCTAGTCAGTTCACCGAAATATTTAGCAAAAGAATAACTTAAAAGTATACTACTGATGTACCCAAGCTCGTACAAATCCCTTAGTGTTCAACTGTAATGTCTTCTTGTAAATTCTTTGCAATTGTTTATTGAAATAAATTCATGTCGAACGTTTTGAAGTCGGTGTATAAATAAATAAATAATGGGAATAGGATGCGATTAACAAATAATCTTGAAAATTATTTAATATTTTCTTTCACACATAATAATCTACGCATTCAATTTTCTTTCATAGAATTTTATATTCTTAGGAGTTTGTTAGTAAACACATAAATATATATGTAGGATTTCCCCTCCCCAGTCAGTCTTCCGAAAAGATATCTAACGAATAAAAAGGTAAGAATTCCGCGATGTTGTCAATAGGTTGATATAGAAGAGAAACCTTTCTTAACGAGGAAATGCAATATATTTTAAATAAATTAAATAATAATACATATATATAATATATATAGGATTCGTGAAAAAATTGGGCCGTTGGACAGACTGGACCGGGACTCGAACCCGGATCTTCCGCTTTCCGGGCGACTGCTCTTTAACCAATTGAGCTATCCAGGGCCCACCGTCCATTCTCCTCACGAATGCCTATTTAAGTGTTTGGCTTGGAGGTGCTCGCATCCACATATATATAAGACGTGCTCGTTGCTTGGCTATTAAACGATGACTGCTTTCAGAACAACTTTACAATCTCAATTGCCACGTCGGTCTTTTCCGCCGCGAATTTATACATCTTTTCTCATCTACGTTCTTACTTCTTTTTCGAACCTTCTCGACCCTTTTCGATCGTAAGACATCTAGATCTCTTCCTTCTTACTTCGGTTCGAGAATCTTCGAGAAGCTTCGGCATGATCATATTCAGTTAGCGACAAGCCGATATCGCCTTATACACCTTGTAAACAAAACATATTTGAAATAGAACGATCTTCTTCATCTTACAACGTACTTTCATACACATTCTCACACGGACCCATACACGCACTTTTCTTCCTACCGACTGTCGGTTGTTTATCTTATGTTTCTTATTCATGGTCGTTAATCGTCACTCACGCCGCTTTTGTTTTTAAGCTACTGTTACTACACTCCTACATATGAATATATACATTTAAAAAAAACATTTAAAAAAACTCTAAACTTGTGTTAAAAAGGAAATAAAAACTTGTATGTTAGTAATAATATAATGTTCCATAGAGATGAAGTCAAATCGTATTTAGTCATTGTAAACGTAACATCGAAGAATTTATTTTACATCATAAAATGTATAAAACGGTAACTAAAATTATTAGCACTCCCATTAAACGTGATATTGTCAGTAGTTCATGATCGATTTCGTATATAAAGTGTACCTCGTCGGACAGCGTAAAGCAAAAATGAAACTAGTATTAAGGGACATACATTTGATAATAAGAAACAGATTAAACGTAAAAAAATTTTTCCAAAATTAAACCTAACAATAAAAAATTAGATGTGTTAATAAAAGAGGAAGAAGATTCGTCGTATCATCAACGTCCGTTAGCGAATCGGAAATACAATTTATTAAAAGAAATTAGAAAAACGTGAATGTACCAAAAGTATTAAAAACAAATCTACAAACGTGAATGTACTAGAAGTATTAGATAACAAATCTACAAACGAAAAATATCAACGTGAATCTACGTGTAAATTATTTGAAAGTCCGGAACGTATACCGTGATATTAAATATATTGATCACGATAATCTTCTACCTTTACCGTCTTTAATTTCTAAAAAATCAAATCATCTTTCTTCGATACAAAGTATCGCGAATAAAGAAAATTATGAAGTAATTAATGTTTCTTCGGATGAAGGTATCAAAGAAATTGATATTTCTTCTGTTTTAAGTAAGTAATTTACGCATAATTATACAAATAGGTTACTTATTTTTTTTTTTTTTTAATAATTTTTTATTTGACAAATTGACAAATGCGAGTATAAGTCATTTATTATTGCTATTAGAAAAATCAAATGAGGTTAAAACATATCCACGGCGGAACCAACAAAATGAAAAAGAAACTTCTTGAGAAATACGATATACGATGATTGGCCATCAGATTATAAAGTATCAACGTATTATGCTGACTTATTATCGAATAAATACGTGAAAGACCATGCCGATGAATTTCCTACAACTTTTTCAAGCTTGCGCGAATCGTCAAATAAATAATGAAAAATCTGATAGAGATGAGAAGACAAATAATAGCGGTGAGTTTTTATTGAAATCATTACTTTTTTCTAATTATTATTATATTTATAATATATAATTGAATTTACATATATCTCATATATTTATATATAATTATTATTATAATATATAATTATATATTTTTCATCCAATATATTTTGTAATACATTCACACTTATAAATTAAGTAAATCAATAACTATATATTTCAGCAACATACAGTATAGAAAATGTTTATCTCTTAAGTAGATTCATTAGAAATGTTAAATCTTCTCGATGAATATCAATTGAAGTTATTCAAATCAAAAACATTGTGTAGTATTATGGGAACTGTAAATAAAGAAATGGAATGAGAATGAAAAATGAGAAATGATAAATGAAAGAAAAAATGAAATAATCTTATTATAAAAGATCACATTTGTGTCGAAATGATAAAAATCACGAATGTTATTCCTTACCTTCGACGTCTCGTCGTTAAAAAACAATTCTAATGTTAAAATTATATCGATTGAAAATTTTAATTCTAAACTATACAAAAAACGAGCAGACGCTAATCAAACATGTTCTCGTAGAGTCTCTCATCAAAAAATTTATATTCTATAGAAATTACATAAAAAAGAGTAAAATTTGATGGCATCTACCTTACCGACACAAGCTCTAAAGCTTAATTATTGATTTAGAAGTCAGAAAAAGCTTCCTTTTATTATCATCAACTTCAAATTCCATGTTATTATTTTGTAGCAAGATTTGATATTTTTATAACGATTCGTAAACAAAATTTGTAAACAAAAAGAGAAAATTTTGTGCGAAAACAACGATAATAATAATGAAAAAATGATCATCTACGTTTCTGTATGGAGTGCAGAATTCCTTAGTACACCAAAGGAAATAATAAAAGCTTTATTGATGAAAAGTTTTATACTCCTACAACAATACAATCTTTAACATTGCCACCAGCGATATTTGGAAGAAGAAATATTCTTGGAGCTGCTGAAAAAGGCAGTGGGAAAACTTAAGCATTTGGTATTCCTCTATTTTAAATGGCATATTAGAATTAAAGAAAAAACATTTATACACACAGAAAACAAGATGATGGATTAGAAAATGAAAGCAATGAGGAAGAATTGGAATGTTCCAACGATGAAGGTAAAAATATATATCTAATTGATTTAATTAATAAATTGACAAACTTCATTTAACTCAACCCTTTGCGCTCTGAGTACTTTTTTCTGCCTACAGTAGATAGAAACTGAAAGATTCTGCTAAGAAGTATGACGAATAAAGAAGAGCATAGTACGACGTTGTAAGAGATGATTTTGTTAGGAAATAAGACGTTAAAAGAAAAAAACACGACGATTATTAATTATTGATTTGGACAGTTATAGACAATTACGATTTTTTCCCCTATCAAATTATATCTTTAAATAAATCTATATAGTAATATATATGTTATAGTCCAAGTGGGAAATGCCGCAATTATGAGCAATTCCAGGCGTTTTTAGGCGACGTAGAAAACAGGAGAATTGCGCTTTTCCTAAGCATTGTACATAATGCTTACTTAGATATTCTATAGAACACCAAATGCAATTTAAGCAATGTTGAGAAGAATACATTATCGGGCAACATACATCATGCCGCCCGTCACACTCGACCACACCAAAATCAAACACACACAACGCAAAAGCGGGTGTTTTCAGAACAACTTTAGTCGCTTTCCGCGCAAGATATGTTAATTTCCTAAGTCAATGAGCCTCGTGGGCGTCAGTATGTTCGTATGACTATCCAATGAGGAACAAAGTTCGTATATTCTGAAAACTGTTCGTTGTGGAAAGGAAGTAACTTGTCAGGGAAGTGGGGGCAGGAATAGGTTTATAAAGAAGATCAGGAAGCAAACCAAGTCACTTTCGTTTGCCCTGTTGAATCTTGTGTTTGTGTTTCTCGTTAATAAATGTGTATCTGCTTTACGTAAAATTAGTGAGTTTTTCATTAAAATTGATCGTTAACGTGAAAGAATGGATTACAAGATAATTATATTTAACAGAATATATTTTAGTAAAATTAGTTATTTTTTCTCGTGACTAATGTTATTTTATTATCGTTGATCGAAGGTGTGCCATTGAGCCTAATTCCACGAGCTACTACAGAAAATGGTAATAATCTTACTTTAATTCTTAACACATTACGTACGGTGCTCTGTTATTTCTGGACCCGCTTATATTTTTGGATGCTACTTTATGTTTAATAACATCATTCAATTAAAAAATGTTACTATTTTCAATAAGTTCATTTTCGTCTATAGTATTATTTAGTGCATCAGTAAATAATCAATTAACAATTCACTTTGACTTTTATTTTCATTAATTCTATGCCCGTAATTTTGGTACTATTTTAGAATTAGGATCTAATTCATATATCAATAATTCTTATTATAAATTATCATTAAAAAAATTGAAAATATAATTCATTTTTAAAAAACTATTTTCCTTACAAATTAAAATGCGATTTTTGAAATAACAAAATGCTGTACAGCTTGATAAGGTACGCGATACAGAGATACCGATGTAATGGCTATAATTACTAACTGATTTATACGCTCTCGGAATGTAAACATTAATTTTTTTCGCTAATCATTTGTTAGGAGAATATACGAGACTTCGTTAAATCGGTAACGTAACAAACAAAACAAATTTATTTTTATTTCCATAAATCACCGATTATGTGAGTCGAAGAAACCTGAAAATGAAATGTACGCAATTAACATTGTTATAGACTTCTAAACAATTTCCTGCTTTAACTACCTTCTTGCCTTTCTATCGTTTATCGTTCATCATTTATCGTCTATTGTCATTTCTTTTCGGTGTCTTTCTCCTTAACTTTACCTTTTTTTCTAAATCCCTACTCTGCTTCGTCGTCACGTACGCCATAAATACGCACACATACTTTTTCATACACTCATACTCACACTATCCAACGTGTTAAAAGAAACAACAACATTGCTTGTAGTTTTACTTCCAAGAAAATCGTTTTTAGTTATTCTAAAAATATCTATATTCGCACTTCTAATAGCGATTATCTACGTCTTTAAATTTCTTCTGTTCTTATATTTATATATACATTCACATGAAACACGAAACATTGCTTCCTGTTCATTCCTGAATTTCTTTTATCCTTAAAATTCTTTAGGTCATTTCTTGGTCAAGGCTTCACAGCTTGACCAAAAACTGGCCTCACTCTTTGTTTGTCATATTTTTATATGCGGTCAGATATATTTACAATAGTACAGATTCTGACACGGTATAGAACTTGCTTTGCTTTTTTGAATTAACATTATTTTATTTGTAAACTGCTTATCGCATACACACACATACACGCTCTCTCCTATATATATATATATATATAGTCGCTTTTGTCTTACATTACTTATTTCTTTACTACGCTAAACACACGCGCACACACATGCACACATACTCTCTCATTTCTTCATACCATAACAACAGGGGACATTTTTTGTAGCTTTACATATCAGAAAAACATCTTTACTTATTCTATAAATATCTCTGTAGATTTAAAAGCATCTTTGTCTTATTCTAGAAATATCTATTTGTTGTCTTTTGTTTCTGGCGTATTTCACCTTTAACTACCTTTTCGTTTGAAATCCCTACTTCGTACCATAGCGGGTAGCAACAGATTTCATGATCGACGTGCTTAAGATCACGTACGCTACAAGCATGTTCTTTCTTACTTTCTAACTTTTATTCTTACATTCCTACACTTTTCTATTCTGCTTTACATTCGTCCTCCAATGTCACACTCTTAATCGCTAGAAAACGCTTCTTCATTCGATCACGGTTTCTTAAATTCCGTCGCTGTTGAAGTCTGAGCTGGACCACCTTCCACCTTTCCCGCTTTCTGAACAATATGTCTTGAATCACGCAAATTTTTTACTACGATATACGGTCCTAAATACTTATTAGCGAATTTTAATCCTGGAGCTTGTATACGCTGAAAAGGTTATATCCAGTTGCGAGCGCAAAAAAACATGTTTTTTTAAGAATTTTTTTTGGAAAGACCTTTTATTTAACATTTATATAAAAAAACATGTACTTATAGCAAATTTATTAAATTTTAAGACCCCGTTGTCCGATTTCAAAAATATAATGTTGTACTGCTCCTATAGACGATCTTCTGGAGGTCCTCCAGAAAAAGGTGTCCGGCGGCGAATTATACAATTTCATGTATAATTTTTTATATCTATGAGTTTTAACATTTGTTGTACATTTATAATTATTTATTAAACGCAGCTTCCAGAGTGATAGTTCTCGTAAAAGCATTCAAAACAATAAATTTTTTCACATTTCGCGCAATTAATAAAAAATGCCTTGTTACATGAACAACGATTTTTTAAAAGATCTGTTGAAAAACAAACCTGATGAACGTTTAAAAATATTTCTCTTTCATTTGGTTTTAATAAGGCATGAACTTATTATTATATCAACATGAAATTGTTAATGATTAGAATATATACGAATGTTATTTGTTAGTGTATTGAAGATTTATCTATTTTTATATATCTGTTAAAAAATAAAATGTTAACTGTAATTCAAGTAATCAATTTTCCTTTATTATTTGCGCAAGATTTTAAAAAATTTATTATTTCTAATTTTTTTTGTAATAAATAATTTCGTCTTTCCTGTATATATATAAAAATTAATAAATATGAAAAAAAAATTAGAAAACAGAAAGAAAAAAAATTAATAAAAAAAACTTTCCCCACGAAGGATCGAACACTGAATAACAGCGCGAGAAGCGAGAACGCTATTACTGACGCTATCGCGTCACTTGATACACACTCAAATTAAAATAATTTAAACATATATACAACAAAAGTCAAAACAAACCTTTTTTCTCAAAAACGACTGCGCATTTTGAAAAAACCCTTTACCACGATAACACCCTAAAAGTATACTACTAATATACCAAAGCTCGTTAAGATCTGTGGGGGTCCCAGTGTAAGGTCCCCTTGTAAGTTTAATTGCAAAAATAGTAACTTAATTCAATGAGCAAAATTCGAATTTATTCTTTTGACTGAATTCGGAAGACTGAGTACTACTAACTAACTAATACAATACAATACTACATAATACAACATAATACTAAAAATGATCTCTTTATTCTGATGCTTTTCTTATATATATATTTATATATCCGCTTATTCTTACGTTGCTAGTCACACGTATACACGCATTCTCGCATACTCTTACTTACAAAAACATATCCTAGCGAACAGAGTAATACGTTTCTATTGGAAATACAAATTTACTAGCTTCTAAATATCTCTTTTATTTTTAGAAGAATGTTACGTCTCATTCGAAATCCTTATTTCGCAATATCGCTGCTAGCTACAGATCACGCGATCGACGTGTTCTCATTTATTTTCTTACATTATTTTTTTATTCTCACATGTAATGACAATAGTTAGATTGAAGATGAGAATGCGTACTTTTCGAATTAAGTCGTCGTTAAGACGTAACACCTCCCCCCTTTAAGAGAAGCACCTAGAAATTTATTTTCTAGTGCTTCGTTATAAATATATCTTATGATAGCTTATTATAAGAGAACGTGTACATTTACTTATTTATTTAACTGTATTAAAAAGAATTTCTATAATTTCCATGTTAAGCAAATTTTAATTTTTCCCGATTGACGACCCTGCATCTATTTTTATTACTAATAATTTGTTTCAAATATTCGATTAAGATAATATGCGAACGTTCGAGCGATCTATTGGATTGCGGATGAAATGTCGTGGTTTTTATTTGCTTACAACGGTATCCTTTTGAAATTGCCCTTAGTAAGGAGCCTGTGAAATTTGTTCCTTGATCAGTCAGAATAGAATGTGGCACACCAAATATGTTACAAAAATTATGATCCATGCCTTCTGCAATATCAACTTTTCCAGTTTTTTATTTATATAAACAATAAGAATTCTAAACGGCAATATCTAGTAAATGAAAAAAGTACTTCTTGTACCATTTTATGGATTTTCTGATGGATTTAATGGAACTAATAACCATATTGCATTTGTCGATGGCGCCCATTGACGAATTATAATCAACTAAACATTTGGGCATACATATAATTTCTTGCGTCCTATAATTTCTCTTTCCTGTAGATGTAAATTCGCTAGTATGGATAGTGGATAACATAAGTACGTCCCGTTTCTCAAGCAATTTAAGGGCCAGCAAATTACTTGATGTCCAAAATTAACCGTGCCGAACGCACGTGGGGCGACCAGCTTGGTTATACAAGCTAAGGTTTAACCTATTAGCCCATACGCAGAGCAACTCACCCCTAAGGTTGCTTCTGCCTTCCGGATCCCATCTAGAGGACCGGGCATTAAAATCGCCAGTCACCAGTGATGAGAGGGCAGGGAACATTCCTAAGAGCTCCTCAAGCTCATCAAGGAGTCTACAAAACATACTTATGTGCTCGCTGGGAGGAAAGTAGACAGAAACTACCAGCGAGTCCCTCTACTTGACGGCTACAAAAGAGGAACCCTGACGCACCAGGCTACAGGTTCTTCTGCTTTACCCACGAGTACCGCGGAAAGAGGAGTCCCCCCCAGGGAAGAGAACCATTTGTCATCCCTGGGAGGAACCCACCATGGCCCCGCAATTATCGCAATGCCAGCTCCTGTCTCTGCCATCCGTTGCGCCAGCAAGTCCTGAGCGCAACGCGCATGGTTCAAGTTTATTTGTAAACAAATATCTTCCATTTTCACTATGTGTTCTATCCTTGTTCAGCCTCGGCCCATCGCCCTGTATTATCCAGGACAATGAGACCGATGGCCCTGGTTCACCTAACTTGTCACTATTGACGACGATGGAGGAGCAGGACTCCAACTGTTCCACCTCCATGTTGTCAGCTACGCTAGGGTCTACATCCCGCACAACCCGAATATGTTCAACAATTTTCTTTTCTACTATAGTATTGTAGGATGTTTAAATTATATATGGATATGGTAAAAAATAGTGAGGAGTGTGATTGTAATCAGAAGTAACAATTTATTAAGTCGACAAAAATATAACACTAAACTTGACTATACCGTAGTTGGACTTACACTGAACCCGGTCCGAACTGAAACGCTTCTCTTTTATACTCTCTTATCGTTCTAGAAACTTCTCGGTCCCTCTCGAATATTCATATTCAACAAAACTAGAACTGCGTATATACTTAGCAACTGTCGTTCTTGAATATTCGAATCTTAAAGCTTCTTATTTATTTTTTTCAATTCCACAGTATCTTCAGATATTGTATTATCTGGGATTATTCCCGGAGCGTCCTGCGACGGAGCGGGGACCAAGCTGGATAATTTTCTAGGTGCCCGAAATGCCCCGTCCTTACCTCTGATAGGAGGCACGATTGGGCACTCCCATGACCCCACTCTATGTCCCGTTTGAGAGAGTCTTGCCTCTACGCACACCGGGCATGTGGATCTGCCCTCGCAGGCCCTTACGATATGCCCCGGTTCACCGCAAATAAAGCACACTCCGGTCCTGGCGATCGACGCAGGGCAAGATGCAGCGACGTGGCCTCTTGTCAAGCATCTGTGGCATCTAAGGGGCCTCAATCTTAAGGCTAAAACCCTGACTGACGTCCAGCCGACCGTAATTCTGCCTCTCTCGATTGCGGCTTGACTCAAGGCCGTCGGGGCCACAACTGTGACCATTCCACCCCTGCCCGCCTGAATGTTCCCCATCTTTATTAGATTGGGGTCAGCCCCTGGTCTTATCTCCTGTAATGCACACCTAACAGCAGTGAGGCTCGCACTAGGCAATATTCAAACTACCCTGGTTGGATTTGTCCTCTAAGGCCTGGCTATTCTAGCCTCAGGAAGAGCACTTCTTAGTGCTTGAGCTACTTTGTCTGCTTTTTGGTCTGCATCCTTCCCCCGTACCTGCCAGATGAAGGAGCCCGTCAGACCACGTCTGCACGGCAATCCCTTCAGGCCTATCTCCTCATGGTTCACGCAATTCTGAATCTTTTGAAGGGCCTCGCTGTACGATCCTTCCTCTTTACACGTCAGGGAGATCGCTGCGGCATCTCTATTTCTCCCTTGCTGATTCTTCTGGTTCTTTCTTTTAGAACTGCGTGCAGGGTTCTGCCTGACCCTGTAAGGATGAATAATGGGATGATTAACCGTACCTACCTGGTTAGCCCATACTGGCACTGTTGTTCTTCCAGTGGGCGTAATATTTTTTCGTCTTTTGCGACTCGTTACCTCTACGAACCCATCATTTGGACGGTCCATGTGCGATGCGGCGGTTTCCAGCAAAGGAGTAACAACTTGCGTCCTAGCTGTGACTTGGGCGTACGATTTTTGCCCATACATAATATTATTAAGATCCTGCTGCATCTTGTTATGGGATCTTGTCAACTCTCTGAGCATCATTGCGATTGTCTTTAAATCTAGACCATCTTCGTCTCTAGCTGCTGCTAACCTCTCTTCTCCCAGGGAACGCATCTGGCTAGCTCTAGTCTATTCCTGGAAGCGCGCAATGTTTCGCTGGCTTGAAGAGGTGGCTTTCTTGACTGTGACTACTCGCACCAACTGTTCGGGGCAAGGTGCACCTCAGTGATCCTGCCCAAGGGCCATTTTGATGGAGGGTACCGATCATCCCTTATCAACACAAGCTGACCTACTTTGAAATTCTCGCAACGATCCCTCCATTTTTCTCGACCTTGCAAATGCGACAAATACTCGAACGACCAACGCTTCCAGAAATTATTGCGGATGCGCTGAAGAAGCTGTAACATATTTAATCGTTTCTCTGGAAATTTTGATAAATCGGCGTCCTGAATCAAAGCAGAGACTCCCTCATTGAGGAAATGAGAAGAAGTAAGCGCCTTTACATCGTCTGGATCCGAACTCAGCGGGATCAACGGAAGAGAATTGAGGAAAGCTTAGATTTCCACGAGGACTGTGGATAGATCCTCAAAAGTAAGCGTATGCTCGCCTACATTTCTTTTCAAGTGATGCTTCACCGATATTACACCTGCTTCCCACAACCCACCATATTGTGGAGCAATGGGGAAAATGAAAGTTCAGTTTGTTCGATCATTGGCAAGAAGAGATGCCACCCTATGATACAACTTTGTAGCACGGTTGAACATAGTCCTGAGCTCATTATTTTCTCCCTGAAAATTAGTACCATTGTTGCTGTAGAGGTTCTGGCAAATGTCCCGTCTTCCTACAAACCGACGAAACGCATAAATGAAGGATTCAGAGGTTAGGGTGCTAACGAGCTCGAGATGGGTAGCTTGAGTAGCAAAGGAAATGAACAAGAGAATGTAGCCCTTATCGGTGCGATTTCCGCGACCCTTTGACATACGCATCTTTACACCCGCATATTTGAGAACGGAATTCGTGAAAGCCCTACTCCCTACCATTCGATCCACAGGAAGGGAGCTCGCCCATAAGTTGGTGAGGCAATTGAGGCTAGCCTTTTGGCAAGGCATACAAGCTTGAATAGTCGATTTGATTAACCGATTTCTGCCTAGTATCCATAGTTGCGACATCAGATACCTCAAGGTCAGACTTGGACCTCCATGGAGACACTGGTAGTGTGCATGTCGCACAAACAATTGACTGAGATGTGAATGCTGGGGCAAAATTGGTGGGTGTTTCCGAACGAAGGATAGGTAAGAGCTAGCCAACCGACCTCCTACTTGTAGGAGGCACTACCCGAGTCTTTCTAAATCTCTCAACGATATCCGCCATGAAGCGACACCAGTACCTGCGTCAATGGAGTAAAATTAGTGAGAGATCACTTTGCAACGGGGAACCTGTTAGTAGAAAAGAAGTTAAGAAATGAACATCTTTTGTTCGTCGAGAAGCGTCAAATACCACCCTTAGTTTTCACCTTGAATTACTCTGCTGCACCACTGCATGATGAAGTAAATACTAGACCTCCTGACGTGGGATCTCTGACCTCAAACCTCGCGACCTAAGATTCAACTCCTCGTACGACTCCATGAATTCATCATACGCCTGAGCCAATTTCGAATCTCGTGCAAACCTACAATGGTAATACAAGAGAAACGAAGAGCGATTCGCTTCGTCTCTGCTGCGACTGGACGAAGATCCTGCCTCAGCGATAGCTGTACCACGCATCGACCTCTTTGATCCCTCTGATGCGTCTCCTGGAAGGTTCTCTCGCATCTCTCATCTTTTGACGTTAACCGCTTAGGTGCGGCTGATACGTCTTTTAGCTCCAAAAATCGCTGCAACGTTCGTCCACCTCCTTTTGAGGAGAACGGGCAGCACCTGCAATGGAAAATTAGTCGCACTTCTCTCCGCCCGCCGTGCAGCTCCTTCATTCACTAATACGGAGATGAACCGTTTTAACGCCGTGTCCTGAGCGGCAAGCTGCGATGACGAGAAGTCCTCAAACCTGGTTGAAGTAATTGGCCGTAGACATCGTCCCTAAATTAAATCGATCCGCTTCGAGATGGCGAACTCTGAATCGGCTACCACAAAGTACCTAAATAACTCTCCTGCTGAACTGAAAGCGAAACGTTGCTCGAATGACTCGTTTGTCCACCTGTAACGCACAAATCCGCGCCCTGCTTTCGAGGAATTCAACCAAATCTGCAACATGGGCATGAAACGAGACACAGGGACCCTTCTCGTTACTGAATCTAATTCCCAAGTTCTGTACAACCTCTCCCTCGAGGTGTGTTCAGCATTCTACACATTACCTGTGTCCATCTCTAGCCCAGTGCCCAGCGGGAATAACAGCACACTATCCTTTTTCTACCGGCCGGCCTGCATTCTTCAATGATCTAAAATACACTGCATCTTGTTAAGAAGTGACCGTAAATCGACAATGGACTTCTCCTTTAGACGCAGGAGATTTAACAACATTTGGAGTTTCTTAAACAGGAGAAGCCTCGGAATATAATACCGTGTCTGCAACACCTTAAGTACCGAAGCTAACGCGTCAGTTCCTGGCTGGATCATGTCAACATCAAGGGACGCAAGCATCCCTAAAGCATTCCGTGAAGTACTTCGCCAGACCGGTCCCACAGTGTGTATGCAGCTACAACCCTTGAATGGTTGTATGATATTTTTTAAAACATGGTGTTACACACAGGCCAACATTACAAATTTGGCACTGGAATCGCGATCTCTTTCTCTTGTCATTTCTTGAAAAGACTACGCATATTCGCAGCTGATTCTTCCGTTTTGGATTTTCATTTGTATATAGCGACGGGAAGTGTCTTTCAGTGAGGCGAAGTGGATTCGTTTGTCCTGATTTATTCGCAATAGTTTTCTTATTGTCATATTGATAATAACCTAAAAGTTGACGAATTAACTCTAGGTGAAAGCTTGCCATTGATATTTGTTTTCTCGTTTTTAACTTATATAAGCTATAAGAGTTCCAAACGTATATGTCAATTAAATGGAGAAAATATTTTTTGTACTATTTCAACGCTTTGCGTTGTGAGTGAATGGTGCTGATAACCATATCTGTTTTTTCCATAGTCCCCATTAATTTATTATAATCAACAACACACTTTGGTCTCATAATCACTTCTCGAGACCGGTAATGACGTTTTGTTTCAACAAATTCTTCGCTATGGAAAGAAGATAGCATGTGTATTTCTCTTTTATTACACCATCCCATCGCATATAAATTCTTCGAGGAGTGAAAACTCACTTCACAAGTTTTCAATTTATTTTTGATAACTGGCATGCCTTTTCGTCTTTTATTTACCGTACCACAAGCGTTAGTTAGATTATTATGCAAAAGAATAAAAAATGCGGGGCTTGTTTACCAATTGACTACGTATAACGTATGGCCTTTGCCTGAATAAGGTTTTAGTAATTCTGTTACTATGTTTCCTGACTTCCCAATATATTTATTTACACAGTTTGTAGTAATTAATGAGCCATTATAAATAATGAAATCTTCCATAAATCCATATTGGGTATCTCATAAAACAAATGATTACATTCCAAATCTGTTTCATTTAGAGGGTACGTATTGCTTAAACGATAACCTTCCTTTATACAGGAGTAAGTTTTCGTCAATACATAGATTTCGAAAAGGATAAAATGCCTTCTGAAAACGTAGTCATAGCTTATCACAAATTTCTCTTATTTTATATAATTTATCAACATCTGCAGGCACAATGTTCGTATTAAAATGTAATATTTTTAATAAATACATAAGACAAATATTTTTAAAATCTATATTGACGGTTTTTGTTCTGTTTCCCTTAGGAAAATAACTCAAACGGTTTCTCCTGTTAAATAAGAGTTTATTTTTTAATTACTAGTACTATTTACAATTCATAAAACTATATTTTACCTGTTAAATAAAAGAAACGACAATTGAAGTTATTTCTCAACCGCTATCCGGAGGTCACCCGTATGGTTACTAACGATTCTTAATGCTTCTCTTCGTATAACGAACTTTTATGAACTCAGTACGTTGATGATTTCCTTTGTCTTATATATTATATATTGTATATTATATATTGACACGCGGATCATACTCACCGAGCCAAGTTTGAAGAGAATATATTCTCTTTACAAATATAAAAACTGATCCCTACTCATGACCTCTCCAAAAATGCTGCTCCTCAAAAGTTTATCGTTAGACCAGTATTCAGAATATGTTAGTTTTTATTTACGTCATTGTGTCAGAAGAGATGTAGGTACGCCCGGAAGCATCCGTATCCTGAGAATACCTGGGTCAAGTATTATTTCACGTCTCCATTTTTGGCGGTTTATTTAAGCTTTTATGTGGGGAATGAGACGGTGTGTCCATCAAAGACGACAAGACCGACGACGAAGGATTTTCTCCGTATTTTCTGATAATGTTCGAGTGATATAATTCGCAAATTATTTTAAAGGATGCTCCTTGTGGCCAGCAGATGTTGTGCAGGAGGAATCCGCCATCGATGACAAAGTCCATATTTCTGATACAAGTTTGGCCTTGTATAACATACGGCTTCAATATTTTATATAATTCTGATTTCGATGTCTTCCTCATGAGACCAAACTCATCGAATAAAGATAACGGATATGGTGAAAGCTCAAACTCAAAAGCTTTCCGTGTTTCTACCTCTTCACCATGAAAAAGAATCGATATCCGCTTAAATAGTATACTAGAGTCCACCATACACGTATCGTTGTTAACGTGAGTCTGCACTTGGGCTGCTGTCAGAATTCTTACTTTGCTTGTTACCGCTGACAATGAAACTTTGTCAGCACTTTTTCCCATAATAGATTTCATACTTTTGTTATTTTTCTCGAATGCTAGATGACCATACCGACAATCCCCGTCGACAATGAATACAAGACAGATCGAGGTTCAAAAGGTCGTTGTTCGTCAAACCAAAATATGAATTTTTTTATGTTATCATAATTTCGTTCATTCGATGGTGTTTCCTTCTGGCAATTACCCCCAGCTCTCAGCAGACCCGTGGTACGGGTCCCTCTGAGTCCCTAATCGCCGCGTACGTCTTCTCTAGATGGGGTGCCAGATAATCGAGGAGAATAATTCCCGCGGTCATCGTCACCGCATGGAATGAGGCCGTCTTATAGGCAAAGCACATCTGGACGCCACCTTCCACGGACAGCCCGCTTGAACCACGGGTCCTGCACAGTGGTGCGCCATCACACTAGGCCTCCAGCGCCCTGATGAATGTGTCCAATAGCAGCGAGTTAAGTGCATTATTGGTATCAAGAAACACTAGAATTCCTACACAACGACGACTTACACGCCTGTACAAAATCCCTGACCTTCAGGATACGACGGAACCCGTATTGTGCCGGCGATAGCGCATCCCTAGCCTCCAAGTACTCTTTCACCCTGGCGACTATAACTTTTTCCCATAACTTCCCCACCTCATCTAGTAAGCATATGGGCCTTTAAGATTGAGGAAGGTCCGGTTGTACATCATGTCTCCTTTTAATAAAAACTAGCTTAGCTTTTTTCCAAGTTGATGGAAAGATACTAGTTTTTAGACACTTCGTATAACACTCAGCCAGCCCCTAACTGAAGTGTAAAGCCGCTATCCGGACAACCATACCTAGTACCCGGTCTAGTCCTGGAACCTTCCTGCGAGAGATCTTCTTAACTGCTCTCATCACCTCCTGAGGCGTCAATACAGCACTGTCTATCTGCACTAGACGAGTATCCTGCGCTATAGTTTGTTCTACCTGGGAAAAGAGGCTCGCTACCATTCGGTCGACAAGAGCTGGTTCCAAAGATTCAGTGACCATAATAGAGTACGATTTGAGTTTTCTCTTAACTAGACGGTAAGGTCTGCCCTATAGGTTCTCTTTTATAATGGCCTGATACTCCCGCTAAGCCAAGGCTTTGGCTTTTTTGATGGCTTAACGAAGATAATTTCACTTTGCACAAAAAAAAAGGTATATATGTGATATCTCAGACTCAGAAGTAGAGAACTATAAGAGAGACAATAACCACTATTGGGATTCGTGGACGTCAAACACATTCATCCCTAAGTAACATCCATTTACCCCAGAAAATACAGGAATTATATCAAACATTAGCATATCAGAAAAAATAATTGATTACTTTGAACTCTTTGCTTCAGACGAGATTGTGCAATTTATTGTAAATGAAACAATTGACTATTGGTCGAAAAAAAAATAATATGAAAGATGGTGAAGCAACAACATTATCCGAAATATACTGCTTTTTTGTTGTGTCATTTCTAATGACACGCAACAAGAAGTTGTCCTTTGGGGAATACTGGAGTGTAGACAAACTCTGCGTAGTGATATTTTTGGAAAGATTATGCCTAGAGACCGTTATTTTGAATTGTTATCGATGCTTCATATCAGCCAAGATATCATACATGTACCAATGATGAATTATAAAAAATTAGGAACGTAGTTGATATGCTCCGACAAAATTTCAGCCAATCATTCTATACTTACCAAAAATTATGCATCGATGAAAGTTTACTTCTATGTAAAAATGGACGGCTTTCATTCAAACAATACATTCCTTCAAAAAGAAGTAGATTTGGGATAAAATCATTTATTTTTTGTGATTGTCAAACTGGTTTTGTGCAAGACCTTATTGTTTATGCCGGATCATCGGCACTATGATCAACAACTAAAATAGGAAAATCAGAAAATCGAAGCGATAGTAGATGCACTAATAATGGCACCTTATCTAGGAAAAGAATAAACAGTTTTCTTAGATAATTGATATTCAAGTCCAGTCCTGTTTAATTTATTATATAATAATCATACAACATATGACGATTACTGAAGGACAAGAAACAAGGTAAATGAGGCAATTAGACAAATCAAACGGAGTACTGGGAGAAATTCTCGGCCGACATGGAACACGACCTATACGGAGCACAGAAAAAAAATGGAATATGATACGAAACCGAAGAAAACATGTAAACGAATCCGTACAGACCACCAAAATCACAACAGACGAATGGGAAAAACATTTCACAGAGCTCTACAAAAACAAGACGAAGGAGACGTACAACAAAAGCGAGGAAGAAAAAGAGAAGGCATTAAACGGTTACAGTATCTCATCTCAAGAAATATGAGAAACCATAGACAAATTAAAAAACCATAAAACACCAGGAACAGATTAGATAACAAACGAACTAATAAAATATTGTGGAAGACCACTAACAGAACAACTAAGTACCCTATTTAACAAAATAGTAAAACACAAAAAAGGGAAATACTAATGGAAGGAGAGTATAACAGTTTCCATATTTAAGAAAGGAACTAAGACAGAACCGAAGAACTATCGCGGAATCAGTCTTTTAAGTGCAGTACAGAAGGTGATAACAAAAATCTTGGCGAAGGTAATAGAGCCGACAGAAATAAGCGAAGAACAGTAAGGCTTTATACAAAATAGATCGACGGTGGATGCAATATTCATACTACGACAAATAGTCGAAAAAGCGATAGAATTTGACAAACCAATATACATGTGCTTCGTTGATCTCCAACAAACGTTTGACAAAATTAATCTTAGGGACGTACTACGGATCCTAATAGTCAAAGGAGTAAACAGCAACATAAGATAAATAATACAAGAATTTAACATTCAAAATACAACAATAATAAGAACAAGTAGTATGACAACGAAGAAGATCTCAATAATGAGTGGAATCAGACAAAGAGACAGTCTAAGTCGGATCCTTTTTTACTTAATCATGGACGAAATAATAAGGGAGGTGAAAACAGCTGAAGAAGGAGTTAGTTAGAAAAAGAAAAAAGAAAAATAATATGCTACGCCGACGAAGCAGTCTTCATGTCGGCAGGCGAGAGCGACCTACAAAGGATGCTGTACAAATTTGAAAGGACGGCAGGCAAAACTAACATGACTATTTCGACACAAAAGACCGAATCACTCACTATCTCCAAGGAGCCCAGATGATGCAAGTTAGCTGTATATAACAAAAACGCAAACCGAGCTATACGATTAAAATATTTATGAGCAATAATCACTGTTGAGGTACCGGTGCCCTTGATCGGTAATACGCTTTTTATTTATCGTGAAGATGCTGTGATGTTCGTGTTCTCGATTGTTGCTGCGTTGTATTTCGCTGTTGTCGGAATCCTACGATGCGCTGGCTTCGGTTTCATTGAGTTAAGTTCTTTCGTTCTGTCAAGATCTTCTGTATCGTTCGGTTACGATATATTGAATAATTCGTTAGGATGTATATTCTATAATGCTAAGGTGCGGGGCGGCACGGTCTCTTATATTTAGGGAATGCTCGTCATCCCTTCTCTGCGCCCATTTAGCCAATAGAAAAAAAGATAATCTTTATGTTATAGTCTCGCACGAATAAAATGTATGACGGCCGTAGACGTGGAGATGACGCATCAGTAGGAACGCATTGAAATAAAGAAATTCACCCGACACGACGGCGCCGAGTGTTTACTTAGTAAGTAAACACCGATCCAATAGGTCCGAAGCACGAAAGGACCGTTGCATCGATCCTCAGATAGCCCTTTTGTTCGATATATCTATAGTTTTTTAAATATGAGCCTTTATACGTTGTTCGTGATTTTCATGATATCGTAATCGACTAAATGGCACGTCCCTGTAATCGTGATCTTGCAAAACTTTTAACGAGTCACTCATTAGGAAATGGATGGTGGGATCGCACTTTGGTTATTTTGATTGTTTGATAACAGTGGGATAGAAAGAGAATTTAGGACGGACTTTATCATAAGAATAAGTTATAAATGATGCATGCGTAATTAATATTTTTTCAATTATACGAATCAGTTGGCGCTTGAAAGATTTTACCGATACGGTTTTTAGCATAAGATCGACCTTAGAAAATCCTTTTGCTTCGTGGTTAGCGAGCTGATTCAAAGTGCGCGTTGCTAGGAAGGATGTAGACGCTATTATTTCGTGTATTATCGTATTCATTCTGCACGTACTTTCACATTTATCTTTGTATCGACGCCAGAGAATGTTTCGAACTCTGCTGTCA
>NW_025113148.1:99523-142047 GCF_010416935.1 Polistes fuscatus | reverse complement strand
AGAAAATGTACATCAGTTGCGAAAATTTTCGAACTAATATTTGAACTTAATATGGGACGGAAAAGAAAAAGGTTAAATTTATTCCATATATCAAATTAATTGCAGCATAACGGGAAATCAAAAAGGAAAAAAAAAAAAAAAAAAAAAGGGTTTTTGTTAATTGCTGATTTAGTTATAAAATAGTTATATTATTTGTACATTATTTATAAGAAAATGTAAACATTTTCTCCTTCGGGAGGGAAGATGTAAAGAAATATTCTTTAATTATTTACCGCGTTAGTCAAAATCGTTGGTACGTACCTGACATACAAGTCAGCTGTAGTAAAAGAGAGGGGAATAGATAAGAGTTGCGAGATCAGTCGCGAGCGTCTACTTGAACCAGTAGGGACGATACGGTTTATAACGAAACTAAATGTCGTTCTTCTCGTTACAGGTAAGAAATGTAAATATTAGTCACATAAGTTTGAAAATAAAAGTTTAATCTTCTCGTTACAAAAACACAATTTTGTTTTTTAACTGTATTCGACCTACACAATAAATAGTCTTATATATATATATATATATGTGACCAGGTAGAAAGGGGGAAAAGGGGAAGTATAAGAAGATAAGCTACTAATTATTATTATATATTTATTTATTTAACAAAAAAAAGGAAAGAATCATATTTTCAATCGATCGATATATTATACATAAACAAAAAAAAAACATAAATATCAAAATATAGATATCAGTCCATACTGAATGTAAGGGAGATATATCGAATTACCTTATGCGTCAACGACAATGGCGCGATGATAGCACTAGTTCCCGCTCGATCATTTAAAGCAAGCAGCGCTAAGTACAATTAGTACTTGGATGGGTTACCCACTTGAGAAAAAAAACAGGAAGAAAAAGAGAAGGAACGACTCTATACGGTAAATTTTAAATCGCTTTGCCGCGCATCGTAAATATCAACATACTTCGTGGTGTCGCTCAGAAAGAATCGCTCCCATCACATTTTCCCAAGCGCGCAAAAAGAAGTATAACTTCAAAAAGGAAATAATGCAAACAGAATGTAAATATCTTTTTATGCTAAGCTATTGTTCGGAAAATTAAATAGTTTTAACGGTGTATTGAATGATTTTAAAAGAGTGTAAAAATCTAAGTTTAATTTATTTTTGCGATCTATGAGATCATCTTTTAGTAATGCCAGTTTTTTTGGAAATCAGTTTTACTATAAAAAATGTGAATGCGTAGCAAAGTGCTTAATAATATAGAAGATATTAGTGCGAGCATAATATGAAAATCTTTTTATGCTAAGCTTTAAATTTTTAAATAAAAAAGTTTTAAGAGTGTATTGAATGTTCGGAGAAGAGTTTGCACGTCTAAGTGTAACTTATGCCTGCAGTCTATCAGATCATTTTTCATTAATGATAGTTTTTTTGAAAATTAGTTTTAATATAAGAAATGTGAATGCGTAGTAAAGTGAATACTAATTTAAAAAGCTGTAGTTCGAGCACAATATAAGCATCTTCGTATACTAAGCCATTAGTTGGAAAATTAAATAGTTTCAACGGTTTATTGAATGATTTCAAAAGAGTGTAAAAATTGAAGTTTAATTTATTCTTGCAAATAATCTGATTATCTTTTAGAAATGTCAGTTTTCTTCTAAATCAGTTGTACTATAAAAAATTGGAATGCGTAGCAAAGTGCTCAATAATAAGAAGGCATTTGTGCGAGCTTAATATTAACATCTTTGTATCCAAAGCTATATTTTTTTACCTGAAAAAGTTTTAGGAGTATTTTATGTTCTGAGAAAAGTTTACAAATCTTAGTACAGTTTATTCTTGTTGTCCCTTGGATCATCTTTAAGTGTTGAGGAAATAAAATAAAATTGAAATGAACGCTGAGAACTTTATAATTGCAGATTAGAATTTTATATAATTCCGTTACAAATAGGTGGTCGACAAGTGTTACTGTACGTGAAACGATTTAAAGATAATTAGGATTTATTAATCCCGATAGTAGACGATAAGTGATTATATTAATCACTTGAGTGGTCAGAGAAACGGAACGAGATCGCAAGTAAGAATCAGAGAGTCTTTGAAAATTACGTCGTAACCATTTGAGAATTTCAACTATAATGGCTGCTGGGTAACGGCTGCTGAAAAAGCCGGCGTTACGGCGAGTCGTCAAAAAAGGCGCTCGGAAACGAAGCGTTTTCCTAGTGCGACAACGGTAGATTAGCGCTGTTCTTTGCGAATCTTTTCCTAAACATTCCTAAATTAGGAATAGTAGATTTCTGGAAAATTATTTTTATAATATGAAATTTGTATGTGTATTGTTTGGGAACAAACGTTCCAAACGGATGGCGCCACCCGACAGGTGGCGTAGAACGTGCTCTCCGAAAAGAAATCTCAGTTTGCTAATTGTTGATCTCATACCATTTGTTTTACCACTTAAGTGATTAATACCATCTCTCAAATCCTTGCTCAGGGGATTATTAAAATCCAGAACCTCTCTTAAGCCGTCTCAGTTTATTAAAAACCGACTTCTCACCTTTCTCACTTACGGTAACACTTGACAACTCTATTTGTAACTGAAATATTTAAAATTAAACCTATCTATTGTAAAGTGCTCAGCGTCCATCTCACTTTTTATTTGCCTCAACATTTAGTCCTTCGAGCCAGATCGAGCATATACAATTGCTAATAATTCAAAGCAGTGTGAAGTGCGTGTAGTGCCGTCTCTCTCTAACTCTCTCTTGCGTTCGTGCGATACGAGGTATAGTGCTGTCTCTCTCTCTCTCTCTCGTGCGCGTCACAGGTCTGACTCTCCCGCGCGTGTGGTGCGTGCGTGCTTTTGGCATAGCCTGCTCATTAGACTGCTTATAAAAATAACTGCCGTACCGGCTCATTCAATCGTTGAACATGCCTCTCATGCGCGATCAATATGCAGCCCTCAAGGGCTCAGCCGATTCAATACCGTCGCTAGCAGGGTCGCAGAATCAATCGACGTATCTGCTCGACATCTCAAACCAAGCTCAAGGTCTAGGGCGATAACTCGAAGCTAGTCGCCGTCAAAGCTCAGCGGTTAGCTATTCTTACGAGTTCATGCTTTAAATGAGCTAGTTAAATCAATTGAGGGTATGCTCAGCTAAGCCACCAAGCCAGCAGCTGATATTGCGTTGACCAAAGTGACAATTATGTTGGACCAGTTTAAAGAGCTGCACCAGGCTTTTCGGACAGAGCACTCTTGGTTGGTGTCCCACTGGCCCTTTGCTCATTTGGATCACTCATACTTTACCCGGAAGGTCAGTCTCACCGAAAGCAAGTCTGTGCTTAAGGTCAAGCGCTTACTAGGACGTCTCAAGGAGAGCTTACGCAGCCTACTCAGCCAGCCGCCTAAACTAAATTTGGAGCTCGAATCCGCTAACGCCTACCCGAGTTGACAGTGCTTAGTTTCAGTGGAGATATTCGCAAATGGCCAGACTTTAAGGCAATGTTCCTCTCAGTCATCGGGAATCGCTCATATCTAAGCGATCTTGAGAAGTTCCAATATCTCAAGGCAGCAATAAAGGGTGACGCTTCAGTGCTCATCATCAACCTCACGCCAGACCCTTCTTTGTATATAGTAGCGTGGTCAATGCTTAATACTCGATTTGAGAAAAAACGTCTTATCATCAAATCTCATCTCGAACGGCTACACAACCTCAAGCCCATGCAGAAGTAGCAAGCCAGCTCACTCACAAAGCTGGTAAAAATTGTGAACTAGACAACTTAGGCTAAACATCGCTCACATCTGCCGATGAGCTTCTACCTCTTTGTAAGCTCACAGTGTTTTTTATGGCCCGGGCGCGTACGTGGAAGAACATCGAGGAAAATGCGACCCAAGCGACTGCTCAACTTAACATTGCGAAGGCAACTATGCCCAGGCGCGTCAGAGCTCATCAGGCTTCTCAACAGTCCCGAGCCAACTCACCAAAGCCAGCTACTCAGTCGACTCAACAGGCAGCTCAGTCAGCAGAGCCGCGTTCCGCTTATCCGTGTGATTGCTGTGGGCAGAATCACTATTGAGATGTGCCCGAATCTGCGAGACTACTCAATCGATCAGCGGGTATGGATCGTGAAGGAATGAAGCATTTACTGCAATTGCCTTGGTAGGCACAACGTGCGAAAATACAACAGCCTTAGGCATTGCAGGACCTGCAACGGCTCGCATCACACTATGCTTCATGAGGCCGACGTCTCAAGCATCTTCGGCAAACCTCCAGACCGCACTCAGACTTCTCTGGGGGATAAGGCGACAGCTGGTCCGTTGAGCCGGAACTTCTACCGGGCTCCGTCGATAGCAGATGCTTAGCCCTCAACTGCATGTTAGAACGGATCGTCAATAATCACGATCGCACAGCGACGTGTCCACTCACACATTTCAGTCATCTCACGTTGCTGGGAACAGCAACAGCCACAGTCTTCTCATCGACCTCGTCACATCAGGTACGCGTGTTCATAATTCTTGGGTCAGAAATCTAGTTCATCTCCGAAAGTCTCACCAGACAATTGAATCTTGAGCAGCGACAATCAACGCTGGACGTCTACGGAGTTGAAGTAAGAAGGACATCTCAAACTAGAGGTGTAGTCACCTTCGACCTTCACTCCAGATATAGACCACTCTCAGTAAAAATCTCAGCTCATTTTCTGAAGACGGTCACCAACATCCTGTCATCTGGCGAGATCTCTCACGAACTTTAATGGCCTCACCTGAGGGGCTTACACATCGCTGACCCAGAGTTTCTCACCCCTAGAGCAGTAGACGTGATCATTGGAGCAGACTTCTACGGACAGCTTATCAGGCCTACCATCATCAGGCATTCAGCTGAAGCCACCATTGCTCAACTGTCTATCTTCGGGTGGCTAGTCATCAGCCCAAATCATGCACCGGTCATGCTGGAAAAGAAGGCACATCATAGCATCACAAACAACGAATTCCTACCTGAAAGACTTATTAACCAAGTTTTGAGATCAAGAAGAGGTTATGACGACAACTGACGCTTAACTCTCACCAGAAGAACTGGAGTGTTAACACCATTCCAGACTACTCATGCAAGAGACCTGACAGGGCCTTACATCGTCAGAATACCTCTCAACTCGTCCCTGAAACTCTTTGGCGACTCTAAGCACACGGTTCACGCATGTCTTCAAAGAACTCTCATACGGCTTCGCAGAGATCGTCAGTATCAGTAACAGTACACTCAGTTCATGCGAGAGTAGGAGAAGGCTAGTCACATGACCAAGCTCGACGACAACTCAACGTGCAGAAGGCCACACTATTAACTGCAGCATCACGGCGTTTTCAAGCCGGAAAGTTCAACCACTAAGCTCCGAGTGGTCTTCAACGGCTCAAGCGCAAGCTCCACGGGCTACTCTCTCAATGACCTAATGCACGCTGGTCCAAATTTAATGCTTAATATATTCGATCTTCTCATCTGAATACGCCGCCGCAAGTACCTGTTCGTAACGGACATCACAAAGATTTATCGGCAAATTAAGATTCACCCAGATGATTAGGATCTCCAACTGATATTGTAGGTAGACGAGCAGCTCAATGAATTTCACTTCTAACTCGCTACGGTTACGTATTGAACCAAGGCAGCTTCGTTCTTAACAGTAAGGACGCTGCTTTAAATTGCGGAAGAAGAAGGCTCAAGTTACCCGCTCGAGGTGGAACCAATCACTCACGTGCGATACTTCGACGACATTTTCGGAGGAGCGGATACATTGGAAAAGCTGATTCAGACCGCTTATTAACTCATACAGCTGTGCCAGGCGGCTTCCCACTGGCTAAGTTGCATTCTACATCAAAACAGCTATTAGCAGAGCTCTCTTCTGATCATGGCAAGGACTCAGGCATCTCATTCGACGATTGCGACACAGAAATCCTAGGGATACGATGGTCATCTTAAAAAGATACGTTCAACATCTTAACCATCTCAGCAACTCACTCCAACAGATTCTCATAGCGCCTCATCTTATCAGAAGTAGAACAAATCTGTGATTCATTGGAATTCGCCGCACCAATTGTCATCAAAGCTAAGATGTTCCTCCAAATACTTTGGGTACACACTCTTAACTGGGACGACTTACTTCCAGAACTACTCATAACTCAATGACTCAGCATCAGACAGGAGCTCACTAGTCTGGCTAGACTCTCCATCCCGCAGTTGTTCAACACGTTCGCTGATTCAGCGGTTGAACTGCACGGTTTCGCTGATGCATCGCAATTCGCAATAGGAGCCGTTACGTATCTGGCTGTCAGCTCAGCGTCCAATGTCGCCAACGTCTCACTTATCTGCTCTAAAACAAAAGTTGCTCAACTTAAACGGCTAACAATTCCGAGGTTAGAGCTCACAGCAGCGCTGCTACTCTCCACGCTAATCAAGCATTTTTACGCTACTTTAAACATGAGCATAACAAATGTACATTTGTGGATCGATTCTTAAGTAACACTCACATAGATCAAGGATCATCCCTCAAGGTGGAAGGATTATGTGCGCAATCGCGTAACCAAAATCCAAGTACTCACCGAGAGTGTTTATTGTAGGCATATACCAGGCACTTCGAACCCCGCTGATTGTGCGTCGCGAGGAATAACCACAGATCAGCTCAAAAAACACCCTATATGGTGGACGGGACCATCATGGATGACTCAACCAGAAGCCTCATGGCCTTCTCCAGATGACGAGGCTCTGGATGACATATATGCTCAAAAAGCTCGTGCAAGCGTTACACATCACGCAGTACGATCCCCTCCAGAATATTAATAAGACCTCATCTACAAGCTCTCAACTCTCAACAAGCAGCTCAGGGTCACCTCTCTCTGTAGTAGAGCCATCAAGAGACTCTCAAGGAGGATCGACTCAACCCCAGCAGTTCTCATCTCAGCTGTCAGCCTGGAAGACTCGCGACTCTTTTGGGTCAAGGCAATACAAGCAGCATTCTTCTAAGAATAACTCGCTCTGCTTAATAGACAATATACCTGCAAAGCTCACACCCACTCAGCCGACTCACCGCCTTTATTGATAATGAAGGTGTGCTCAGAGTGAACGGTTGTCTCAAAAGATCAGAAATCTCTTAGGAAACAAAACATCCTGCAATCCTTCCCCAGATCTCTAGGCTCTGAGAAGTCATCATCGCTCACGCTCACAAGCAGACGATGCATGGAGGAACTCAGTCAACTCTGGCGTTTGTCGGGCAACTCTACTTAATCATCGGTGGTAGAGCCCCAGTCAAGTCCCATGTTCTCAGGTGTGTGATGTGCGCTCGCTATAGAGGGATTCGTGCCCTGCAATTTATGGACCAACTACCTCTGGCGCGAGTAACACCATCACGTACCTTCTCCTACAAGGGCATCAACTACGATGGACCACTCACGCTCAAAACTTGAAAAGGCCGCGGGTTAAAAACCTATAAAGGTTGGATCTGCGGGTTCGTTTGTCTCACAACATCGGCTACTCACCTTGAAGTGGTCTCCGACTACACAGCTGAAGGATTCATCGCAACGTACAAGCGGTTAACCTCCAGACTCAGGATCACGTTCGCACTCTATTTCGACTATGGAACAAATTTTTCTTCGGAACGGGTGCGCAACTAAAAACTGCTTCGCTGCTAGCTAACCTGGACATAACGAAATTTCCGCACTACTAGCGCAAGACAAAATCCAGTGGCATTTCAACCCTCATACCGTACTCCACATGGGCAGTAAGTGGGAAGCAGCGGTCAAATCATTTAAGTTTCACGCCGAGCGCACGGTCGGAGACACCCTACTTACGTACGAGGTCCACGCTCCTTGCTCAGATAGAAGCAATTCTCAACTCAAGACCTCATGAACTGCTCAGCAATGACCCAGAGGACACGACAGCGCTAACACCAAGGCATTTTTTTCATTGGAACCGCTTTCAATGCGGTAGCCGAGTACTCATTCCAAGACGTCACGGTCAACCAGCTGTCCCAATTGCAATTTATCCATCAACGGATGAAGCAGTTCTGGCGCTTGTTGTGAACTAAGTACTTGCAACGATTGCAAGCCATTTCCAAGAAACAACACCCTCACAAAAACATAAACGTAGGCTCTGTAGTCCTACTCACTGATAAGCGGTTGCCTCCAGGAAAGTGGCCAATGGCCAGAGTACTCAAGCTGTTGCTAGGAGAAGATAGACACACAATGGTGGTGTCTGTAAAAACTGCAACCACCACGCTAACCCGGCTAATCGCCAAGCTCGCCGTACTACCGGTGGCTCCACAAGGAGACTCCTGACTAATCATCAACCCCGTTACTGATAGCGGGCGGAATGTTTGGGAACATGCGTTCCCGACGGACGGCGCCACTCGAAAGTTGTCGCGCGATGAAGACAGGCCTCGTTCCCCAGCGACTACAGAAGACTCGCCGTAACGCCGGCTAATCCGGCAGCCATTACAATCGAAGTTTTCTTACGCATTTAACGTGCTCACCGGAAAGAAATCACAGTTTGCTCATTGTCGATCTTATACCATTTGTTTGACCACTCAAGTGATTAAGACAATCTCTCAAAGCCTTGCTCTGAGGATTAATACAATCCAGAAACTCTCTTTAGCCGTCTCACTCTACTAAAAGCCGACTTTTCACCCGTCACACTTACAGTAACATGTGAAAACTACCTGTTTGTAACTGAAACATTTAAAATTAAACCTGTCTATTGCAAAGTGCTCTGAGTCCATCTCACTTTTTCATATTTTCTTCAACATTTACAATTGGTAGATTTTCTGAAAATTATTTATATAACAAGTTATTTGAATGTGTAGTATAGTACGTATTAATATAAAAAGCGCTGGTTCAAGTAGAATATGAGCATCTTTTTATGCTAAACCTTTGTTTTAAAAATTCAAATATTTTAACGGTGTGATGAATGAGTAGAAAAGAGTGTACAAATCTAAGTGTTATTTATGCTTGCAGTATATTAGATCATCTTATAGAAATAAAAGTTTTTTTGAGTTTCAGTTGTAATATTAAAATTAAATGCGTAAAAAATTGCAAATTAATATAAAAAGCGTTTGTGCGAGCAAGTTATAATTATCTTTCTATTATTAGCCATTTTTTTTAATAATCATTTAACGTTTTATTGAATATTCTGACAAAAGTGTAAATCTAAGTGTTCTTTTGCTTGCTGTCTATCAGATCATCTTATAGCAAATAATGTTTTTTGAAAATTAGGTTGTATTATAAAAAAAGTGTTTGCGTAACAAAGTGCATATTAATTTAAAATGCGTTAGTGCGAATTGAATAAAACTACCTTTTTATTTCCAGCCATGGTTTTTTAAATTTAAAAGTTTTAGGGGTGTATAGAATGTGTTGAAAAGAGTGTACAAATCTAAGTGTTATTTACGCTCGCAGTCTATGAGATCATCTTTTAGCAATGAAAGATATCATGAATTTCAGTCTTATTAAAAAAATTAAATGCGTAAAAAATTGCAAATTAATATAAAAAAGCGTTAGTGCGAGCAAGTTATAGTTATCTTTCTATTTTTAGCCATTTTTTTTTTAATAATCGTTTTTACGTTTTATTGATAGTTAAGACAAAAGTGTAAATCTAAGTGTTTTTTTTGCTTGCTGTCTAACAGACCATGTTCTAGCAAATAATGTTTTTTAAAAATTCGGTTGTATTTTAAAAAAAGTGTTTGCGTAACAAAGCCCATATTAATATAAAAGGCGTTAGTGCGAACAGAATACTACTACCTATTTTACAAAGCCTTTGTTTTTTAAATTAAAAAGTTTTAGCAATGTATTGAATTTTTTTAATAGAGTGTACAAATCTAAGTGTTTTTTATGCTTGAATTGTATCAGATCATCTTTTAGCAAATTAACTTTTTATGAAAGTTAATGTTTTATGATAAAAAAAGTGAATGCGTAACAAAGTGCATATTAATATAAAAGGCGTTATTGCGAGCAGATTACAAGTACCTTTTTTTACCTAGCTATGGTTTTTTAAATAGTCGCGATCAATACACCGCGATCAATACGGACGTGTTTATATTTTGTTCTTAATCTCTTATCCTACTTTATTTATTTATTTATTTTTCTTACTCCGCCCCTTTCGGGTTTGGAGGACTTCCTTTACAATCTCCCTTCTACTATCTCTTATAATACTTTTCCATTAAACTATGAACATATTACCTAAAACATCCTAGATACACTATATTACCAACATAACAACTTACTACTAACAAACTTAAAAACTGACTTAATATAAAAACAAACAAAAATTATCTTAACACTTTTCTCTCAAACCCTCTCCGCTTCCCTTCTCTTTCCTATCACTCGTTTTAATACTTCCGCCCCCTTCGCCTCCTGACTCAGTATCTCTTCTATTCCAACCTCACTTCTCGTTACTTCACATGTTCCCAGTATGTGCATGTAATCTTCCTCTCCTTTATTGCACAATCTACACCTCTTCTTTTCCTCCTCTTTCCAAAACTCTCTGCTTTTGCATTTATTCCCGCATCTGAATCTTGCTATTATTTTCCTATCCCTCATTGACATATCCTTTTTCAAATATTCTGGTTCTTCCTCTACTCTTATATACTTGTATATCTTATTATACCTTGAATTACCTATCTTATCTCTTCTCTCTTCCTTGAATTTCCTTTCTAAGTTCAATAATATCTTTTCTCTTACCTCCTCTTTGAACTCCATACCTCTCATATATCTTGATTCCTTTATTCTCTCTCTTCTTATTATTCCGACCCTCATCTTTGACTCTTTCCCTATTTTCTCTCTTTCTCTATCTCTATCCCTTTCTCTTATACATTCCTTCACCAATTTTATATCCGAATCCCTTATCTTCTCTTCGAATTTTAACGCTCTTCCTAATGCTTTAATTCTCATTTTTTCATATTTACATTCTTCCTCCACTATATAATTTGGCGTATTACTATCTAACCCTAAGGTCCATTTCATATATCTTCTTTGTACACTTTCCAGCCTCTCATCTTCCTCCCATCCCCATATTTCTGCTCCAAATAATGCTACACTCTCCACTAACGCTGTAAACAATTTCTTTCTTCTTCTGTAGCTTTTTTTAAATATCCTTTCTCCTATGCTCCACGCATTCTTCATTACGATTATTGCTTTCCTCTTCCTCTCCTCCAAGTGCCTCTCATTCCTTCCATTCTTCTGTAATATATAACCTAGGTATCTTATCTCCTCCACCTCCTCTAATTCTCTATCACCCCACTTCCACAGTCTATCCTTACCTTTTCTTTTTTCAAATACCATAATTTTCGTTTTTGTATCACTTAATATCATCTTCTTCTTTTCCAGGTATTTCTTAAACCTTCTTATCATACCTTTCAATTCTTCTTCTCTATCTGCAATTAATACTATATCGTCTGCATATGATACGCTCCACACCTTCTCGTTCCCAACTCTACATCCTCCTTCTTGCCCTTTTCTCATCTCCTCTTCTAAGTCCGCCATATACACATTAAACAAAGTTGGACTTAACGGGCATCCTTGTCTTACTCCCTTTTCCGTCAAAAATTCCTCTGCTTCTTCCTCTCCTACTTTGATTACATTTATTGTTTCATTGTAAATGTCCAAAATCCTCCTACTTAACTTAATTCCCACCCCCATCTCCCTCAATCTCTCTTTTAATACTTCTCTATCCACCCTGTCAAACGCCTCCTTAAGGTCCACAAAACATGCAAAAATTTTTCCTTTCGGTTTACATAATTTCTCATCTACAATATGTTTAACCGTATATATCGCCTCTACTACTCCTCTCTTCTCTCTAAAACAAACTGGCTCTCCGCTAATTTACCCTCTACTTCTTTTTCAGCATTTATTCAGCATACTAGCATATATTTTATATGCTGTACAAGTTAAAGTTACTCCTCTGTAATTTTCTATACTATCTTTATCCCCTTTTTTATAAATCATGCACATTGTCCCTCTTCTCCACTGTTCCGGTATTTCCCCCTCTTTCCATATTTTCCTCAACAACTCCCACAGCGCTGTCTCCACTTCTTTTGGCATATATTTCCACACTTCATTTTCTAACTTATCCTCCCCCGGTGCCTTTCCTAACTTAAGTTTATTGACCTGTCTCAAAAATTCTTCCTTGACCAATTCTTCTTGCTCCTCTATCTGCTGTTCTACCTCTTCCCTCCTCCTTCCCCTCTGTTCTCCTCCCCTTCTTTCCTTTCCTCCTAACTTTTCCATGAAATGTTTTCTCCAATGTTCTATCCTGATCTTTTTGCTTATCTCTTCTTTCCGCTTCTTTCTGAACCTATTAATATACCTCCATACCTCTCCTTCACCTGTTGCATTTTTTAACTTCTCCTCTTCTAAACTTTCAAACCTTTTCCTTTTTGCGTCACACCAATTCCTGTACTCTCTTTTTTTGCCTAAATAAAAACTCCTTTGTACTTCCTTTTTCCTCCATGACTTCAGAATTTTCCTTAATTCCCTTTTTTCCTTTCCATTTCTTATCATACCATTTTCTATCTCCCAACTTCCATGCCTTGACTCGCTTCTTCATTTTAGGTACTACTCTTTCTATTACCTCCTTTATCTCTTCCCACCTTCCCTCTATCTCCTCTTCTTTTCCCACCAACCTTTACACCTTTCATGATACTGCTCAATCAACTCCCTGGACCAAATTCTTCTTTCTATCTCCTTTTCTACCTTCTCTTCCTCTACCTTTAATTTTACTTCTTCCTCTAAGTATACCTCTAACGGCATATGATCTGCCTCCGTTCTATGCCCTATTCTCATTTCCTTTATCTGGTCAAAAGCCTCCTGATTCCCAATTGCATAATCTATCACTTATTCCCCTCTGCTACCAATATATGTGAACTCTCCTTCCTCTTCTTTCTGCCCATTTACTATGCACCATCCTTCTTCTGCTATTTCCTTTACAAGTCTTCTTCCTTCCTCATTTATTGTCTCATCTTTTGACTGTCTTACTTTAACTCTCTTACTTTCCCTATCCTTTCCTCTACCTATCCTCCCTCATTACCGGTTCTTGCATTCCAATCTCCCACTAACAAAACACATCCTTTTTCCTTTGACTTTACTTTTCCTCTTATAATTTCTATTGTCCTTACTATATCTTGGCTGTACACTCCTATATTTTCCAAATCTGTCCTCCCTGCTTATCTCCTGCATAACTATATTCTCACTCCAAACCTCAAATTTCCTACCCATCACCTCTTTACTAATTCCTACTATTATTCCTCCTTTTGCTCTGCCTTTATTATGATTTCTTGTTGCTGCTACACATTTCCACTCAAACTTTCCTGGCAATTTCCCTTCTAACCCAGCCCATTTATCTTTCTTCAACTAAGTCTCTACTAATATTACCACCTCAAAGCCACTCAGATACTTCCACACTTCTTTGTCCTTACTTAACACCCCCGCTATATTCCACACACACATACTCATTCTTTTTTTCCTCTCCTCCTCCTCCTTTCTAACTTCCTGTTCCTCTCAATCCTTCCTTCTCTCCTTTCCCTCCTCCACAAACTCCTCCCTCCACTCATCATACCTCATCCATCTATCCTCTATTAATATCCTCATATAACCTACTCTAGCTCTTTTTCCTTTACACCTCTGTTCTCTTGCCTTATCTAAAATCATCCTTTGGATCTCCCTTTCCTTTATCGTCATGTCCCTATCTATATACACTCCTCTTTCTAAGTACTTCTTATTCCTCATTACCTGATCCCTCATTTCCTTATTCTCCAGCTTTACTACCACTAATTTTTTCTCCCTCTGCCCCTTACTCACTCTTACTTCTGTCGCTTTCTCCACTTTAACCTTTACTTTAATATTCTTTTCGATAAACTCCTCCACCTTTTTTTCCAAATTTTCCTTCTCCATGTTTGTACCCCTTATCACTATATTATTCCTTCTCTTCTCTCTCTCACCTCTTTCCTTAACCCATTCCAGCCTGTATATTCTCTGCTCCAGTGATTTCTTTCCTCCATCCATTGTTGCCTTTCTCTCATCCACAATTTCTTTTCCTCTTTCCATTCCTCTTCCCTTTTTTCTAAAATGCTAATCAAACTTTCTATTTTCTTTTCCATTCTGCCCAGCTTCTCACTCATCTCTCTACTATCCTGGTTCTCCTTTTCGAAGCATAACCTCGACTGTTCCATCTCCTTTTTGTCTGCCTTACTTCTTGTTTTGATATTTCCGCTTGTATTACCGTTCATCATAATAAATCTCCTTGGTCTGACAGAAATCTTCTTTATCGACTCTTCTACCAACGCTTTATCCTCTATCCTAACCTCACTCTATCAGGCGTCCTCCTTCTTTTACCCTTTTTCTTCCTCTCTACACTCTCTTTATCTTTCAAGACCTCTTAAACTTCTTCCTTTACTTTACCCTTCCTTCTCTAATCCAATTGCTCCTCTTTTTACCCTTTAATCCTCTACTTATCACTCTTTTCTCTCTTATTCTACTTTCTATACACATTTAATAGTTTGAATAAGGTCGTTAGATAGCCGTTAAATTTGAATCTTTTGACTCGGTAACGTCAATGAATTTAAACCTTTCGCATACCCTTGACTAGGATATGCAAACATTCAGGCTACCGCCGTGGCAAATAACTACTGGATCCAGTTGGCTGACTACTCCTAATAGCAAGAAAATACCAAAAGCAGAGAATGATATCTTTAATAAAAATCATGAAATGCAAGGAGTGTTACTAACAGCAAATAGGTACGCAATTCTAATTGAGTTCACGGATGTAGATGCACCGGCTCCAGTAAATGGACAGTCAAATAATGCTGGTATCTAAGACACACAATACTGACAAAACTTATTTCAAAATTTTTGGCTTTAAGGTTTACTGCACAAATCATCCAAGTGGAAAAGCACATGGAGGTACAGCGATTATAATTAAATCTAGTCTGAAACATTATGAACTTGCACTATATAAACAAGATTATCTTCAGGCAACAAATGTGTAAACGTCTTAAGCAGGTTCGTGCACGTTGGCGACTGCACTGGTGTGAGTGCGTGCGGATGTTTGTTTAGGATATCGAAATTCTTAAGATTAAGTGTGGGGAACAGAGGCTGTATGCGTCACCCGTGGGGGAGGCCGATGCTTCGTCGTTCGATGAAAAGGTATAAAAGGGCAGTCGGATAATACGGCCAGAGGAGTTATAGAGGAGTTATAGAAGAGTTATAGAGGAGAGTGAAGGAGTTTAGTTCAGTTTTGTCGGTTCTTATGTTAGTTATGATGACCCTTCTTATGAGTCTTATGTATCTTACGGTAACGGGTTATTACAATTATTAAGAATAATCCGCTATTAGAAGTAACGGCCTTATGAAATCTTATGTGCTGTAGAGTTTACAAATTTCAGAAGTGCGACAAGATTCACGTTCAGTTTCGAGTTAAGACTTAAGGTCAAGTTTAAGATCCTCTAAGTTTTATGGACGTTCGGCAATTTTACGATTTATTGTGTTACGCGTCGTGTGTGAATTAGAGGTCTGTTAGTGAATTTGGGATCAAAGGATACTGGACGAAAACATTAAGATGAGTACACTGAAAGTGAACCAGCTTAAGAACATGCTCAGTGAAAAGAATTTAAGTACGACCGGAAATAAGACCGAGTTGGTTAAGCGGTTATTAGAGGCAGGAACGCCTGCTGCAGATTTAGGTTTAACGTCGGGAGGCACTTGTGAAGAATCGGACGAGCAGACCGAAGTCATGTCGGTACAAGGTTTGAATTACGTACCACCCCCTAACCCCGCATCTACGGAAATGGAATTGTTACGGCGGGCACGGGATTTAGCTGAGCGAGAAGCTGATCTCTTACGTAGGGAGTTGGAATTTTTGAGAAGGACGCCTCAATCAGTGATAGGTGAAACGGAAAGATCCAGGGTGAAGAAGTGGCAAGATATTAAGGAGTTAATCAGTGAATTCGACGGCAGTGATATCGAATTCGACCGATGGGAGAAGCAGGTCAAAGGACTGCTTGCCAGTTACGATCTGGATGCACCTAGTTCTAAGGCCCTAGTTTGTAGCCGACTAAGAGGAAAGGCCTTAAAATGGTATCACTCGCGAGTGGATTGCGGTGATTTGAGTAGCAACGACCTTTTGCGCGAGCTTAGGAAGATGTTTGGGCAGCAAGTTGATCCCCTAATTTTACGGCGCAAACTCGAGGCGAGAGTGTGGAAGCCTACCGACAGTTTTACGGATTATGTGCATGACAAGGTGACATTAGCTAATCGCATCCCGATTGATGAAAAAGAAATAATTAGTTACGTGATCGACGGTATCCCAAGCCAGGAGTTACGCACTCAGGCCAAGGTGCAATGTTATGCATCGTTGGAATCTATGATAACAGCATTCGCAAGTGTGTCGGCACCGAGGGAGACGCTTCATCGGCGGCCGACGGGAGAAGGAAAAAGAAAACCGATCGACCATAAGAGGCCGTCGGAGGAAAATTATGTCAGATGCTTCAACTGTGAAGAGACAGGACATTTTGCGGGGAACTGCCCCCGTCCGAAGAGGGAAAAAGGCAGCTGCTACAAGTGCGGTAAACATGTACATCTTAGACCAGAATGCCCGGAGAAGGGTGGCGAAGTCCACAGCGTCACCAGGAACTTGACCACCGATGACGACTACATCAGGAAGATAGCTTATGATGTCGATTCAGGCATATACACTACATATTAGTTTTAGACACCTTATTGGATTCCGGCAGTCCCGTGAGATTCATAAAGAAAGGGTTAGTGATGGGACCGATGGACCCTGCGTCGGAACTCGGAAGTGAATATTATGGTATTAATCATAGTCGTCTGCAGGTACACGGTTCGATACGAGTTAGTTTAAAATTAGATGACGGCGAAAGGGTTGACACTAGTCTGTTGGTAGTACCGGATACTACAATGGTGAACTCCGTTATTTTAGGTCGCGACGCATTAAAAAGATGTGGATTAGTTTTTAGCAGAAAAGATAGGCGCTCCGAAGAAGAGGTAGTGATAGATCAGATTATGAATATAGAAGTAAGTGATTCCACCGATAATCAAATTACCGAATTGGACATTAATCCCAAAATCGCGGTGGAAAAACAAAATGAGTTAAAGAAAATCTTAAAGGTAAATTACTTAGATGCACCTCGTCCGGAAAAGCCTAGAATAAGCAAGGAGCACCTGCGAGCAATAGAAGAGTTAAAGGATAAATTAGTTATAGCGCCTTTGTTAACCAAATTAAATGACAAATCATCGGGAAAAAAATTGGCATTAATTTTTAACGGATATTGAATACGCTTTAAATAAACGTCCAAATGCATCAACCGGGGAACCTTCTAGTAAATTATTATTCGGTGTAATCCAGAGGGGTGGCATTGTCGATAATGTCCGTAGTTATTTAGAAAACACCATCGCGAATAGCGAACGCGATTTAAAAGAAATTAGGAATAAGGCCGAAGATAGAATGGCTGAGAAGCAAAATTATAACAAGAGGTATTATGATAAACGCTATCATAAGATACGGTCAGAATTTAATGTCGGTGATTATGTGGTGGTAAGAAATTTTGATAACACCACTGGGGTGCTATCAAAAAAAAACTGATACCAAAATTTAAAGGTCCGTACGAAGTTATAAGAAAATTACGAAACGATAGATATGTAGTTGCCGATATAGGGGGCTTCCAAATATCTCAAAGACCGTATCAGGGAACATGGGAATATTGTAACATGCGTCCCTAGCGAGGAACGGAACAGGCCAAAGAATAAAGAAAGAGGAGAACAATCTAAAGTTTATATTTAGTATATTTTATCCTTACGATTAAAACCCAGTTGTATTATGTTTCATTTCATTTCCTTTTTAAGTATATCACTGAAATCGCATCTCGCTTTATGTTTGTAAAATAAATATTATTTTAGTTATTGATTAGATCGAAAAGAAAAAAAAAAAAAAAAGAGAGAGGAAAAAAGGAAGAAGAAATATTGTATCCGAGTGATTTATATCTTATGTATGCGTTTATTTAATCTTTAGACCCTTTTATATCAGCATTTTTAGGACCTTTTATACTATCTTGCGCTTGTGTTTATTTTGTGATTGTATTTCTTATGTATGGATTATCTTATATTTTTTCTTTCAGATTATTACTTTTATTTATGATCGTATTCTTATGTCTTTATTCATGTACTCCTCATGTATGTATTAACCTTATGTTCATGTTCATTTTACGTTGCGTCTTTATGTATGTGTGATGGTCTAGTGACCGAGGGCGGTCACCGTCAGGACTGGCCGATTGTAAACGTCTTATGCAGGTTCGTGCACGTTGGCGACTGCACTGGTGTGAGTGCGTGCGGATGTTTGTTTAGGATATCGAAATTCTTAAGATTAAGTGTGGGGAACAGAGGCTGTATGCGTCACCCGTGGAGGGAGGCCGATGCTTCGTCGTTCGATGAAAAGGTATAAAAGGGCAGTCGGGGAATACGGCCAGAGGAGTTATAGAGGAGTTATAGCAGAGTTATAGAGGAGAGTGAAGGAGTTTAGTTCAGTTTTGTCGGTTCTTATGTTAGTTATGATTACCCTTCTTATGAGTCTTATGTATCTTTCGGTAACGGTTTATTACAATTATTAAGAATTATCCGCTATTAGAAGTAACGGCCTTATGAAATCTTATGTGCTGTAGAGTTTACAAATGTAATGATTTACGACTAGCATAGCCCACTAACTTTCTCAGCAGTCTACTTCCCTCCTAAACACAAAATCCAAAAAGCAGAATTCGATCATTTCTTGGGAAGTCTGGGCACTAAATAAATGGCACTAGGCGATTTTAATGCTAAAAATAACCATGGGGCAGTAGAATTGTAAACCCAAGGGGGAGAACTCTCTTCAAAAGTATTGAAACAAATAAGGAAAAATGTATTAGTTCTGGAGAATCTATGTATTGGCCAACAGATGTCAACAAAATCCCAGATTTGCTTGGTTTTTACATACATAAAATATATCTCCTAGATTTATACAGGTATGCTCTTCACTAGACCTTTCTTCTGATCATTCTTTAATCATAGCAACAATAAACACAACAATTGTTGAGAATAGCCCTCCAAGCTCCATATGCAATAAATTTACAAACTGGGATCATTTTCGGGAAACATTTAGTACTGCTACTACAGCCGCAACACCATTGGTAACGACCGACGATGTAGACGTTGCAATAAATTACCTAACAAATAATATAATAAATGTAGCTCGAGCTTCTAAACCTAGTCCTAAAAGCAAGAATAACCACGAGTACCCAGAATACATTATAAGAAAAATCCAAGAAAAACAAAAGCTGAGAAGAATTTGGCAAAATAGCAGATTACCGGATGACAAACAGAAATTAAAAAGCAACGAGGATTCTAAGAAAAATTCTCATGAACTTTAAAAATGAAGGACTACAGACCTTCCTAACAAAATTAAATCAAACAGCTAACAGTAACTATTCACTTTGGAAAGCAACCAGGCGATTCACACGTCCAATACAAGACATTCCGCCGATTCGACAACCACAAGATGGATGGGTCAGAAGACCGATAGATAAAGCGAATCTCTTTGCCCTTTATCTGGCTGAAGTATCCAAATATTCCCAATCTTCTGCATTTAACGAGGAAGAAGAGATCAAGAGTTTTCTCTGCTCACCTTTCCAATTGTCGCCACAAATCAGACCTTTTACCTCGACAGAGGTCAAAGAAGCAATCACAGCTTACATGAATCCAAGAAAGGCACAAGGCCTTGATATAAACAGTAGGAAGATGATTAAAAATTTGCCGAAGAAAGGAATCGCATCAATAGCTTCCACATTTAATGCCATTATACGTCTAGGATACTTTCCTATCACCTGGAAAATAGCTGTGATAAAACTCATTCATAAACCAGGGAAAGCAGCAAGTGAAGTTACGTCCCTCCGATCAATTAGTCTTTTATCCGCTCTGTCTAAGCTGCTTGAAAAATGCTAATTATTCGCCTCCACGCTGAGTTGGACTCTAAAGTACTCCCTGATATCAGTTCGGATTTCGAAAGCACCATGCAACAATTGAGCAAATTCAACGCATAACTAGAAAGATATCACAAGATCTAGAACGGAAAAAATACTGTTCAGCGGTATTTCTGGACATTAGGCAAGCCTTCGACAAAGTGTGGCACACGGGACGCTTTACAAACTAAAAAAAATTCTATCATATCCTTTCTATCTGATTTTTAAGTCCTATCTCACAAACCGGAAATTTATAGTCAAATGTCAAAACAAACTCACCACAGCCTATCCAATCTTATGCGGTGTTTCACAAGGCAGTGTACTCGGGCCTTTACTGTACGCAATCTACACAGCAGATTTACCAACCTCTGACGAGATAACTACAGCTACATTTGCGGACGATACAGCCCTGTTAGCATCTGACAGCAATCCTCAAAATGCGACTGATATCTTACAACGTCACCTACATATTCTAGAAAGATGGTGCCACAAATGGCACATTAATATAAACAAAAGTAAATTGGTGCATGTAACATTTACACTGCGTAATCGCACATGTCCTCCAGTGGCCATTAATGGGGCAGAAATACCAATGAAAGATTCGACTAAATACTTGGGAATGATACTGGATAAAAGATTGACGTGGGAACAACATATCCAAAAAAAACATTCTACTTGGAGGGAAAAGTAAGAGATGTGTATTGTCTAATCAGTAGAAAATCTAAAAAAGTCTCGAGAGCAAGTTTGCTATCTATAAAGCAATTCTAAAACCGGTATGGACTAATGGAATCCAACTTTGGGGTACTGCTGGAACTCAAATATAGAAATCTTACAGAGATTCCAATCAAAATCCTGCGTTGCATCTGCAATGCCTCCTGGTACAAAAGCAATGAAAGAATCCTTAAAGATCTAAGGATGCCCACAGTAAAAAAAGAAATTGCAAGCTTCATCGAACACTACAACATTCGTTTATCTAAACACTCGAATCCACTAGCAAATAATTTGCTGGAAATCTCGAATCTAACTCGTAGGTTGAAAAGATTCTAGCCTTCGGATCTTGCAATAAGATTCACTTAACATCTAACGACGTTAATTAGTAAAAGTCACATATATTACTGCTCATCATTCTAATGCTTTCTATACTTACAGTTCATGTCAATGTATCACATCATCTTATATTATTCATAATTCTCGCTGAGAATTGATTTTAAATTCATATAATTATAATAAAAAAAAATAAAAAAAACATTGTTTTTTAAATTAAAAAGTGTTAGCGGAAAATTAAATGTGTTGAAAAGAGCGTACAGATTTAAGTGTTAAAAAGTTTTAAAAATAGTTTACAAATCTAAATGTTATTTACGCTTGAAGTCTATGAGATCATCTTTTAGCAATGAAAGATTTTTTAAGTTTTAATTTATTATAAAAATTGAATGCGTAACAAAGTTCTTAATAATATATGAAGCGTTTGAGCAAGAAAATTATACTTATCTTTCTATAATTAGCAATTTTTTTTTTTAATAATCGTTTTAACGATTTATTGATTGTTCTGAAAACGGAGTAAATCTTTTTTTTATGCTTGTGGTCTATCAGATCATTTTATAGTAAAACAAGTTTCATTAAAATTCAGTTGTGTGATAGAAACATTAAATGCAAAACAAAGTGCATATTAATATAAAAGTCGTTAGTGCGAGCAGAATACAACTACTATTTTATAGCCAGCTATTGTTCTTTAAATTAAAAATTGTTTGCGGTGTATTGACTGTGTTTAAAAGAGTGTACAAATCTAAGTGTAATTTACGCTTGCAGTCTATAAAATCATCATTTAGCAATGAAAGTTTTTTTTAATTTCAATTTTATTATAAAATTGGATTGAATTACAAAGTGCATAATAATATAAGAAGCCATAAAGCGTGCAAATTATGGTTATCTTTCTATGATTAGCCTAATTTTTTTTTAATAATCGTTTTAACGATTTATTGATTGTTCTGAAAGAAGAGTAAATTCAGGTGTTACTTATGCTTGCGGTCTATCAGATCATCTTTAAGCTAATCAAACTTGTTTGAAGTTCTGTTGTATTATAAAAAGTGGATGCGTAAAAAAGTGCTTATTAATATAAAAAGCATTAGTGCGGGCGGAATACAACTACCAATTTATACCCAGCCATTGTATTTTAAATTAAAAAGTTTAAGCAATGTATTGAATTTTTTTAATAGAGTGTATAAATCTGAGTGTTATTTATTACTGCGGTCTATCAGATAATATTTTTGTAAATCAATTTTTTTGAAATTCAGTTTTATTATAAAAAAGTTAATGCGTACCAAAGTGCATATTAATAAACAAAGCGTTAATAAAAGTTGAATAAAACAAACTTTTTATACACAGCAATTGTGTTTTAAATTAAAAATTGTCAGCCGGGTATTGAATGTGTTGAATAGAGTGTACAAATCTGAGTGTTATTCTTGATTGCGTTCTATCAGTTCATCTCTAAGAAATGGAAGTTGTTTTTAATTTTAGTTTATTATAAAAAACGTGAATGCGCAACAAAGGGCATATTAATATAAAAAGCGTTAGTGCGAGTTGAATACAACTAACTTTTTATACCCAGCTATTGTATTTTAAATAGAAAATTATTAGCAACTTATTGAATTTGTGTAAACTCCCAAACACATAAGAACATAAGACTAACTAACTGCTACTTCCTACTCCTCAGCACATAAGAACATAAGATTAACTAACTGCTACTTCCTACTACTCCGCACATAAGAACATAAGATTAACTAACTGCTACTTCCTACAACCCAGCACATAAGAACATAAGATTAACTAACTGCTACTTCCTACTACTCACTCCGTATCCCGACTGCCCTTTTTTACTTTTCCGTCGAACAACGGAGCATCGGCCCCCCTCCATGGGTGACGCATACAGCCTCGGTTCCCCACACTTAATCTTAAGAATACCGATATCCTAAATAAACATCCGCACGCACTCACACTAGTGCAGGCGCCAACGTGCACGAACCTGCATAAGACGTTTACAATCGGCCAGTCCTGACGGTGACCGCCCTCGGTCATTAGACCATCACACATACATAAAGGCGCAACGTAAAATGAACATGAACATAAAGTTGATACATACACAAGAAGTACATGAATACAAACACAAGAATACGATTAAAAATTAACGCATAAAGAAAAGTTATAATCTGAAAGAGTAAAAATATAAGATAATCTATACATAAGAAATACAATTACTCGGATACAATATTACTCTCTCCTTTTTCCGCTCTTTTTTTTTTTTTTGTTTGATCTAATCAATAACTAAAATAATATTCATTCTTACAAACATGAAGCGAGATGCGATATCAGTGATAATCTTAAAAAGGAAATGAAAGAAACATAATACAATTGAGTTTTAATCATAAGGATAAGTATACTAAATATAAACTCGAGATTGTTCTCTTCTCTCTCTATTCTTTGGCCTGTTCTGTTCCTCGCCAGAGACGCATGTTAAAATATTCCCATGTTCCTTGATACGGTCTTTGAGATATTTGGAAGCCTCTTATATCGGCAACTACATATCTATCATTTCGTAATTTTTTTATAACTTCGTACGGACCCCTTAATTTTGGTATCAGTTTTTTTCCAATCCCTACAATGCTATCAAAATTCCTTACCACCACATAATCACCAACATTAAATTCTGACCGTATCTTATGATGGCGTTTATCATAATACCTCTTGTATAATTTTGCTTCTCAGCCATTCTATCTTCTGCCTTATTCCTAATTGCTTTTAAATCGCGTTCGCTTATTGTGACTTTATTTAACGCGCGGTAATCGACGTACATCCCATTCTTACCGTTTTTCTTTTTGACTAACACAATAGGGGACGCGTAATCCGATTCGCTCGGTCGAATTTTCCTCTTTCTAGTAAATCTCCTATTATTTCTCAAACTTGGTTTTTCTCGACAAACGATAAGCGACGGAAAGATAAATGAAATGCTTATGCTCTTGTAATGTTAATTTCGGCTCCATGCTTATTCTAGGCTTTTCCGGACGAGGTGCATCTAAGTAATTTACCTTTAAGATTTCCTTTAATTCATTTTGTTTTTCCACCGCGATTTTGGGATTAATGTCTAAATCGGTAATTTGATTATCGGTGGAATCATCTATTTCTATATTCATAACCTGATCTATCACTACCTCTTCCTCGGAGCGCTTATCTTTCCTGCTAAAAACTAATCCACATCTTTTTAATGCGTCGCGACCTAAAATAACGGAGTTCACCATTGTAGTATCCGGTACTACCAACAGACGAGTGTCAACCCTTTCGCCGTCATCTAATTTTAAACTAACTCGTATCGAACCGTGTACCTGCAGACGACTATGATTAATACCATAATATTCACTTCCGAGTTCCGACGCAGGGTCCATCGGTCCCATCACTAACCCTTTCTTTATGAATCTCACGGGACTGCCGGAATCCAATAAGGTGTCTAAAACTAAGATGTAGTGTATATTGCCTGAATCGACATCATAAGTTATCTTCCTGATGTAGTCGTCATCGGTGGTCACGTTCCTGGTGACGCTGTGGACCTCGCCACCCTTCTCCGGGCATTCCGGTCTAAGATGTCCATGTTTACCGCACTTGTAGCAGCTACCTCTTTCCCTCTTCGGACGGGGGCAGTTCCCCGCAAAATGTCCTGTCTCTCCACAGTTGAAGCATCTGGCATAATTTTCCTCCGACGGCCTCTTATGGTCGATCGGTTTTCTTTTTCCTTCTCCCGTCGGCCGCCGATGAAGCGTCTCCCTCGGTGCCGACACACTTGCGAATGCTGTTATCATAGATTCCAACGATGCATAACATTGCACCTTGGCCTGAGTGCGTAACTCCTGCTTGGGATACCGTCGATCACGTAGCTAATTATTTCTTTTTCATCAATCGGGATGCGATTAGCTAATGTCACCTTGTCATGCACATAATCCGTAAAACTGTCGGTAGGCTTCCACACTCTCGCCTCGAGTTTGCGTGTAAAATTAGGGGATCAACTTGCTGCCCAAACATCTTCCTAAGCTCGCGCAAAAGGTCGTTGCTACTCAAATCAACGCAATCCACTCGCGAGTGATACCATTTTAAGGCCTTTCCTCTTAGTCGGCTACAAACTAGGGCCTTAGAAGAGATCAGCTTCTCGCTCAGCTAAATCCCGTTCCCGCCGTAACAATTCCATTTCCTTAGATGCGGGGTTAGGGGGTAGTACGTAATTCAAACCTTGTCCCGACTGACTTCGGTCTGCTCGTCCGATTCTTCACAAGTGCCTCCCGACGTTAAACATAAATCTGCAGCAGGCGTTCCTGCCTCTAATAACCGCTTAACCAACTGGTCTTATTTCCGGTCGTACTTAAATTCTTTGCACTGAGCATGTCCTTAAGCTGGTTCACTTTCAGTGTACTCATCTTAATGTTTTCGTCCAGTATCCTTTGATCCCGAATTCACTAACAGACCTCTATTAACACACGACGCGTAACACAATAAATCGTAAAATTACCGTACGTCCATAAAATTTAGAGGATCTAAACTTGACCTTAAATCTTAACTCGAAACTGAACGTGAATCTTATCCCACTTTTCATAACACACGCGTGAATCGCGAATTTCTAATTTAGCAAGTTTGAATCCCACTTCTGAAATTTGTAAACTCCCAAACACATAAGAACATAAGACTAACTAACTGCTACTTCCTACTCCTCAGCACATAAGAACATAAGATTAACTAACTGCTACTTCCTACTACTCAGCACATAAGAACATAAGATTAACTAACTGCTACTTCCTACTACCCAGCACATAAGAACATAAGATTAACTAACTGCTACTTCCTACTACTCACTATCCCGACTGCCCTTTTTTACTTTTCCGTCGAACAACGGAGCATCGGCCCCCCTCCATGGGTGACGCATACAGCCTCGGTTCCCCACACTTAATCTTAAGAATACCGATATCCTAAATAAACATCCGCACGCACTCACACTAGTGCAGGCGCCAACGTGCACGAACCTGCATAAGACGTTTACATTTGTTGAAAAGAATGTATTAATTTGAGTGTTATTGATGCTTGCGCTCTATTAGATAATCTTTTAGCAAATCAAGTTTTTTTGAAATTTAGTTTTATTATAAAAAAAGTGAATGCGTAACAAAGTACATAAATATAAAAAGCGTTAGTACAAGTTGAATACAACAGACTTTTTATACACAGCTATTGTTTTTTTAAAAAAGTTTTAGCGGTGTATTAAATGTGTTAAATAGAGTGTACAAATCTGAGTGTTATTTATGATTGCGGTATATAAGATAATATTTTAGTAAATTAGGTTTTTTTGAAAATCAGTTTTATTATAAAAAAAGTTAATGCGTAACAAAGTGCATACTAATATATGAAGCTTTAATGCGAGTTGAATACAATTTACTTTTTATACACAGCCATTGTTTTTTAAATTAAAATTTGTTAGCGGTTTATTGAATTGTTGAAAAGAATGTACAAATTTAAGTGTTATTTATGCATGCGGTCTATAGGATAATCTTTTAGCTAATCAAATTTGAATTAAAATATTTTTTTGAAATTTACTTTATTATAAAAAAGTGAATGAATAACAAAGTGCATAATAATAAAAAGCGTTAGTGCGAGTTGAATACAACTAACTTTTTATACCCTGCCATTGTATTTTAAATTAAAAAGTTTAAGCAATGTATTGAATTTTTTTAATAAGTGTATAAATCTGAGTGTTATTTATTACTGCGGTCTATCAGATAATATTTTTGTAAATCAATTTTTTTTGAAATTCAGTTTTATTATAAAAAAGTTAATGCGTACCAAAGTGCATATTAATAAATAAAGCGTTAGTGCGAGTTGAATACAACTAACTTTTTATACCCAGCATTGTTTTTTAAATTAAAAAGTTTTAGCGGTGTAGTAAATGTGTTGAATAGAGTGAACAAATCTGAGTGTTATTTATGATTGCGGTATATAAAATAATATTTTAGTAAATTAAGATTTTTTGAAAATCAGTTTTATTATAAAAAAGTTAATGAGTAACAATGTGCATATTAGTGTATAAAGCGTTAGTGCAAGCAAAATACAACTACCATTTTTTACCCAGCTATTGTTTTTTAAATTAAAAAGTGTTAGCATTGTATTAATGTGTAAAAAAGAGTGTATAAATCTAATTGTTATTTATGCTTGCGGTTTATCAGATCATCGTTTAGCAATTGTAGTTTTTTTGAAAATTATTATATATATAACAAAAATGTATTTGAAGGAAACCACGTCACACATATCAAAATGCTTTTCTTTAATTTATATTTTCCACATAACCGACAAGCTTATCAGAGGTCGAGACGGGCAACTGAGATTTAGCTATATAAGTATGTACATACCTTTCGGGAGAGAGAGATTATAATTCGCTTTGGAATACAGAAGATACAAAAAATAAAGCTTTAAATGTTGTTTCTTTTGTTGTTATAGAGAAAGCAATTACATTTTAATTAATTAGTTAAAGTATAAAGATCATTATAAACAACATTTTTACATTTATTGCGGAAAATGGAAAAATTGAGATTTGATTTTGTGGTTAAAGCAACGGCAGACGGGAAATCATACAAGATATGCAAAACATCAATAGGAACACCGGACGGACAAACTTTTAAAATACTATCTTAATACCAACCTGTAAGTAAGCACAGAGAAATTATGAAAACTAGCAAGTATTCAAAAATAAAAAACGTATTAACAAAAAGACATCAAACAAGAAAATATGGATATCCTTGACCGAAAACATATCAAGAACATATTTAGATACAGAGTTATACTTACATTTTAACGACGGTTACCTAGAAGAAGAAGAAAATTTAGAAAAGAAAACAAACATCATAGAATCTATATGTAACGATTCAGATCAAAGGTCAAGAATTGAAATTCATAATTTTGGAACGGTTGCAAAGGAATTGTACTAGAAAAATTCACTGGGAATAATCCAAATGCGAACAGTAGATAGAGACCTTCTATGAGGAATGTAAACGTTTTCAAATGAACAAAAATAGAGCAAAAATTGAAATTATAAGGTGCTTTTTGGAAGGTCCTGCTTAAGATGGTACAGCTGTTTGCAGGTGAAACTTACCATTAATTCCACTTGGGAAACATGGGAAGATGAATTTTGTGAAGAACTTACAAGCAAAGGATGATCAACCGATAGATACGCGCTTTCTTTCAGATACCAAGCAGGATCATTACTCGAATATGCAATAGAAACAAAAAATTGTTACGAGAGGCGGGTATAGGCACTAAGTGTAATAATACACTTATTAGCCTGATAATATTTTGCTTGCCTAACGATATTGCGGACAGAATTGACAAGGAAAATTGAAAGATACACGAAATCTCCATAGTGAATTAAGGAGACTAGAACACCTTACTAGGGAGAATAAATATGGAGAAAAAAACATTGTATACCCTAGACAAATTTAAGAGAAAAAACCATGTCAATTTTGTACCAACAATAAAAAAGAAAAACGTTACCATCTAGAAGAAAATTGCTGGTTTAAGGAGAAAAAAAAAAACAGAATTAAAGACCATAACTAATTCTGGGTTTGAAGTTGAGTGGAATGACAAAGATCCAAAAAACTATTAGTATTACCGTTAATAAAAATAAAGTTATTACTAAATGATACTTTGGAAATATCTGAAATTTATGATTAAGGCTCAAATATATCATTGAATTATTCAAAATTATTGAAAATAAAAGAAAAAGAACATACAAAACGAACGAACTTAGTAAACTTAAGGACTATTAACGGTGAAAAGAAAATAAAGGGTATGGTAACGATGAAAATAGAAACTTTGAATGTAGCAGAAATAATGGATATATTTGTAATAGAATACGAAAATTTTAATTATGACTTCCTAGTTGAGTTATATTGTATAAAAAAGTTTAAACTAATACAAAATGAATAATTATAAACATACAGGAAAACAACCCAGGAGAGAAGAGGAAGACCGCAAATGAAAAAAATATAAGAAACGATAATAATTCAAAGAATAACAGTTTTAATTTTGAAATTATTGTTATTCCTGTTGTACTAGGTAAACGAAATGAAAAAAATATAAGAAACGATAATAGTTCAAAGAATAACAGTTTTAATTTTGAAAATATTGATATTCCTGATGTAATAGGTATACAAAATAAAGAAAATTTTTTTTCAACCTGAGAAGCAGGAGACTAAAGATATAAACAAAAGTGAAATAAACTTTAACGAACATATAAACATAAATAAATTTAAAAGAATAACGAATAATCTTAATCTATATCAACAATCAAAAATCGACAAGTTAATAGAAAATTACAAATCGGTCTTTGCCAAAGACAAGTATGACGTCGGCACTGTAAAACAATATGAAGCTTATATTGACCTGATGGTAGAAAAATACTGTTATAAACGTCCATATAGATGCACAGAAAAAGATAAGAAACAAATAAATATCAAATATCGAAATTATTAGAGAAAAATTTAATTGAGGTAACATACAGCCCATTTGCTGCCCCAGTAACTTTAGCATATAAAAAAGAGGATGTAGAAAAAACGAGATTATGCATAGACTTCAGAGAGTTGAATAAAATTGTAGTCCCGCAAGCACAACTTTTTCCGTTAATTGAAGATCTAATGATAAAAACTGTAAACTGTGGGTAATTTTCTACTTTAGATATAAATTCAGCATTCTGGGCAATACCTTTAAAGTTCCAAAATAGGGGCAAATCTTCTTTTGTTACGCAACAGGGTCATTATCAATGAACATGCCTGCCATTTGGACTAAGGACTGCCTTAGCTATTTCCAAAGAATACTAAGTAAAATCATAAGCAAACACAAACTTTTTGATTTTGCAGTAAGTTTTATAGACGATATATTTATTTTCAGAAAAACTTTTAAAGATCACATACTAAATTTATAAAAACTACAAAGAGAAATTCAAATAAAAGGATTTAGACTGAAATTTTCAAAATGTACCTTCGCAAATAATCATGCAAAATACTTAGGGCATATCATAGAAAATAATTCTATCAGACCTCAGAAAGATTATTTAATCTCTGTAAAAGATTTTTCAGTTCTAGAAACGAGGAAAAATATACACTAGTTCCTAAGGAAAATAAACTTCCACCATAAATTTATACCACATATGGCAATTATTTAAGACCCGTTACATAACTTGTTGAGAAAAGGTAAAGTGTTTATATGGACCACAAAATGTCAGGAAGCATTTGAAAGAATAAAAACACTACTATGCTCAAAATCGCTTTTAAAGATCTTTGATCCTAAATTACCTATAGACATCTACACGGAGGCAAATCTAAAAGGAGTAGGAGCAGTGCTGAAACAAAAGATGAAAATAAAGACAGTAAGATGGTTGCTTATTTTTCAAAAAAATTGACTGAACCACAAAAAAGAAAAAAAGCTATATATCTAGAATGTTTAGCAAAAAAGAAGCTGTGAAATATTGGCAACACTAATTTATGGGAAAAGAATTTACAGTCTATACAGATCATAAACCAGTAGAAAATATGAATATTAAAGCAAGTGTATTAAAATGGTTGGAATGATCTTCTCCAAAAGCTATATAAATTCGAACACAACGGCGAAAATATTTCTGAAAAGTTTGCAGAAATCTTACATTATCTTGACAAAACATCACTTATCAATAAGGATGCAGTTACGTGTGCTATTTATTTTAACAAATTGGTCAATGTGCTGTTAAACATTTTAAAATCACATAAATTCAGGCTATTTGAAAAACATTATGTTGTACATTATTTCAAACGCTTTGAATTCCAGCATCGTGGTAGTCCACACGCTCACATACTATCGTGTCTGGTTAATGCTCCAATAGATACACTTGATAAAAATAAGCTTGATGCCATTGCATTATTTCTTCTTCTTCTTCTTCATTTTTAGTTTAGACAAGTTGCATGTTTCGTAACGACATTTTTCTGCCTATTGCACAGTTAAAATGTCGCACCATCGTTTTCGTGGGCGCCCCTTGCTTCTGCGGCCAACCGGTGACTTATCCCGTGCAATTCTGACGATTCTTCCGTTGTCCAATCTGTTAATATGTTCGTTCCATTTTTTTTTTTTTAGTATCCATTCGTTAACGTTCTCCACTTTGCATGTTCTTCTTATATCTTACTTCTCTCTCGATCTAGTAATCTTTTTCCAACTATCCAGTGAAGAACTCTCATTTCGGTTGTCTCTAGTAACTGTTTCGTTTTCGCTGTGTCTGGTCGAGTTTCCGCGGAATATGTCATAATAGGTCTCACCGTTGCCTTTTAGATTCTTGCTTTGGTCTCTATATGCATTTGATTCGCCATATTGTGTCATTCAAACAACCCGCTATTCTGGATGCCTTCATTGTCTGTTCTCTTACCTCTGCTTCAACATCACCATACACTGAGATTTCTATTCCTAGGTACTTAAATCTTATTTCCTGCTGAATAAACTTCCCTTCAATTTCCAGTTTGCACATTAACAGTGTCTTTGACGTTGTCATGCATATAGTTTTCTGGGCCGATATCTTCATATTGAATAATTTGGCTATGCAGGTAAATCGGCGTAATAGACGTTGTAGATCATCCTTATTTTCGGCTACTAATACAGCGACGTCAGCGTAGCATTGGATGGTTATTTCTTCGTTGACCATTTTATATCCTTTTAGTAGTCTTACATTTCTTATTATTTCGTCCATAATGATGGTAAAAAGCAGAGGACTTATAGAATCCCCTTGTCGGATACCACGACCTTCATCAATCGGTTCAGTCAAGGCACCATTTATCTTTGCTAGGATCTTATTGTTTTTATAGATGTCCTCTATGGTCTTGATAAGATTATTCGGAATTTGCCGGTTATAGAGGAGGTGTATAACATACTTTAACTGCACATGGTCGAATGCTTTTTCCAGATCAATGAAACACACATATGCTGGTATGTTGTATTCAATTGATTTTTCTGTTATCTGTCTTATGATTAAAACCGCGTCTGTGCACGATCTGCCTTATCTGAATCCCTGTTGTTCGTCCTCTAGATTTGTTAAGCTGGTTATTTTATTCGTTATAACCTTTGTTGTTAGTTTCAATGAAGTGTTTAAAGATTTTTTCCCCTGTAATTTGTAGGTAGTTTTTTGTCTCCTTTTAAAAACTTAACTATACTTGTTCTAGTTCGCCATTCATCAGGTGTTCTGTGTTGTTATAGTATTTTTTGGATTAGGAATTTTAACTGTTGTGTGATACGTTAGCCACCATATTTTAGTAGTTTGTTTGGAATGCCATCTTGCCCTGGGACCTTCCTATTCTTTAGTTTTCGAATAGCTGTTTCTACATAGCTGGACTCAATTTGTATATCGTTTTTAGTTACTATTTCCGGCGTATTTAGTTCCACTTGAGGTTCTTCTGATTTATAGAGTTCTGTTAAGTAGTTAATCCAGGTTTCTCTTGTAATCTTATTTGTTTCGATTATTTCGTTGACCTCCTTTCTTTGATTTCTAATAAATCGCCAGATTTGTTTTTGGAGTCCATAAAAGTAACTCTCCATTCTCTTCGATAAAATCTCCCAATGATGTTGATTTGTTTGCCTTACTAATATCGCTGTTTGATTCCGAATTCGTCTATACATTTCGCATGATTCAGATGTTCGTAATGTTCTATAGTTAAGGTATGCTACTTTCTTTTTTTTTGCATATTTCCTTAATCTCTGAGCGGAACTAAGGAGTTTTGATCATTCTAGCCCGCTTTTTTACATTTCGTGTTCTTAGAGCTTCATATGCAGCTTCTAAAATGTTTGTTTTTAGTTTCTTCCAGGCTGTGTTTAAATTATCCTCTTGTTTTATTGGGTTTATTTCGATTTTATCCTTCAACCTGTTCTCATATAGTTGTTTAGTTGGTAAGTTTTATAGTGACTCGATGTTTATTTTCGGTTTTTTGGCTGCTCGGGCAAGATTGCTTTGGGGTTTAAACTTCATTCTTATTTTTGCTAGTAGCAGGCTATGATCGCTTCCTACATTCGCGGAATTTAACGTCCTGATATCTAGTATTTGGTGTGGTAGGACGTATCTGTTGAAAACAATATATTCAATTGTGGACCTGAAGCCTCTGGTGTTGCTGTAAGTAAATTTATAGTGCTCTTTATTGTTGTAAAATGTATTGTTAATCCTTAGCTCGTTAAATGTGCATAACTGCGTCATTAGTTCTCCATTATCATTTAACACATTTTCGTTGAACCTTTGTTTAATTCCTGGTATTATTTCATTTCCGATGCTCGCGTTAAAATCTCCAAGGATTATTATTTGTTGGTTATTTGGTAATAATCCGACTATTTTTTGTAGCTGGTCGTAGAACGCTTCTATTTCTTCTTTTGGTTTGTTATCTTCTGGTGCATAAGTTGACACTATATTTAATTTTTGGTCTTCTGTTTTCATTTTTACCACTAATATTCGTGAATATACATAGCTACATTCTTGTACGTTGTTTTTGTATTACTTAAATATTGCGATAGCTACCCCTTCTTTTGCTCTGATTTGTTTTTCTACACCACTATAGATCACTAAGTAGTCGTCGTATTGTATTTGTCCTTTGCCTTTCTTTTTGGTTTCTTGTAATGCGCATATATCAATTTTATTATCTTTCAATTCTTTTAGGGTTTCTAGATCTTTATTATTAAATGACTTGATGTTCTAGGTAGCCAGACGCATTATCTTTTCTTTTTTCCAACTTTTTGTCCTTTTTCTTGCTTGGGTCGTCATATGTGAATCCGTCTTATTCCGAGGAAATATTTCGTTTCTATGAGAAAAAATTTTTTTTTTTACGTTGGGTAGAGAGCTAGCCTGATCAAACAACCTTCCTCCTTTTCCCGCTCTTAGGACCGGCAAAATGATCGCTGATCTCGATCCTCCCAGCGATCATGCAGGCGGAGTTTAATAAGTGTATTAAAATAGTGCATTTATTTATAACCTAATATTTGTTTCATCTCAAGAAGAATCAAGTAACATGAAACTACAAATACACAAGCGTACGTCTACTTGCTACAAAAAATAGTTGCCAGGAAATCGAAATGCTGATTTGAAGCAACTTTTATGCCTAGTAGGTGAACAATCATATTATCACCAATGCAGACGGATTAGGCGAACTTTAAACATTTTCTTAAACGATTTAAAGCTATTTAGATTAATCTCGAAAATAATGATTACTCCGATATATAATAGATTTCTTTTATAAAAAGAACAATATCACTTCTGAAGAGAATTATAACAATATACTTCTAGTAAAAAAAAATACTTGTATTCCTATTAGACGTTAACCTTGTGAAAAATTGCAAAACTCGTTTTAGGTAGTAGTCTTGTAACTTAAGCCGATTTTCATGTATTTTTTGGAAGGCGTTTATGTGTAGGAAAATTAAAATGAATCGTTTTGAATATTTAGAATGTTTTTATTTACACATTAAAGATACAAAAAAATTTTTTTTTGAAAAAATTTAATAGTTTATTATTGTTATTGTTATTGATCGAAGTTGGCACCTCGAAAATAAAGAACGTGGGTAACCCTGGTTATTGTGGCTCTTGATGTTTTCTGTAATCGAAAATTATTGATAATTCTTAATCTATAAACATGTTATTTTGGTCAAAACTACTAAACTTAACTTTTATGGATAAATAACAAAATTTTGGACTTTGAAAAACTAATTTTTTTATTTTAGCAAATAAGGGGTTGTAAAATAAAAAGTTATTTGTGGAAAAATTTCTTGGTAGTTCCGCTAAGAACTATTAGGGCTTAGAATAGACTGTAAAATTTGATAAAGTAATCGGTTTGGTAGAAAAAAAGATAGGGCTCGGGCAGACCGGAAAAACACTGTTTTGAAAAATCACGTTTAAAATTCAACAACAGATTTTCATAAATAAATTTACACTTACGTTAATCGTCTATGCCTTCAATGTTTGACTTCAAAGCGCTCTCGTAAACTCATAATAACTCCGGAAGTATTTAAAATTTCGGTCTTATATTATTACAGTATATTCTCATAACAGTGTACTTTCTAATTAGGCAAAACAAAATTTTTCGATTATTTGAACTTAAGTTACCAGACTACTACCTTAATCCGCGTTTATATTTATTATTTTTTAATCTAATATAAATATCCAGTTTAGTACTGAGGAAAATTCATATGCCTATTACGTTGCAGTGTATATAAATAAAACCAACTGTTGTATTAGCCGATTAAAACGTCAGATCAAAGAACTTATGAATGAACATCCTGATTTTGATATGTGAAAATCACAAGTAAAGTAGGCGTTAATTTGCTAAACCGTGTAGAGATAACAAGTTAAGAGGCTGCTTGCTATTTGCTGCAGTAGCTAATATCAAAAAGTTCTACCATTGTTTTTACCTGATTGGTTTTACTATTGTTTAGTAAATTATTAGTTTGCTCTGTATGCTAAGTTTCGATTTTTTACTAGTTAGCGAAGCAATTTGTTTCATTTTTAGACAAATTTGTTTAATTTTGGCACTTTTATGTTTTTTCCATGTTTGTTTAGAATGAAGATTTAGTCCTTAATACTTGACCGTTTTTACTTACTTAATTTCTGCATTATATAGTTGTAGTCTCCGTATATATATGTAGTTTCTTCTCAGTGTAAATGTGATATGTTTACATTTGGTAGAGTTTATCATGATCTTATTACGTAATCATTCTTCAAGAGAGATGATTTGTTTATGTAACGGTTGAATTCTTTATTGCGCGTTCTTGTCATAGTAGACATTGATAAGTCATCTGTAAATGTTGAAACTGTGCAGTTTGAGTTTATTGATATATCTGCCGAGTAGAGGGTGTAGAAAATTAGTCTAAAGATACTTCCCTAAGGATCCCCTGCTTTTATTAGTTTGATATTCGAATGCGTGTTTTTTATTTTTACGTTGAATTTTTTGTTTGAAAGATAAGATTTTAGGAGTTTGTAAAAAGAGTGCGAAAAGTGTTTATTAATTATTTCTAACAATCCGTGATGCTACACTATAGCGGAAGCTTTTTCTACATTTATGAAGACGACAGTAAAGTACTCTTTATTTTCTAAAGCAGTGATTATCATATTATTGTTAATTTGTATACTTGTCTAGCGGTAAAGAATTTGTTTCGGAATCAAAATTGATATTCAGGAATCAGGTTTTTGTCAAAAATTATTCGTTTCATTATTTAGTATATTATTTTTTCCAGCAGTTTAGATAGTAATGGTAAAAGAATTTACATCATACAGATCTTTGTTAGGTTTAGGAAGCATTATAATTTCTGCGAGTTTCCAGGTATTTAGCAAATGATGGACTGGTTATTATGCGTTAAATAATATAGTTCGAATTCTAATTGCTTTAGGTAGCAGTTCTTTTAGAATTCTACCATTTATTACATAGTAATCTTGTGCCTTTCTTACTTTGGTTTGTAATATTAGCTTTCTTATTTCTTTAGCTGTTGTGCTATTATTGTTTTCATGAGATTGTATTTTTCATCTGAAGTCGTTTATTCTTTCATTTATTTATTTATTAATATTTTACTGACCCTAGAGCCTAGGCTCCCTAAAGGCCATTAATTACAGTATAGTACAATGTAATGTATAGATAAAACAAAACGGAAATTAAAATGATGTAATTATTATTAAACTTATCATTATATTAGTAGTAACGCACAGTAAGTAGATAAATGTAAAATGAAAATAGTAAATAATAAATAAAAGTATAATGGTTCAATAATAGTAGTATAGTAGTATTGGTTCAAAGCAATAAACATATAGTTAAAAAGAAAAAATTAAATTAAATTAAATCGTAAGTAACAAAACACGCTGATTATCTCTATTAATAAAGTAGGTATAACATCTTAATCTGAATTCTTTATAGTCACTTAGAGCTACGATATCTTCGAGTAGTTGATTCCACATACTAACAGCAGTAACCAAAAATGAGTTGTCATAAGTCCTGGTTCTTGCAAAAGGTAAACAAAATACATCCAATTGCCTAACAGCACGACCACGAACAGAAGTAATAATACTAAAGTTCGTTCTTAATATTTTGTCTTGCTGAAGACGCAACATCTTATATACAATGCAAGCTATTAAGAAGTCACGTCGATCTTGTAAAGTCAACCATCCTAAATCTCTTCTAATCGGAGTAGTATGCTGATATCGTTGCAAACGAAAGATAAAGCGGATACAAGCATTAAACTCTTTTTTCAATTTAGATTGTAATGCTCCTGAGATGTTTGTATTAGCTGTAGAACAATAATCAAAGATTGGTAGTATTAAGGTAACAACTAATCTTCTACGCATAGTTGTATTAAACAAATGGTTGTTCATTTTCAATCAGTACAAGCAACTCTTTGCTTGATTACTAATCAACTTGACTTGTTGATGCCAAGATAAAGTATCATTCAAAATAACTCCTAAATATTTAATTGATCTGATGTAATCAATAACTACTTGATTTACTTTGATTTTCGAAGCATTAATACACACAGAGTTATTAACATGTCGAGGACTTCCAAAAATTATAGTCTTTGGTTTAGAATCATTTAACATAAGAAAATTTCTCGTACACCAATCGATTATTAATATAATTATTTCATTTAGCTCATTAACAGATCTCTTTATATCTGAAAGGCGACAAGTAAAATAAATGATAAGATCATCTACGTAGAAGAGATTTTTGCAGCTAGTTAGACTTCCCAAGTTCTGAAACAAACAGGGCATATAATAGTAGACCGTGAACACTACCTTGAGGAGCATCACAACGACGATATTTCCAAAAAGAAAATTTTTCTTTTAGCTTAACAGCTTGACATTTCTCAGTTAGATAGGAACAAAACCATTTGATGACATTAGATGAACAATTTAAATCCTTGAGTTTTAATAGGAGCAGTAAATGGTCCACACAAACAAATGCTTTATTAAAATCAAATGATACTGCAATCGTAATTAGTTTATCTTTAATTCCCAGTCGAATATAATCACAAAGACGAATAATAGCAGTTTAAGTGTTCATTCCTTCCTGGAAGCTTGTTTGATAAAGATCTAATAGATTATTAGATTTAATATGCCTATTAAGTTGATCATAGACACAATACTCCAAGACTTTAGATAATGTGCACAAAATAGATATTGGTCTTAAATCATTGAATGACTGCGGAGATTTAATTTTTTGCAATGGCAAAATTATTGATTGCTTCCACTGTTGAGGAAATTGACATACCAATATTGAATTATTGAATAAGTCCACAATTGAAGGCAGATAATAATTTAGTAAGAGCTTGTAATATTTAATAGATAAACAATCTAGAGCCACAGCAGCAGTAATAATTCTTTTTAAGTTCCGTTTAATATCAGCATCATTTATTTCATGAAAGTTGAATTGTCCAGGCATATTTAGATAATCCAAACAAACACACATTAATTTCTCTGGATCATAACGAACATTTTTTATTACCATAAAATAGTCATGAGGTTTATCCAAATCGATGTCAGGCAAGCAAATATCCAAAAAAGGCTCTTTCAAAAGCCCTAGATTTCTGAAATCTTTCCAGATGATTTTAGGACATCTAACATTATTGAATCTATTTTGCAAGAACCTTTCCTTTGCAGCATTAATTCTCTGTTTGACTAGTCGACGAATATTGCAGAACTCAGCATAGGCATAGCCCGTTCTCTTAAAAATTCTGTACAGCCTATCTCTTCTTCTTTGTAGACCACGAATCTCATCACTCAACCATGGAGCAGGGGACGAGTGATTTGAATCATATGTTCCGGCGCTATAGAGTAAACTAGACGTTAGTATCAAAATATGTTTGGTTTTGAAGTTATGTGCTGTGAATATGTTTTCTTTGTTTATTACGAAAGTTTCTGATTGGTTTTCGTTGCTTTAAACTCAGGAGCATCCAAGATTTTGTATAGTTAGTATTGATTTTATCGATCTATTAAATCTTTTATCTGTTTTTCAGAGAGAGAAGTTAGTATCTTCGTGAGATAAAAGTGATGTTAGAAATCTTTAAAATTCTAATTTATTTTGTTACCGTATACTATGTTTAATATATATAGTTAATCTGTGTTGCGTATCCTACGAAAACGAGTGAGTGAGTCGATCATCGGGACGTTCCGAGACATATCTATAAATAAACATCATAGTTTAGCGGTAAACCCAAGAAGCGCCGAGATCCCTTTGTAAGAGCTCCTTCGTTCTTCTAGCGCGCATTCTCCCACCACTTCTATTATGCTAATGGTATGGATCGATAGCTACGGTATTTGTTTTTTCGACAATTGGTCCGCGCATTGCATCGTCTTTTTTATTAAAGCTGCGTTTTCTCAAGCCTCGTTCTATTCTACCACGAGACCTGTGAGCAATTACATCAAAGAGAGCTGCACTCCTGCGCAACATCAGCGAAGTACTAAGAGTGATAAAGGAAGAAGGCAGACGTGGTCAAAATTCTATTCTGCTTTTAGCATACGCATCTCATCACCTTTATTAGCTACCAATTGGCAAGCTAGCTAAACACTCATCATCGTCTGTATAGTTCAACCAGGGTTTCTATGTCGAAAGGCTTTCCCTGACAAGTCAAATAAATTGTACTTTTAGTACTGGCTGGACTAAAAATATATTTTAATTTATTTCTTCTATCCTTATTCCCAACATATACATAATTCTCAAAATTACCCTGTGACGGCATTTTCGAACGATAAGAAAAACTACTGGAGTACCGATCATAGCGTCGGTCGTTCACCAATCTGTTCAGTAATCTTTTATTACTACTTTTTTGAAGTTATACTACCTTTGGCGCGTTGGGGAAAATGTAATGGAAGTGATTTTTTTCCGAGCGTCTTTAAAAACGACTCCATGAAGTTTGTCGGTATCTATGACGCGCAGCAAAGCGATTTCAAGTTTGAAGCATAAAGTAGTCTTCTCATCTTCTTCACCTTTTTTCCTCAATCGGGTCACCCATCAAAATACTAAACGTACTCAGCGCTGCTTTACTTAAATGATAGAGTGAGAAATAATGTTTTAACCGCGCTATAGCTATTGACGTATAAAGTAATTCGATATACCTCTCTTACATTTAATGTGGACTGATATCTATATTTTTATATTTTTTTATTTTTTTTATTCTTTCTTATATATATAATATATCGATCGATTTAAAATATTTTTCCTTTCTATTTTGAAGTTATTTTGTTAACTTAATAAAAAAGAATAATTAGTAGCTTATCTTTTCGTATTTTCCATCCTCCTTCTTTTTACCTGGTCACGCTATAAATATACATATCTATATAAATATATATTTATAAAAAATTAAATAACTTCAATAAATAAATGAGAATAAAAATATAATAGAAAAAAAATAATCTTCTTACATTATAAAATATTATCGATTATCAAGCGAAGAAGAGGAACAGGTTTTTTTATTAACTATATTCTATGTAATAATAAAAATAATAATAATAATTATATTAATGTAATAATAACATTATTTAAAAAATAAACTAGAAAAATTAATAAGTAACAAGGAAAATTAATAAAGAATAATGATAAAAATAATAATAATAATAATAATAATAATAATAATAATAATAATAATTTTTTCATTTTCATAGATAATATGTAATTAATTATAAAAATATTGAGAGTATAGCATAAAAGAATGGAAATGTATTGTGCAATGGAATTTAACGTGATTGTTTTAAAGTTATACTTCTTTTCTAATACTAAATATCGAGCGTAGCCTGACGAGGATTTCCTTCAGAAATCGTGAGGCACTCAAAGTAATAACGATCTATGTACAGTTTATAAAGATTATATATTCTTAGCGTATATTCAAAATACGCGGCTCAATCATTTCGAAAATATTAAAAAATCTCGAAATTTTGTTATCGTTCCGCCCCACTCTTCAAACCGTTCCTTAGCACACCCTGCTGGGTCTATTACACAAAGCACTCGTCCTATTCTTCCACTAAACGCCTACGATGACACGTCTTAAATAACCAGCGAAGAATTTACAAAGAAAGCGACGACAAAAGATATTCAAGCTAGAAGCGAAATAAGAAAAGAATAAGTATTTCTTATACCTCCATAAACGAGGTTAACCTTCTTGTTGAATCCGCATACAAGCGAAACGAGCAAGAGGTGAGATACGTTTTTAATGTTTTGTTAAAACCGCAACTCCTTATTATAGTTAATTTATCAACCAGAGCTTTTATGCTACAAGGCTTTTTCTTGACAAGCAAATATAGTATTATACTTTGTATTATATATATTGTATATATATTTACCCAGTGATTTTCTTTTTTCCTATTTGTTGTTTTATTTTATTGATTTTTTAATAATTTTATTTTATTTAAATTGTATTCAAAATCTTTATTTTATTAAAGTTTTCATTGAAGTTTTATTTTATTTTATTTACAAATGTAGATTATATATTGGCATTCGGGAAAATTGTAGATATTTCATATTGAATACAATGAAGATGAAGAAGTAAATGTTGTGTGGCTTAAGTTTTTAAATTCACTAAAGATTGGCAAGAAAATCGTACAGTAAGTTGCTGGACACGTTGCGATTTAAATTAATAAAACAATAGTGCCGATCGGACGTAGATCTCCAACTATTCTCCTTAGCAACAATACAAAAATTAAGACTAAGCGTTCACATTTATCTATAGTTTAAATTTTATTATTTGTTATTAATTATTGTTGAAAATTTATTTATTTTATTTTAATTATTTTAATTATATTAATTATTTTAATTTTGAACTTATTATTAAACTATAATCTCTTGCAGCTTTCTTATTGACCAGGATCAGTATACATTTCAATTTCCTTTTAAGTTTTCAATGTGCCTAAAACTAATGCAGAGAAATGTAGAGATTATCGTCTTCGTAGGAAAAGGAATCAGGAAAATAAGGAAAATAATGAGGAAAATAAAGAAAATAATGAAGAAAATAAGGAAAATTGTGAGGAATATAAGGAAAACATAATGCGCGCTAATGCAAAACGTTGTAGGATTCATTGGCAGCGAAGAAAAATGATTCAAAAATCATATGAATTGCCTGCGAATGAAATTTTATGTATTCCGTCAACTTCTAATTTACTTTGCGAACCATCGGCTAGGCCTGTGATTACTGGTACAAATTTAAATAATATAAATGTCTCAGCAATAACTAATATTATTGCTAATTATTTTTCTTTGTTTGGTCTTATGTTTTAAAGGTATTAAAGTTATTTGAAGTTATTACATTATTTTATTTTTGAATTTATTTTAAATTTATTTCTTCATGAAAACCAATTGTCTGCGATGGAACTTTATGTGCGCCATCGACTTCGCATTTACTAGGACTCTGAAACATCGGCTCAGCCTATGATTACCGGTACAAATTTATATAATTTAAAATTCACAGCAATACCTAAGTACTGCTAGTTATTTTAAATTT
>NW_025113148.1:0-98532 GCF_010416935.1 Polistes fuscatus | reverse complement strand
AAATGCGAAGTCGATGGAGCACATAAAGTTCCATTCGCAGACAATTGGTTTTCATGAAGAAATAAATTTAAAATAATGTCAAAAAATAAAACAATGTAATAACTTCAAATAACTTTAATACCTTTAAAACATAAAGACCAAACAAAAAGAAAAATAATTAGCAATAATATTAGTTATTGCTGAGACATTTATATTATTTAAATTTGTACCAGTAATCACAGGCCTAGCCGATGGTTCGCAAAGTAAATTAGAAGTTGACGGAACAAAATTTCATTCGCAGGCAATTCATATTGATTTTGAATCATTTTTCTTCGCTGCCTAATGAACCCCTACAACGTTTTGCATTAGCGCGCATATGTTTGCCTCTATATTCCTCACAATTTTCCTTATTATCCTCATTATTTTCTTTATTTTCCTCATGTTTTCCTTATTTTCCTGATTCCTTTTCCTACGAAGACGATAATCTCTACATTTCTCTGCATTAGTTTTAGGCACATTGAAAACTTAAAAGGAAATTGAAATGTATACTGATCCTGGTCAATAAGAAAGCTGCAAGAGATTATAGTTTAATAATAAGTTCAAAATTAAAATAATTAATATAATTAAAATAATTAAAATAAATAAATAAATTTTCAACAATAATAATACAACAAATAAAAAATTTAAACTATAGATAAATGTGAACGCTTAGTCTTAATTTTGTATTGTTGCTAAGGAGAATAGTTGGAGATCTACGTCCGATCGGCACTATTGTTTTATTAATTTAAATCGCAACGTGTCCAGCAACTTACTGTACGATTTTCTTGCCAATCTTTAGTGAATCTAAAAACTTAAGCCACACACATTTACTTCTTCATCTTCATTGTATTCATATGAAATATCTACAATTTTCCCGAATGCCAATATATCTACATTTGTAAATAAATAAAATAAAACTTCAATGAAAACTTTAATAAAATAAAGATTTTGAATACAATTTAAATAAAATAAAATTATTAAAAAATCAATAAAATAAAACAACAAATAAAAAAGAAAATCACTGGGTAAATATATATACATATTATAATACAAAGTATATACTATATTTGCTTGTCAAGAAAAAGCCTTGTAGCAAAAGCTCTGGTTGATAAATTAACTATAATAAGGAGTTGCGGTTTTAACAAAACATTAAAAACGTATCTCACCTCTTGCTCGTTTCGCTTGTATGCGGATTCAACAAGAAGGTTAACCTCGTTATGGAGGTATAAGAAATACTTATTCTTTTCTTATTTCGCTTCTAGCTTGAATATCTTTTGTCGTCGCTTTCTTTGTAAATTCTTCGCTGGTTATTTAAGACGTGTCATCGTAGGCGTTTAGTGGAAGAATAGGACGAGTGCTTTGTGTAATAGACCCAGCAGGGTTGGCTATGGAACGGTTTGAAGGGGCGGAACGATAACAAAATTTCGAGATTTTTTAATATTTTCGAAATGATTGAGCCGCGTATTTTGAATATACGCTAAGAATATATAATCTTTATAAACTGTACATAGATCGTTATTACTTTAAGTGCCTCACGATTTCTGAAGGAAATCCTCGTCAGGCTACGCTCGATATTAGTATTAGAAAAGAAGTATAACTTTAAAACAATCACGTTAAATTCCATTGCACAATACATTTCCATTCTTTTATGCTATACTCTCAATATTTTTATAATTAATTACATATTATCTATGAAAATGAAAAAATATTAGTATTATTATTATTATTATTATTATTATTATTATTATTATTATTATTATTATTTTTATCATTATTATCTTTATTAATTTTCCTTGTTACTTATTAATTTTCCTAGTTTTTTTTTTAAATAATGTTATTATTACATTAATATAATTATTATTATTATTTTTATTATTACATAGAATATAGTTAATAAAAAAACCTGTTCCTCTTCTTCGCTTGATAATCGATAATATTTTATAATGTAAGAAGATTATTTTTTTTCTATTATATTTTTATTCTCATTTATTTATTGAAGTTATTTAATTTTTTATAAATATATATTTATATAGATATATATATTTATAGCGTGACCAGGTAAAAAGAAGGAGGATGGAAAATACGAAAAGATAAGCTACTAATTATTCTTTTTTATTAAGTTAACAAAATAACTTCAAAATAGAAAGGAAAAATATTTTAAATCGATCGATATATTATATATATAAGAAAGAATAAAAAAAAAAAAAATATAAAATATAGATATCAGTCCACATTAAATGTAAGAGAGGTATATCGAATTACTTTATACGTCAATAGCTATGGCGCGGTTAAAACATTATTTCTCACTCTATCATTTAAGTAAAGCAGCGCTGAGTACGTTTAGTATTTTGATGGGTGACCCGATTGAGGAAAAAAGGTGAAGAAGATGAGAAGACTACTTTATGCTTCAAACTTGAAATCGCTTTGCTGCGCGTCATAGATACCGACAAACTTCATGGAGTCGTTTTTAAAGACGCTCGGAAAAAAATCACTTCCATTACATTTTCCCCAACGCGCCAAAGGTAGTATAACTTCAAAAAAGTAGTAATAAAAGATTACTGAACAGATTGGTGAACGACCGACGCTATGATCGGTACTCCAGTAGTTTTTCTTATCGTTCGAAAATGCCGTCACAGGGTAATTTTGAGAATTATGTATATGTTGGGAATAAGGATAGAAGAAATAAATTAAAATATATTTTTAGTCCAGCCAGTACTAAAAAGTACAATTTATTTGACTTGTCAGGGAAAAGCCTTTCGACATAGAAACCCTGGTTGAACTATACAGACGATGATGAGTGTTTAGCTAGCTTGCCAATTGGTAGCTATTAAAGGTGATGAGATGCGTATGCTAAAAGCAGAATAGAATTTTGACCACGTCTGCCTTCTTCCTTTATCACTCTTAGTACTTCGCTGATGTTGCGCAGGAGTGCAGCTCTCTTTGATGTAATTGCTCACAGGTCTCGTGGTAGAATAGAACGAGGCTTGAGAAAACGCAGCTTTAATAAAAAAGACGATGCAATGCGCGGACCAATTGTCGAAAAAACAAATACCGTAGCTATCGATCCATACCATTAGCATAATAGAAGTGGTGGGAGAATGCGCGCTAGAAGAACGAAGGAGCTCTTACAAAGGGATCTCGGCGCTTCTTGGGTTTACCGCTAAACTATGATGTTTATTTATAGATATGTCTCGGAACGTCCCGATGATCGACTCACTCACTCGTTTTCGTAGGATACGCAACACAGATTAACTATATATATTAAACATAGTATACGGTAACAAAATAAATTAGAATTTTAAAGATTTCTAACATCACTTTTATCTCACGAAGATACTAACTTCTCTCTCTGAAAAACAGATAAAAGATTTAATAGATCGATAAAATCAATACTAACTATACAAAATCTTGGATGCTCCTGAGTTTAAAGCAACGAAAACCAATCAGAAACTTTCGTAATAAACAAAGAAAACATATTCACAGCACATAACTTCAAAACCAAACATATTTTGATACTAACGTCTAGTTTACTCTATAGCGCCGAAACATATGATTCAAATCACTCGTCCCCCTGCTCCATGGTTGAGTGATGAGATTCGTGGTCTACAAAGAAGAAGAGATAGGCTGTACAGAATTTTTAAGAGAACGGGCTATGCCTATGCTGAGTTCTGCAATATTCGTCGACTAGTCAAACAGAGAATTAATGCTGCAAAGGAAAGGTTCTTGCAAAATAGATTCAATAATGTTAGATGTCCTAAAATAATCTGGAAAGATTTCAGAAATCTAGGGCTTTTGAAAGAGCCTTTTTTGAAAATTTGCTTGCCTGACATCGATTTGGATAAACCTCATGACTATTTTATGGTAATAAAAAATGTTCGTTATGATCCAGAGAAATTAATGTGTGTTTGTTTGGATTATCTAAATATGCCTGGACAATTCAACTTTAATGAAATAAATGATGCTGATATTAAACGGAACTTAAAAAGAATTATTACTGCTGCTGTGGCTCTAGATTGTTTATCTGTTAAATATTACAAGCTCTTACTAAATTATTATCTGCCTTCAATTGTGGACTTATTCAATAATTCAATATTGTTATGTCAATTTCCTCAACAGTGGAAGCAATCAATAATTTTGCCATTGCCAAAAATTAAATCTCCGCAGTCATTCAATGATTTATGACCAATATCTATTTTGTGCACATTATCTAAAGTCTTGGAGTATTGTGTCTATGATCAACTTAATAGGCATATTAAATCTAATAATCTATTAGATCTTTATCAAACAAGCTTCCAGGAAGGAATGAACACTTAAACTGCTATTATTCGTCTTTGTGATTATATTCGACTGGGAATTAAAGATAAACTAATTACGATTGCAGTATCATTTGATTTTAATAAAGCATTTGTTTGTGTGGACCATTTACTGCTCTTATTAAAACTCAAGGATTTAAATTGTTCATCTAATGTCATCAAATGGTTTTGTTCCTATCTAACTGAGAAATGTCAAGCTGTTAAGCTAAAAGAAAAATTTTCTTCTTGGAAATATCGTCGTTGTGATGCTCCTCAAGGTAGTGTTCACGGTCTACTATTATATGCCCTGTTTGTTTCAGAACTTGGGAAGTCTAACTAGCTGCAAAAATCTCTTCTACGTAGATGATCTTATCATTTATTTTACTTGTCGCCTTTCAGATATAAAGAGATCTGTTAATGAGCTAAATGAAATAATTATATTAATAATCGATTGGTGTACGAGAAATTTTCTTATGTTAAATGATTCTAAACCAAAGACTATAATTTTTGGAAGTCCTCGACATGTTAATAACTCTGTGTGTATTAATGCTTCGAAAATCAAAGTAAATCAAGTAGTTATTGATTACATCAGATCAATTAAATATTTAGGAGTTATTTTAAATGATACTTTGTCTTGGCATCAACAAGTCAAGTTGATTAGTAATCAAGCAAAGAGTTGCTTGTACTGATTGAAAATGAACAACCATTTGTTTAATACAACTATGCGTAGAAGATTAGTTGCCACCTTAATACTACCAATCTTTGATTATTGTTCTACAGCTAATACAAACATCTCAGGAGCATTACAATCTAAATTGAAAAAAGAGTTTAATGCTTGTATCCGCTTTATCTTTCGTTTGCAACGATATCTAACTTTAGTATTATTACTTCTGTTCGTGGTCGTGCTGTTAGGCAATTGGATGTATTTTGTTTACCTTTTGCAAGAACCAGGACTTATGACAACTTATTTTTACTTATTTTAACTCGAAGATATCGTAGCTCTAAGTGACTATAAAGAATTCAGATTAAGATGTTATACCTACTTTATTAATAGAGATAATCAGCGTGTTTTGTTACTTACGATTTAATTTAATTTAATTTTTTCTTTTTAACTATATGTTTATTGCTTTGAACCAATACTACTATACTACTATTATTGAACCATTATACTTTTATTTATTATTTACTATTTTCATTTTACATTTATCTACTTACTGTGCGTTACTACTAATATAATGATAAGTTTAATAATAATTACATCATTTTAATTTCCGTTTTGTTTTATCTATACATTACATTGTACTATACTGTAATTAATGGCCTTTAGGGAGCCTAGGCTCTAGGGTCAGTAAAATATTAATAAATAAATAAATAAAAGAATAAACGACTTCAGATGAAAAATACAATCTCATGAAAACAATAATAGCACAACAGCTAAAGAAATAAGAAAGCTAATATTACAAACCAAAGTAAGAAAGGCACAAGATTACTATGTAATAAATGGTAGAATTCTAAAAGAACTGCTACCTAAAGCAATTAGAATTCGAACTATATTATTTAACGCATAATAACCAGTCCATCATTTGCTAAATACCTGGAAACTCGCAGAAATTATAATGCTTCCTAAACCTAACAAAGATCTGTATGATGTAAATTCTTTTACCATTACTATCTAAACTGCTGGAAAAAATAATATACTAAATAATGAAACGAATAATTTTTGACAAAAACCTGATTCCTGAATATCAATTTTGATTCCGAAACAAATTCTTTACCGCTAGACAAGTATACAAATTAACAATAATATGATAATCACTGCTTTAGAAAATAAAGAGTACTTTACTGTCGTCTTCATAAATGTAGAAAAAGCTTCCGCTATAGTGTAGCATCACGGATTGTTAGAAATAATTAATAAACACTTTTCGCACTCTTTTTACAAACTCCTAAAATCTTATCTTTCAAACAAAAAATTCAACGTAAAAATAAAAAACACGCATTCGAATATCAAACTAATAAAAGCAGGGGATCCTTAGGGAAGTATCTTTAGACTAATTTTCTACACCCTCTACTCGGCAGATATATCAATAAACGCAAACTGCACAGTTTCAACATTTACAGATGACTTATCAATGTCTACTATGACAAGAACGCGCAATAAAGAATTCAACCGTTACATAAACAAATCATCTCTCTTGAAGAATGATTACGTAATAAGATCATGATAAACTCTACCAAATGTAAACATATCACATTTACACTGAGAAGAAACTACATATATATACGGAGACTACAACTATATAATGCAGAAATTAAGTAAGTAAAACGGTCAAGTATTAAGGACTAAATCTTCATTCTAAACAAACATGGAAAAAACATAAAAGTGCCAAAATTAAACAAATTTGTCTAAAAATGAACAAATTGCTTCGCTAACTAGTAAAAAATCGAAACTTAGCATACAGAGCAAACTAATAATTTACTAAACAATAGTAAAACCAATCAGGTAAAAACAATGGTAGAACTTTTTGATATTAGCTACTGCAGCAAATAGCAAGCAGCCTCTTAACTTGTTATCTCTACACGGTTTAGCAAATTAACGCCTACTTTACTTGTGATTTCCCACATATCAAAATCAGGATGTTCATTCATAAGTTCTTTGATCTGACGTTTTAATCGGCTAATACAACAGTTGGTTTTATTTATATACACTGCAACGTAATAGGCATATGAATTTTCCTCAGTACTAAACTGGATATTTATATTAGATTAAAAAATTATAAATATAAACGCGGATTAAGGTAGTAGTCTGGTAACTTAAGTTCAAATAATCGAAAAATTTTGTTTTGCCTAATTAGAAAGTACACTGTTATGAGAATATACTGTAATAATATAAGACCGAAATTTTAAATACTTCCGGAGTTATTATGAGTTTACGAGAGCGCTTTGAAATCAAACATTGAAGGCATAGACGATTAACGTAAGTGTAAATTTATTTATGAAAATCTGTTGTTGAATTTTAAACGTGATTTTTCAAAACAGTGTTTTTCCGGTCTGCCCGAGCCCTATCTTTTCTTCTACCAAACCGATTACTCTATCAAATTTTTACAGTCTATTCTAAGCCCTTATAGTTCTTAGCGGAACTACCAAGAAATTTTTCCACAAATAACTTTTTATTTTACAACCCCTTATTTGCTAAAATAAAAAAATTAGTTTTTCAAAGTCCAAAATTTTGTTATTTATCCATAAAAGTTAAGTTTAGTAGTTTTGACCAAAATAACATGTTTATAGATTAAGAATTATCAATAATTTTCGATTACAGAAAACATCAAGAGCCACAATAACCAGGGTTACCCACGTTCTTTATTTTCGAGGTGCCAACTTCGATCAATAACAATAACAATAATAAACTATTAAATTTTTTCAAAAAAAAATTTTTTTGTATCTTTAATGTGTAAATAAAAACATTCTAAATATTCAAAACGATTCATTTTAATTTTCCTACACATAAACGCCTTCCAAAAAATACATGAAAATCGGCTTAAGTTACAAGACTACTACCTAAAACGAGTTTTGCAATTTTTCACAAGGTTAACGTCTAATAGGAATACAAGTATTTTTTTTTACTAGAAGTATATTGTTATAATTCTCTTCAGAAGTGATATTGTTCTTTTTATAAAAGAAATCTATTATATATCGGAGTAATCATTATTTTCGAGATTAATCTAAATAGCTTTAAATCGTTTAAGAAAATGTTTAAAGTTCGCCTAATTTGTCTGCATTGGTGATAATATGATTGTTCACCTACTAGGCATAAAAGTTGCTTCAAATCAGCATTTCGATTTCCTGGCAACTATTTTTTGTAGCAAGTAGACGTACGCTTGTGTATTTGTAGTTTCATGTTACTTGATTCTTCTTGAGATGAAACAAATATTAGGTTATAAATAAATGCACTATTTTAATGCACTTATTAAACTCCGCCTGCATGATCGCTGGGAGGATCGAGATCAGCGATCATTTTGCCGGTCCTAAGAGCGGGAAAAGGAGGAAGGTTGTTTGATCAGGCTAGCTCTCTACCCAACGTAAAAAAAAAATTTTTTCTCATAGAAACGAAATATTTCCTCGGAATAAGACGGATTCACATATGACGACCCAAGCAAGAAAAAGGACAAAAAGTTGGAAAAAAGAAAAGATAATGCGTCTGGCTACCTAGAACATCAAGTCATTTAATAATAAAGATCTAGAAACCCTAAAAGAATTGAAAGATAATAAAATTGATATATGCGCATTACAAGAAACCAAAAAGAAAGGCAAAGGACAAATACAATACGACTACTACTTAGTGATCTATAGTGGTGTAGAAAAACAAATCAGAGCAAAAGAAGGGGTAGCCATCGCAATATTTAAGTAATACAAAAACAACGTACAAGAATGTAGCTATGTATATTCACGAATATTAGTGGTAAAAATGAAAACAGAAGACCAAAAATTAAATATAGTGTCAACTTATGCACCAGAAGATAACAAACCAAAAGAAGAAATAGAAGCGTTCTACGACCAGCTACAAAAAATAGTCGGATTATTACCAAATAACCAACAAATAATAATCCTTGGAGATTTTAACGCCAGCATCGGAATAAAAAATAATACCAGGAATTAAACAAAGGTTCAACGAAAATGTGTTAAATGATAATGGAGAACTAATGACGCAGTTATGCACATTTAACGAGCTAAGGATTAACAATACATTTTACAACAATAAAGAGCACTATAAATTTACTTACAGCAACACCAGAGGCTTCAGGTCCACAATTGAATATATTGTTTCCAACAGATACGTCCTACCACACCAAATACTAGATATCAGGACGTTAAATTCCGCGAATGTAGGAAGCGATCATAGCCTGCTACTAGCAAAAATAAGAATGAAGTTTAAACCCCAAAGCAATCTTGCCCGAGCAACCAAAAAACCGAAAATAAACATCGAGTCACTATGAAACTTACCAACTAAACAACTATATGAGAACAGGTTGAAGGATAAAATCGAAATAAACCCAATAAAAGAAGAGGATAATTTAAACACAGCCTGGAAGAAACTAAAAACTAACATTTTAGAAGCTGCATATGAAGCTCTAAGAACACGAAATGTAAAAAAGCGGGCTAGAATGATCAAAACTCCTTAGTTCCGCTCAGAGATTAAGGAAATATGCAAAAAAAAAGAAAGTAGCATACCTTAACTATAGAACATTATGAACATCTGAATCATGCGAAATGTATAGACGAATTCGGAATCAACTAGCGATATTAGTAAGGCAAACAAATCAACATCATTGGGAGATTTTATCGAAGAGAATGGAGAGTTACTTTCATGGACTCCATAAACAAATCTGGCGATTTATTAGAAATCAAAGAAAGGAGGTCAACGAAATAATCGAAACAAATAAGATTACAAGAGAAACCTGGATTAACTACTTAACAGAACTCTATAAATCAGAAGAACCTCAAGTGGAACTAAATACGCCGGAAATAGTAACTAAAAACGACATACAAATTGAGTCCAGCTATGTAGAAACAGCTATTCGAAAACTAAAGAATAGGAAGGTCCCAGGGCAAGATGGCATTCCAAACAAGCTACTAAAATATGGTGGCTAACGTATCACACAACAGTTAAAATTCCTAATCCAAAAAATACTATAACAACACAGAACACCTGATGAATGGCGAACTAGAACAAGTATAGTTAAGTTTTAAAAAGGAGACAAAAAACTACCTACAAATTACAGGGGAAAAAATCTTTAAACACTTCATTGAAACTAACAACAAAGGTTATAACGAATAAAATAACCAGCTTAACAAATCTAGAGGACGAACAACAGGGATTCAGATAAGGCAGATCGTGCACAGACGCGGTTTTAATCATAAGACAGATAACAGAAAAATCAATTGAATACAACATACCAGCATATGTGTGTTTCATTGATCTGGAAAAAGCATTCGACCATGTGCAGTTAAAGTATGTTATACACCTCCTCTATAACCGGTAAATTCCGAATAATTTATCAAGACCATAGAGGACATCTATAAAAACAATAAGATCCAAGCAAAGATAAATGGTGCCTTGATTGAACCGATTGATGAAGGTCGTGGTATCCGACAAGGGGATTCTATAAGTCCTCTGCTTTTTACCATCATTATGGACGAAATAATAAGAAATGTAAGACTACTAAAAGGATATAAAATTGTCAACGAAGAAATAACCATCCAATGCTACGCTGATGTCGCTGTATTAGTAGCCGAAAATAAGGATGATCTACAACGTCTATTACGCCGATTTACCTGCATAGCCAAATTATTCAATATGAAGATATCGGCCCAGAAAACTATATGCATGACAACGTCAAAGACACTGTTAATGTGCAAACTGGAAATTGAAGGGAAGTTTATTCAGCAGGAAATAAGATTTAAGTACCTAGGAATAGAAATCTCAGTGTATGGTGATGTTGAAGCAGAGGTAAGAGAACAGACAATGAAGGCATCCAGAATAGCGGGTTGTTTGAATGACACAATATGGCGAATCAAAAGCATATAGAGACCAAAGCAAGAATCTAAAAGGCAACGGTGAGACCTATTATGACATATTCCGCGGAAACTCGACCAGACACAGCGAAAACGAAACAGTTACTAGAGACAACCGAAATGAGAGTTCTTCACTGGATAGTTGGAAAAAGATTACTAGATCGAGAGAGAAGTGAAGATATAAGAAGAACATGCAAAGTGGAGAACGTTAACGAATGGATACTAAAAAAAAAAAAGAATGGAACGAACATATTAACAGAATGGACAACGGAAGAATCGTCAGAATTGCACGGGATAAGTAACCGGTTGGCCGCAGAAGCAAGGGGCGCCCACGAAAACGATGGTACGACATTTTAACTGTGCAATAGGCAGATGTCGTTACGAAACATGCAACTTGTCTAAACTAAAAAATGAAGAAGAAGAAGAAGAAATTAATGCAATGGCATCAAGCTTATTTTTATCAAGTGTATCTATTGGAGCATTAACCAGACACGATAGTATGTGAGCGTGTGGACTACCACGATGCTGGAATTCAAAGCGTTTGAAATAATGTACAACATAATGTTTTTCAAATAGCCTGAATTTATGTGATTTTAAAATGTTTAACAGCACATTGACCAATTTGTTAAAATAAATAGCACACGTAACTGCATCCTTATTGATAAGTGATGTTTTGTCAAGATAATGTAAGATTTCTGCAAACTTTTCAGAAATATTTTCGCCGTTGTGTTCGAATTTATATAGCTTTTGGAGAAGATCATTCCAACCAATTTCATTAGCACTCACAGTAAGGAAGATAGTCTGTTTACCCAACTGTCTAATCATGGCAAAAAGATCTTTTTTACGATCCATCTAATACCACGTTGAGTTTTTAATAGCTCTTAGAAACGCAAGATTGGTTTCAATACAATTGTTAATGTATTGTTTATCTTCAATTTATTTTCTAGTAATTTTCGTACTCATACTTACGTATTTCACAGCCACTGTGAGAGAATCACGGACTCGAATAAAAAACTGGTGTGTATACTTATGTACGCAGGTAAGAAGTTATACTTCTATGGCTGGCCGAAAAGAATATAATCTAAATAACCTCAAAAAAAAACTTAAAAGAAATAGCTTAAAAAAAAAATAACTTGAAAAAAAAGTTTAATAACAAACTATAATCATTAAAAATGGTAAAAAAATCGTTATCACGTTGAGTGTTACACGAACACTGAAGGAAATCCTCGTAAGGTTACGCTTGTTATTTACTATTAAAAAAGAAGTATAACTTCAAAACAAAAACAATAACATTCACATTTCACGATGCGTTTTTAGTCTTTTATGCAACACTCTCCAAATTCTTTTAATTAATTACAGATCAATTATCACAATGATTACATATTATTATTATTGTTATTATTATCTTTATAATTTTTTTTTTAAATTTTTAATTTTCCTTGTTTAATTATTGATTAACGTTATTATTATTATTATATTATTATTATTATTATTATTATTATTAAAGTTATACTTCTTTTGGCGCGTTGGGGAAAATGTAATGGGGAGAGATTTTGTTCCGAGCGTCTGGAAAAACGACACCATGAAGTTTATGTCGCTATTTACGACGCGCGGCAAAGCGATTTCAAGTATACGGCATGAAGATGTTTTCTCTTCTTCTTCTCCTTTTTTTCTCAAGCGGGTCACCTATCCAAATACTAATCGTACTCAGCGCTGCTTTACTTAAATGATAGAAGCGAGAACTAATGCTCTAGCCGCGCAATGGCTGCTGACGCGTGAAGTAATTCGATATATCTCCCTTATATTTAGTGTGGACTGATATCTATATTTGGATATTTTCCTTTTCTATTATTTATTCTTTCTTATATATATATTATATATATATATATATATATATATATAATATATATATATATATATAATATATATATAATATATATAATTATTTATATATAATATATATATATATATTAATTATTATATATATATATAATAATTATTTTTTTTTTGTTATTTTTTTTCTTTGAAGTTTTTTTTTGAAGTTATTTTTGAGGAGGTTATTGAGGTGATATTCGTTTTGGTACGGCACAGAAGTATAACTTTCTTCGTGCGTTCATAAGTACACACACCAGTTTTTTTATTATTTAAATTCGTTTTACATAGAATATAATTATTAAAGAAACCTTTCCCCCATTCCCTGCCTAATGACCGATAATATCCGATAATGTAAGTCGATTATTTTTCTTTTATTATTAAATTTGTAGTCATTTATTTACTTAATTAATTTTATAAATATACATAATGATCTTTATTCTTTTTCTAATTAATTAAGACGTAATTGCGTTTCTCTTTAACAACAAAAGTTTTATTTAAAATACTTAAAAAGTTACATTATATTTTACAAATAATTTATTAACCTATAACAAAAAAATAAGCAACATTTAAAGCCTTTATTTTTTGTATCTTCTATCTTCCGAAGCGAATTATAATCTCTCTCTCCCGGAAGGTATCTACCAGCTTATATAGCAACATCTCAGTTTCCCGTCACGACCACTGATAAGCTTGTCGGTAATGCAGCAAATATAAATTAAAGAAAAGCATTTTAATATGTGTGACGTGGTTTTCTTTACATCTTCTTCCTTTGAGAGACACAATTTCTAGAGATATTGTATGTTTTTGTTTATTTCGTAATAAGCACCGGGCGCAATTTCGTAATGTGAGATAGTTTTGATTCTTCTTTCTTATGTCCAGTATCAATCTCATATATCGAATTAGAGAACTTTTTCTTTATTTTGTCTTGTCCAATTCTCAGTTCCTCCAACTTCTTCCTATTTAATCGGTCCTTGCTTTCTACGTATACTTCATCTCCCTCTTCAAATTTGTATTCTGTTCTATGTCTGTCGAATCATTCTTTATTATAATTGTGAGATTTTATTGTGTTTTCCTTAGCCCGTTCTCTATCCTTTTCTAAGTATTCTTTTGCGCATTTCGTTTCTAATTCTTGTGCGAAAATATTCACATTTTCCCCTTCTAGGAGGTATTTTGGAGCAAATTTTGTGACTGTGTGTTCTGTTTCGTTATATTTTGCTACACATTTTTGTACAATCGTAGTCCATGCTATCTTCTTGTTATTTTCGTTTATTTTACATCTTATTCTATTTATTAATGTTTGATTTAGCCTTTCGTTAAATCCGTTTGAGAATCGAGCATCCACGGCCGTAAAAATATTTTAATATTTTCTTGTTTTAGGATCTGTTTAAATTCTTTGGAATTTAGGTCTGGATATTGATCTGTTAGTATTATATCAATATTATAGTCTTGTGTCACATTTTTTATTAGGTTCATGAAATTTTTAGAACATTGATTTCTTTATGTAAGAATATAAGCGTATCTCGTGAAATGATCAACAAGAAGATGTAAATATTTTTTTGTCGATTGCGATCATTCTGAGCTCCCAATAAAATCAACAGATACGATTTTAAATGACCGTGTTGCTGGGCCCAAATATGACATTAATCCATATTTTGGTTTCTTCTCCGATTTATTTTTGAAGCAGATTTCGCATTCATCGCACATTAGTTTAATATTTTCAATTATTTTTTTCGCTGTGTAGAAAAGTGTCATTTTATTTATCATCTGAGTTCTCCCAATGTGGCAATAAGTATTGTGAACGTCTTTTATTAGAGCTTTGCTAAGTTCTTTTGATAATACGATTTTATTCTTCATTTTATTTTTTTTGTAGTAGATTTCATTTTCCAATATGAGATTTCCATTTCTTAGTTCTGGATTTGTGTTTTGGTCCTTATTTATGTCTTTTAGGCTTATTAAATTTACTATTTAAAAAAAATCGTCATTATTTTCGTGAGATTCTAAAACCGGATTTCTGGAGAGACAGTCTGCTTCCTGGTTAGATTTTCCAGGCTAATATTTTGTTTTAAAATTATATTGGGATAAATAATACATCAGATCCCCTAGTTTTTCATTAGTTCTTGCTTTAATATTCATATTTTCTACTGGTTTATGTTCTGTATAGACTGTAAATTCTTTTCCCATAAATTAGTGTTGCCAATATTTCACAGCTTCTTTTTTTGCTAAACATTCTAGATATATAGCTTTTTTTCTTTTTTGTGGTTCAGTCAATTTTTTTGAAAAATAAGCAACCATCTTACTGTCTTTATTTTCATCTTTTTGTTTCAGCACTGCTCCTACTCCTTTTAGATTTGCCTCCGTGTAGATGTCTATAGGTAATTTAGGATCAAAGATCTTTAAAAGCGATTTTGAGCATAGTAGTGTTTTTATTCTTTCAAATGCTTCCTGACATTTTGTGGTCCATATAAACACTTTACCTTTTCTCAACAAGTTATGTAACGGGTCTTAAATAATTGCCATATGTGGTATAAATTTATGGTGGAAGTTTATTTTCCTTAGGAATTAGTGTATATTTTTCCTCGTTTCTAGAACTGAAAAATCTTTTACAGAGATTAAATAATCTTTCTGAGGTCTGATAGAATTATTTTCTATGATATGCCCTAAGTATTTTGCATGATTATTTGCGAAGGTACATTTTGAAAATTTCAGTCTAAATCCTTTTATTTGAATTTCTCTCAGTAGTTTTTATAAATTTAGTATGTGATCTTTAAAAGTTTTTCTGAAAATAAATATATCGTCTATAAAACTTACTGCAAAATCAAAAAGTTTGTGTTTGCTTATGATTTTACTTAGTATTCTTTGGAAAATAGCTAAGGCAGTCCTTAGTCCAAATGGCAGGCATGTTCATTGATAATGACCCTGTTGCGTAACAAAAGAAGATTTGCCCCTATTTTGGAACTTTAAAGGTATTGCCCAGAATGCTGAATTTATATCTAAAGTAGAAAATTACCCACAGTTTACAGTTTTTATCATTAGATCTTCAATTAACGGAAAAAGTTGTGCTTGCGGGACTACAATTTTATTCAACTCTCTGAAGTCTATGCATAATCTCGTTTTTTCTACATCCTCTTTTTTATATGCTAAATTTACTGGGGCAGCAAATGGGCTGTATGTTACCTCAATTAAATTTTTCTCTAATAATTTCGATATTTGATATTGTATTTGTTTCTTATCTTTTTCTGTGCATCTATAAGGACGTTTATAACAGTATTTTTCTACCATCAGGTCAATATAAGCTTCATATTGTTTTACAGTGCCGACGTCATACTTGTCTTTGGCAAAGACCGATTTGTAATTTTCTATTAACTTGTCGATTTTTGATTGTTGATATAGATTAAGATTATTCGTTATTCTTTCAAATTTATTTATGTTTATATGTTCGTTAAAGTTTATTTCACTTTTGTTTATATCTTTAGTCTCCTGCTTCTCAGGTTGAAAAAAAATTTTCTTTATTTTGTATACCTATTACATCAGGAATATCAATATTTTTAAAATTAAAACTGTTATTCTTTGAACTATTATCGTTTCTTATATTTTTTTCATTTCGTTTACCTAGTACAACCGGAATAACAATAATTTCAAAATTAAAACTGTTATTCTTTGAATTATTATCGTTTCTTATATTTTTTTCATTTGCGGTCTTCCTCTTCTCTCCTGGGTTGTTTTCCTGTATGTTTTATAATTATTCATTTTGTATTAGTTTAAACTTTTTTATACAATATAACTCAACTAGGAAGTCATAATTAAAATTTTCGTATTCTATTACAAATATATCCATTATTTCTGCTACATTCAAAGTTTCTATTTTCATCGTTACCATACCCTTTATTTTCTTTTCACCGTTAATAGTCCTTAAGTTTACTAAGTTCGTCCGTTTTGTATGTTCTTTTTCTTTTATTTTCAATAATTTTGAATAATTCAATGATATATTTGAGCCTTAATCATAAATTTCAGATATTTCCAAAGTATCATTTAGTAATAACTTTATTTTTATTAACGGTAATACTAATAGTTTTTTGGATCTTTGTCATTCCACTCAACTTCAAACCCAGAATTAATTATGGTCTTTAATTCTGTTTTTTTTTTCTCCTTAAACCAGCAATTTTCTTCTAGATGGTAACGTTTTTCTTTTTTATTGTTGGTACAAAATTGACATGGTTTTTTCTCTTAAATTTGTCTAGGGTATACAATGTTTTTTTTCTCCATATTTATTCTCCCTAGTAAGGTGTTCTAGTCTCCTTAATTCACTATGCAGATTTCGTGTATCTTTCAATTTTCCCTTGTCAATTCTGTCCGCAATATCGTTAGGCAAGCAAAATATTATCAGGCTAATAAGTGTATTATTACACTTAGTGCCTATACCCGCCTCTCGTAACAATTTTTTGTTTCTATTGCATATTCGAGTAATGATCCTGCTTGGTATCTGAAAGAAAGCGCGTATCTATCGGTTGATCATCCTTTGCTTGTAAGTTCTTCACAAAATTCATCTTCCCATGTTTCCCATGTGGAATTAATGGTAAGTTTCACCTGCAAACAGCTGTACCATCTTAAGCAAGGACCTTCCAAAAAGCACCTTATAATTTCAATTTTTGCTCTATTTTTGTTCATTTGAAAACGTTTACATTCCTCATAGAAGGTCTCTATCTACTGTTTCGCATTTGGATTATTCCCAGTGAATTTTTCTAGTACAAATTCCTTTGCAACCGTTCCAAAATTATGAATTTCAATTCTTGACCTTTGATCTGAATCGTTACATATAGATTCTATGATGTTTGTTTTCTTTTCTAAATTTTCTTCTTCTTCTAGGTAACCGTCGTTAAAATGTAAGTATAACTCTGTATCTAAATATGTTCTTGATATGTTTTCGGTCAAGGATATCCATATTTTTCTTGTTTGATGTCTTTTTGTTAATACGTTTTTTATTTTTGAATACTTGCTAGTTTTCATAATTTCTCTGTGCTTACTTACAGGTTGGTATTAAGATAGTATTTTAAAAGTTTGTCCGTCCGGTGTTCCTATTGATGTTTTGCATATCTTGTATGATTTCCCGTCTGCCGTTGCTTTAACCACAAAATCAAATCTCAATTTTTCCATTTTCCGCAATAAATGTAGAAAATGTTGTTTTATAATGATCTTTATACTTTAACTAATTAATTAAAATGTAATTGCGTTTCTCTATAACAACAAAAGAAACAACATTTAAAGCTTTTATTTTTTGTATCTTCTGTATTCCAAAGCGAATTATAATCTCTCTCTCCCGAAAGGTATGTACATACTTATATAGCTAAATCTCAGTTGCCCGTCTCGACCTCTGATAAGCTTGTCGGTTATGTGGAAAATATAAATTAAAGAAAAGCATTTTGATATGTGTGACGTGGTTTCCTTCAAATACATTTCTTGTTATATAAATATAATAATTTTCAAAAAAACTACAATTGCTAAACGATGATCTGATAAACCGCAAGCATAAATAACAATTAGATTTATACACTCTTTTTTACACATTTAATACAATGCTAACACTTTTTAATTTAAAAAACAATAGCTGGGTAAAAAATGGTAGTTGTATTTTGCTTGCACTAACGCTTTATACACTAATATGCACATTGTTACTCATTAACTTTTTTTATAATAAAACTGATTTTCAAAAAATCTTAATTTACTAAAATATTATTTTATATACCGCAATCATAAATAACACTCAGATTTGTTCACTCTATTCAACACATTTACTACACCGCTAAAACTTTTTAATTTAAAAAACAATCGCTGGGTATAAAAAGTTAGTTGTATTCAACTCGCACTAACGCTTTATTTATTAATATGCACTTTGGTACGCATTAACTTTTTTATAATAAAACTGAATTTCAAAAAAAAATTGATTTACAAAAATATTATCTGATAGACCGCAGTAATAAATAACACTCAGATTTATACACTCTATTAAAAAAATTCAATACATTGCTTAAACTTTTTAATTTAAAATACAATGGCAGGGTATAAAAAGTTAGTTGTATTCAACTCGCACTAACGCTTTTTATATTATTATGCACTTTGTTATTCATTCACTTTTTTTATAATAAAGTAAATTTCAAAAAAATATTTTAATTCAAATTTGATTAGCTAAAAGATTATCCTATAGACCGCATGCATAAATAACACTTAAATTTGTACATTCTTTTCAACAAGTTCAATAAACCGCTAACAAATTTTAATTTAAAAAACAATGGCTGTGTATAAAAATGTAAATTGTATTCAACTCGCATTAAAGCTTCATATATTAGTATGCACTTTGTTACGCATTAACTTTTTTTATAATAAAACTGATTTTCAAAAAAACCTAATTTACTAAAATATTATCTTATATACCGCAATCATAAATAACACTCAGATTTGTACACTCTATTTAACACATTTAATACACCGCTAAAACTTTTTAATTTAAAAAACAATAGCTGTGTATAAAAAGTCTGTTGTATTCAACTTGTACTAACGCTTTTTATATTAATATGTACTTTGTTACGCATTCACTTTTTTTATAATAAAACTAAATTTCAAAAAAACTTGATTTGCTAAAAGATTATCTAATAGAGCGCAAGCATCAATAACACTCAAATTAATACATTCTTTTCAACAAATGTAAACGTCTTATGCAGGTTCGTGCACGTTGGCGCCTGCACTAGTGTGAGTGCGTGCGGATGTTTATTTAGGATATCGGTATTCTTAAGATTAAGTGTGGGGAACCGAGGCTGTATGCGTCACCCATGGAGGGGGGCCGATGCTCCGTTGTTCGACGGAAAAGTAAAAAAGGGCAGTCGGGATTCGGAGTGAGTAGTAGGAAGTAGCAGTTAGTTAATCTTATGTTCTTATGTGCTGGGTAGTAGGAAGTAGCAGTTAGTTAATCTTATGTTCTTATGTGCTGAGTAGTAGGAAGTAGCAGTTAGTTAATCTTATGTTCTTATGTGCTGAGGAGTAGGAAGTAGCAGTTAGTTAGTCTTATGTTCTTATGTGTTTGGGAGTTTACAAATTTCAGAAGTGGGATTCAAACTTGCTAAATTAGAAATTCGCGATTCACGCGTGTGTTATGAAAAGTGGGATAAGATTCACGTTCAGTTTCGAGTTAAGATTTAAGGTCAAGTTTAAGATCCTCTAAGTTTTATGGACGTACGGTAATTTTACGATTTATTGTGTTACGCGTCGTGTGTTAATAAGAGGTCTGTTAGTGAATTCGGGATCAAAGGATACTGGACGAAAACATTAAGATGAGTACACTGAAAGTGAACCAGCTTAAGGACATGCTCAGTGCAAAGAATTTAAGTACGACCGGAAATAAGACCGAGTTGGTTAAGCGGTTATTAGAGGCAGGAACGCCTGCTGCAGATTTATGTTTAACGTCGGGAGGCACTTGTGAAGAATCGGACGAGCAGACCGAAGTCATGTCGGTACAAGGTTTGAATTACGTACTACCCCCTAACCCCGCATCTAAGGAAATGGAATTGTTACGGCGGGAACGGGATTTAGCTGAGCGAGAAGCTGATCTCTTCTAAGGCCCTAGTTTGTAGCCGACTAAGAGGAAAGGCCTTAAAATGGTATCACTCGCGAGTGGATTGCGTTGATTTGAGTAGCAACGACCTTTTGCGCGAGCTTAGGAAGATGTTTGGGCAGCAAGTTGATCCCCTAATTTTACGGCGCAAACTCGAGGCGGGAGTGTGGAAGCCTACCGACAGTTTTACGGATTATATGCATGACAAGGTGACATTAGCTAATCGCATCCCGATTGATGAAAAAGAAATAATTAGCTACGTGATCGACGGTATCCCAAGCAAGGAGTTACGCACTCAGGCCAAGGTGCAATGTTATGCATCGTTGGAATCTATGATAACAGCATTCGCAAGTGTGTCGGCACCGAGGGAGACGCTTCATCGGCGGCCGACGGGAGAAGGAAAAAGAAAACCGATCGACCATAAGAGGCCGTCGGAGGAAAATTATGCCAGATGCTTCAACTGTGGAGAGACAGGACATTTTGCGGGGAACTGCCCCCGTCCGAAGAGGGAAAGAGGTAGCTGCTACAAGTGCGGTAAACATGGACATCTTAGACCGGAATGCCCGGAGAAGGGTGGCGAGGTCCACAGCGTCACCAGGAACGTGACCACCGATGAAGACTACATCAGGAAGATAACTTATGATGTCGATTCAGGCAATATACACTACATCTTAGTTTTAGACACCTTATTGGATTCCGGCAGCCCCGTGAGTTTCATAAAGAAAGGGCTAGTGATGGGACCGATCAACTCTGCGCCGGAACTCGGAAGTGAATATTATGGTATTAATCATAGTCGTCTGCAAGTACACAGCTCGATACAAGTTAGTTTAAAATTAGATGACGGTGAAAGGGTTGACACTCGTCTGTTGGTAGTACCGGATACTACAATGGTGAACTCCGTTATTTTAGGTCGCGACGCATTAAAAAGATGTGGATTAGTTTTTAGCAGGAAAGATAAGCGCTCCGAGGAAGAGGTAGTGATAGATCAGGTTATGAATATAGAAATAGATGATTCCACTGATAATCAAATTACCGATTTAGACATTAATCCCAAAATCGCGGTGGAAAAACAAAATGAATTAAAGGAAATCTTAAAGGTAAATTACTTAGATGCACCTCGTCCGGAAAAGCCTAGAATAAGCATGGAGCCGAAATTAACATTACAAGAGCATAAGCCATTTCATTTATCTTTCCGTCGCTTATCGTTTGTCGAGAAAAACCAAGTTTGAGAAATAATAGGAGATTTACTAGAAAGAGGGAAAATTCGACCGAGCGAATCAGATTACGCGTCCCCTATTGTGTTAGTCAAAAAGAAAAACGGTAAGAATGGGATGTACGTCGATTACCGCGCGTTAAATAAAGTCACAATAAGCGAACGCGATTTAAAAGCAATTAGGAATAAGGCAGAAGATAGAATGGCTGAGAAGCAAAATTATAACAAGAGGTATTATGATAAACGCCATCATAAGATACGGTCAGAATTTAATGTTGGTGATTATGTGGTGGTAAGGAATTTTGATAGCATTGTAGGGATTGGAAAAAAACTGATACCAAAATTTAGGGGTCCGTACGAAGTTATAAAAAAATTACGAAATGATAGATATGTAGTTGCTGATATAAGAGGCTTCCAAATATCTCAAAGACCGTCCCAGGGAACATGGGAATATTGTAACATGCGTCTCTGGCGAGGAACAGAACAGGCCAAAGAATAGAGAGAGAAGAGAACAATCTCGAGTTTATATTTAGTATACTTTATCCTTATGATTAAAACTCAATTGTATTATGTTTCATTTCATTTCCTTTTTAAGATTATCACCGATATCGCATCTCGCTTCATGTTTGTAAGAATGAATATTATTTTAGTTATTGATTAGATCAAACAAAAAAAAAAAAAAAGAGCGGAAAAAGGAGAGAGTAATATTGTATCCGAGTAATTGTATTTCTTATGTATAGATTATCTTATATTTTTACTCTTTCAGATTATTACTTTTCTTTATGCGTTAATTTTTAATCGTATTCTTGTGTTTGTATTCATGTACTTCTTATGTATGTATCAACTTTATGTTCATGTTCATTTTACGTTGCGCCTTTATGTATGTGTGATGGTCTACTGACCGAGGGCGGTCACCGTCAGGACTGGCCGATTGTAAACGTCTTATGCAGGTTCGTGCACGTTGGCGCCTGCACTAGTGTGAGTGCGTGCGGATGTTTATTTAGGATATCGGTATTCTTAAGATTAAGTGTGGGGAACTGAGGCTGTATGCGTCACCCATGGAGGGGGGCCGATGCTCCGTTGTTCGACGGAAAAGTAAAAAAGGGCAGTCGGGATACGGAGTGAGTAGTAGGAAGTAGCAGTTAGTTAATCTTATGTTCTTGTGTGCTAGGTTGTAGGAAGTAGCAGTTAGTTAATCTTATGTTCTTATGTGCTGAGTAGTAGGAAGTAGCAGTTAGTTAATCTTATGTTCTTATGTGCTGAGGAGTAGGAAGTAGCAGTTAGTTAGTCTTATGTTCTTATGTGTTTGGGAGTTTACACAAATTCAATAAGTGGCTAATAATTTTCTATTTAAAATACAATAGCTGGGTATAAAAAGTTAGTTTTATTCAACTCGCACAAACGCTTTTTATATTAATATGCCCTTTGTTGCGCATTCACGTTTTTTATAATAAAACTAAAATTAAAAACAACTTCCATTTCTTAGAGATGAACTGATAGAACGCAATCAAGAATAACACTCAGATTTGTACACTCTATTCAACACATTCAATACCCGGCTAACAATTTTTAATTTAAAACACAATTGCTGTGTATAAAAAGTTTGTTTTATTCAACTCCCATTAACGCTTTGTTTATTAATATGCACTTTGGTATGCATTAACTTTTTTATAATAAAACTGAATTTCAAAAAAAGTTGATTTACAAAAATATTATCTGATAGACCGCAGTAATAAATAACACTCAGATTTATACACTCTATTAAAAAAATTCAATACATTGCTTAAACTTTTTAATTTAAAATACAATGGCTGGGTATAAATTGGTAGTTGTATTCCGCCCGCACTAATGCCTTTTATATTAATAAGCACTTTTTTACGCATTCACTTTTTATATAATACAACAGAATTTCAAACAAGTTTGATTGGCTTAAAGATGATCTGATAGACCGCAAGCATAAGTAACACCTAAATTTACTCTTCTTTCAGAACAATCAATAAATCGTTAAAACGATTATTAAAAAAAAATTAGGCTAATCATAGAAAGATAACCATAATTTGCACGCTTTATCGCTTCTTATATTATTATGCACTTTGTAACTCAATCCAATTTTATAATAAAATTGAAATTAAAAAAAACTTTTATTGCTAAATGATGATTTTATAGACTGCAAGCGTAAATTACACTTAGATTTGTACACTTTTTTAAACACAGTCAATACACCGCAAACAATTTTTAATTTAAAGAACAATAGCTGGCTATAAAATAGTAGTTGTATTCTGCTCGCACTAACGACTTTTATATTAATATGCACTTTGTTTTGCATTTAATGTTTCTATCACACAACTGAATTTTAATGAAACTTGTTTTACTATAAAATGATCTGATAGACCACAAGCATAAAAAAAACTCTGATTTACTCCGTTTTCAGAACAATCAATTAATTAATTAATGACCTCTAATTCACACACGACGCGTAACAAAATAAATCGTAAAATTGCCGAACGTCCATAAAACTTAGAGGATCTTAAACTTGACCTTAAGTCTTAACTCGAAACTGAACGTGAATCTTGTCCCACTTCTGAAATTTGTAAACTCTACAGCACATAAGATTTCATAAGGCCGTTACTTCTAATAGCGGATTATTCCTAATAATTGTAATAACCCGTTACCGTAAGATACATTAGACTCATAAGAAGGGTCATCATAACTAACATAAGAACCGACAAAACTGAACTAAACTCCTTCACTCTCCTCTATAACTCTTCTATAACTCCTCTATAACTCCTCTGGCCGTATTCCCCGACTGCCCTTTTATACCTTTTCATCGAACGACGAAGCATCGGCCTCCCCCACGGGTGACGCATACAGCCTCTGTTCCCCACACTTAATCTTAAGAATTTCGATATCCTAAACAAACATCCGCACGCACTCACACCAGTGCAGTCGCCAACGTGCACGAACCTGCTTAAGACGTTTACACATTTGTTGCCTGAAGATAATCTTGTTTATATAGTGCAAGTTCATAATGTTTCAGACTAGATTTAATTATAATCGCTGTACCTCCATGTGCTTTTCCACTTGGATGATTTGTGCAGTAAACCTTAAAGCCAAAAATTTTGAAATAAGTTTTGTCAGTAATGTGTGTCTTAGATACCAGCATTATTTGACTGTCCATTTACTGGAGCCGGTGCATCTACATCCGTGAACTCAATTAGAATTGCGTACCTATTTGCTGTTAGTAACACTCCTTGCATTTCATGATTTTTATTAAAGATATCATCCTCTGCTTTTGGTCTTTTCTTGCTATAAGGAGTAGTCAGCCAACTGGATCCAGTAGTTATTTGCCACGGCGGTAGCCTGAATGTTTGCATATCCTAGTCAAGGGTATGCGAAAGGTTTAAATTCATTGACGTTACCGAGTCAAAAGATTTCAAATTTAACGGCTATCTAACGACCTTATTCAAACTATTAAATGTGTATAGAAAGAAGAATAAGAGAGAAAAGAGTGATAAGTAGAGGATTAAAGGGTAAAAGGAGGAGCAATTGGATTAGAGAAGGAAGGGTAAAGTAAAGGAAAAAGTTTAAGAGGTCTGGAAGGATAAAGAGAGTGTAGAGAGGAGAAAAAGGGTAAAAGAAGGAGGACGCCTAATAGAGTGGTTAGGATAGAGGATAAAGCGTTGGTAGAAGAGTCGATAAAGAAGATTTCTGTCAGACCAAGGAGATTTATTATGATGAACGGTAATACAAGCGGAAATATCAAAACAAGAAGTAAGGCAGACAAAAAGGAGATGGAAACAGTCGAGGTTATGCTTCGAAGGAGAACCAGGATAGTAGAGAGATGAATGAGAAGCGGGCAGAATAAAAGAAAATAGAAAGTTTGATTAGCATTTTAGAAAAAGGGAAGAGGAATGGAAAGAGGAAAAGAAATTGGGGGAGAGAAAGGCAACAATGGATGGAGGAAAGAAATCACTGGAGCAGAGAATATACAGGCTGGAATGGGTTAAGGAAAGAGGTGAGAGAGAAGAGAAGGAATAATATAGTGATAAGGGGTACAAACATGGAGAAGGAAAATTTGGAAAAAAAGGTGGAGGAGTTTATCGAAAAGAATATTAAAGTAAAGGTTAAAGTGGAGAAAGCGACAGAAGTAAGAGTGAGTAAGGGGCAGAGGGAGAAAAAATTAGTGGTAGTAAAGCTGGAGAATAAGGAAATGGGGATCAGGTAATGAGGAATAAGAAAGTACTTAGAAAGAGGTGTATATAGATAGGGACATGACGATAAAGGAAAGGGAGATCCAAAGGATGATTTTAGATAAGGCAAGAGACAGAGGTGTAAAGGAAAAGAGCTAGAGTAGGTTATATGAGGATTAATAGAGGAGAGATGGATGAGGTATGGAGTGGAGGGAGGAGTTTGTGGAGGAGGGAAAGGAGAGAAGGAAGGATTGAGGAACAGGAAGTTAGAAAGGAGGAGAGGGAGGAAAAAAAGAATGAGTATGTGTGTGTGGAATATAGCGGGGGGTGTTAAGTAGGACAAAGAAGTGTGGAGTATCTGAGTGGCTTGAGGTGGTAATATAGTAGAGACTTAGTTGGAGAAAGATAAATGGGCAGGGTTAGAAGGGAAATTGCCAGGAAAGTTTGGAGTGGAAATGTGTAGCAGCAACAAGAAATCAATAAAAGGCAGAGCAAAAGGAGGAATATAGTAAGGAAGTAGTAAAGAGGTGATGGTAGGAAATTGAGGTTTGGAGTGAGAATATAAGTTATGCAGGAAGACAGCAAGGAGGACAGATTGGAAAATAGTAGGAGTGTACAGCCAAGATAGTAAGGACAATGGAAATTATAAGAGGAAAAGTAAAGTCAAAGGAAAAAGGAATGTGTTTTGTGTGGTGAGATTGGAAGCAAGAACGGTAATGAGGGAGGATGGGTAGAGGAAAAGGATAGGGAAGTAAGAGGAGTGTAAAGTAGACAGTCAAAAGATGAACAATAAATGAGGAAGGAGAAGACTTGTAAAGGAAATAGCAGAAGAAGGATGGTGGCATAGTAAATGGGCAGAAGAAGAGGAAGGAGAGTCACATATATTGGTAGCAGAGGTGGAATCGGGTGATGATTAGCAAATTGGGAATCAGGAGGCTTTGACCAGATAAGGAAATGAGAATAGGGCATAGAACGGAGGCAGATCATATGCCGTTAGAGGTATACTTAAGGAAGAAGTAAAATTAAAGGTAGGGAAGAGAAGGTAGAAAAGGAGATAGAAAGAAGAATTGTGGTCCAGGGAGTTGATGAGCAGTATCATGAAAGTGTAAGGTTGGGTGGGAAAAGCAAGAGAGCTAGAGGGAAGGTGGGAAGAGATAAGGAAGGGTAAATAGAAGAGTAGTACCTAAAATGAAGAGCGAGTCAAGGCCATGGAAGTTGGGAGATAGAAATGGTATGGATAAGGAATGGAAAGGAAAAAGAGGGAATAAGGAAAATTCTGAAGTCATGGGGAAAAAGGAAGTACAAAGAGTTTTTATTAGGCAAAAAAAGAGAGAGTACAGGAATTGGTGTGACGCAAAAAGGAAAAGGTTGAAAGTTTTAGAAGAGGAAAGTTAAAAAATGCAACAGGTGAAGGAGAGGTATGGAGGTATATTAATAGGTTCAGAAAGAAGCGGAAAGAAGAGATAAGCAAAAAGATCAGGATAGAACATTGGAGAAAACATTTCATGGAAAAGTTAGGAGGAAAGGAAAGAAGGGGAGAGAACAGAGGGGAAGGAGGAGGGAAGAGGTAGAACAGCAGATAGAGGAGCAAGAAGAATTGGTCAAGGAAGAATTTTTGAGACAGGTCAATAAACTTAAGTTAGGAAAGGCACCGGGGGAGGATAAGTTAGAAAATGAAGTGTGGAAATATATGCCAAAAGAAGTGGAGACAGCGCTGTGGGAGTTGTTGAGGAAAATATGGAAAGAGGGGGAAATACCGGAACAGTGGAGAAGAGGGACAATGTGCATGATTTATAAAAAGGGGATAAAGATAGTATAGAAAATTACAGAGGAGTAACTTTAACTTGTACAGCATATAAAATATATGCTAAGACAGCGCTGTGGGAGTTGTGAGGAAAATATGGAAGCGGGGGAAATACCGGACAACAGTGGGAGGAAGAGGGACCAAACTGTGCATGATTTATAAAAAAGCGGGATAAAGTCGTATAGAAAATTACAGAGGAGTAACTTTAACTTGTACAGCATATAAATTATATGCTAGTCTGCTGAATAAAATGCTGAAAACGAAGGTGAGGGGTAAATTAGCGGAGAGCCAGTTTTTTTAGAGAGACGAGAGGCGTAGTAGAGGGCGGAAAGCAATAATCGTAATGAAGAATGCGTGGAGCATAGGAGAAAGGATATTAAAAAAAGCTACAGAAGAAGAAAGAAATTTTTTACAGCGTTAGTGGCGAGTGTAGCATTATTTGGAGCAGAAATATGGGGAGGGAGGAAGATGAGAGGCTGGAAAGTGTACAAAGAAGCTATATGAGATGGACCTTAGGGTTAGATATTAATACGCCAATTATATAGTGGAAGGAAGATATGTAAATATGAAAAAATGAGAATTAAAGCATTAGGAAGAGCGTTAAAATTCGAAGAGAAGATAAGGGATTCGGATATAAATTGGTGAAGGAATGTATAAGAGAAAGGGATAGAGATAGAGAAAGAGAGAAAATAGGGAAGAGTCAAAGATGAGGGTCGGAATAATAAGAAGAGAGAGAATAAAGGAATCAAGATATATGAGAGGTATGGAGTTCAAAGAGGAGGTAAGAGAAAAGATATTATTGAACTTAGAAAGGAAATTCAAGGAAGAGAGAAGAGATAAGATAGGTAATTCAAGGTATAATGAATATCAAGTATAAGAGTAGAGGAAGAACCAGAATATTTGAAAAAGGATATGTCAATGAGGGATAGGAAAATAATAGCAAGATTCAGATGCGGGAATAAATGCAAAAGCAGAGAGTTTTGGAAAGAGGAGGAAAAGAAGAGGTGTAGATTGTGCAATAAAGGAGAGGAAGATTACATGCACATACTGGGAACATGTGGAAGATTACATGCACATACTGGAACATGTGAAGTAACGAGAAGTGAGGTTGGAATAGAAGAGATACTGAGCAGGGAGGCGAAGGGGGCGGAAGTATTAAAAACGAGTGATAGGAAAGAGAAGGAAGCGGAGAGGGTTTGAGAGAAAAGTGTAAGAATTTTGTTTGTTTTTATATTAAGTCAGTTTTTAAGTTGTTAGTAGTAAGTTGTTATGTTGGTAATCTAGTGTATCTAGGATGTTTTAGGTAATATGTTCATAGTTTAATGGAAAAGTATTATAAGATAGTAGAAGGGAGATTGTAAAGGAAGTCCTCCAAACCCGGAAAGGGGCGGCGTAAGAAACATAAATAAATAAATAAAGTAGGATAAGAGATTAAGAACAAAATATAAACCACGTCCGTATTGATTCGCGGTGTATTGATCGCGACTATTTAAAAAAAACCATAGCTGGGTAAAAAAAGGTACTTGTAATCTGCTCGCAACTAACGCCTTTTATATTAATATGCACTTTGTTACGCATCACTTTTTTTATCATAAAACATTAACTTTCATAAAAACGTTAATTTGCTAAAAGATGATCTGATACAATTCAAGCATAAAAAAACACTTAGATTTGTACACTCTATTAAAAAAATTCAATACATTGCTAAAACTTTTTAATTTAAAAAACAAAGGCTTTGTAAAATAGGTAGTAGTATTCTGTTCGCACTAACGCCTTTTATTAATATGGGCTTTGTTACAAAACACTTTTTTAAAATACAACCGAATTTTTAAAAAACATTATTTGCTAGAACATGGTCTGTTAGACAGCAAGCAAAAAAAACACTTAGATTTACACTTTTGTCTTAACTATCAATAAAACGTAAAAACGATTATTAAAAAAAAAATGGCTAAAATAGAAAGATAACTATAACTTGCTCGCACTAACGCTTTTATTATTAATTTGCAATTTTTTACGCATTTAATTTTTTTATAAGACTGAAATTCATGATATCTTTCATTGCTAAAAGATGATCTCATAGACTGCGAGCGTAAATAACCACTTAGATTTGTACACTCTTTTCAACACATTCTATACACCCCTAAAACTTTTAAATTTAAAAACCATGGCTGGAAATAAAAAGGTAGTTTTATTCAATTCGCACTAACGCATTTTATATTAATATGCACTTTGTTACGCAAACACTTTTTTTATAATACAACCTAATTTTAAAAAACATTATTTGCTATAAGATGATCTGATAGACAGCAAGCAAAAAGAACACTTAGATTTACACTTTTGTCAGAATATTCAATAAAACGTTAAATGATTATTAAAAAAATGGCTAATAATAGAAAGATAATTATAACTTGCTCGCACAAACGCTTTTTATATTAATTTGCAATTTTTTACGCATTTAATTTTATATTACAACTGAAACTCAAAAAACTTTTATTTCTATAAGATGATCTAATATACTGCAAGCAAATAACACTTAGATTTGTACACTCTTTTCTACTCATTCACACACCGTTAAAATATTTGAATTTTTAAACAAAAGGTTTAGCATAAAAAGATGCTCATTTCTACTTGAACCAGCGCTTTTTTATATTATACGTACTATACTACACATTCAATAACTTGTTATATAAATAATTTTCAGAAAATTCTACCAATTGTAAATGTTGAAGAAAATATGAAAAAGTGAGATGGACTCAGAGCACTTTGCAATAGACAGGTTTAATTTTAAATGTTTCAGTTACAAACAGGTAGTTTTCACATGTTACTGTAAGTGTGACGGTGTGAAAAGTCGGCTTTTAGTAGAGTGAGACGGCTAAAGAGAGTTTCTGGATTGTATTAATCCTCAGAGCAAGGCTTTGAGAGATTGTCTTAATCACTTTGAGTGGTCAAACAAATGGTATAAGATCAACATGAGCAAACTGTGATTTCTTTCCGGTGAGCACGTTAAATGCGTAGAAAACTTCGATTGTAATGGCTGCCGGATTAGCCGGCGTTACGGCGAGTCTTCTGTAGTCGCTGGGGAACGAGGCCTGTCTTCATCGCGCGACAACTTTCGAGTGGCGCCGTCCGTCGGGAACGCATGTTCCCAAACATTCCGCCCGCTATCAGTAACGGGGTTGATGATTAGTCAGGAGTCTCCTTGTGGAGCCACCGGTAGTACGGCGAGCTTGGCGATTAGCCGGGTTAGCGTGGTGGTTGCAGTTTTTACAGACACCACCATTGTGTGTCTATCTCTCCTAGCAACAGCTTGAGTACTCTGGCCATTGGCCACTTTCCTGGAGGCAACCGCTTATCCAGTGAGTAGGACTACAGAGCCTACGTTTATGTTTTTGTGAGGGTGTTGTTTCTTGGAAATGGCTTGCAATCGTTGCAAGTACTTAGTTCACAACAAGCCCAGAACTGCTTCATCCGTTGATGGATAAATTGCAATTGGGACAGCTGGTTGACCGTGACGTCTTGGAATGATTACTCGGCTACCGCATTGAAAGCGGTTCCAATGAAAAAAAATGCCTTGGTGTTAGCGCTGTCGTGTCCTCTGGGTCATTGCTGAGCAGTTCATGAGGTCTTGAGTTGAGAATTGCTCTATCTGAGCAAGGAGCGTGGACCTCGTACGTAAGTAGGGTGTCTCCGACCGTGCGCTCGGCGTGAAACTTAATGATTTGACCGCTGCTTCCCACTTACTGCCCATGTGGAGTACGGTATGAGGGTTAAAATGCCACTGGATTTTGTCTTGCGCTAGTGCGGCAAATTTCGTGATGTCCAGGTTAGCTAGCAGCGAAGCAGTTTTTAGTTGCGCACCCGTTCCCAAGAAAAAATTTGTTCCATAGTCGAAATAGAGTGCGAACGTGATCCTGAGTCTGGAGGTTAACCGCTTGTACGTTGCGATGAATCCTTCAGCTGTGTAGTCCGGAGACCACTTCAAGGTGAGTAGCGATGTTGTGAGACAAACGAACCCGCAGATCCAACCTTTATAGGTTTTGACCCGCGGCCTTTTCAAGTTTTGAGCGTGAGTGGTCCATCGTAGTTGATGCCCTTGTAGAGAAAGTACGTGATGGTGTTACTCGCGCCAGAGGTAGTTGGTCCATAAATTGCAGGGCACGAATCCCTCTATAGCGAGCGCACATCACACCTGAGAACATGGGACTTGACTGGGGCTCTACCACCGATGATTAAGTAGAGTTGCCCGACAAACGCCAGAGTTGACTGAGTTCCTCCATGCATCGTCTGCTTGTGAGCGTGAGCGATGATGACTTCTCAGAGCCTAGAGATCTGGGAAGGATTGCAGGATGTTTTGTTTCCTAAGAGATTTCTGATCTTTTGAGACAACCGTTCACTCTGAGCACACCTTCATTGTCAATAAAGGCGGTGTGGCTGAGTGGGTGTGAGCTTTGCAGGTATTGTCTATTAAGCAGGCGAGTTATTCTTAGAAGAATGCTTACGTTGCGATGAATCCTTCAGCTGTGTAGTCGGAGACCACTTCAAGGTGAGTAGCCGATGTTGTGAGACAAACGAACCCGCAGATCCAACCTTTATAGGTTTTGACCCGCGGCCTTTTCAAGTTTGAGCGTGAGTGGTCCATCGTGTTGATGCCCTTGTCGGAGAAGGTACGTGATGGTGTTACTCGCGCCAGAGGTAGTTGGTCCATAAATTGCAGGGCACGAATCCCTCTATAGCGAGCGCACATCACACACCTGAGAACATGGGACTTGACTGGGGCTCTACCACCGATGATTAAGTAGAGTTGCCCGACAACGCCAGAGTTGACTGAGTTCCTCCATGCATCGTCTGCTTGTGAGCGTGAGCGATGATGACTTCTCAGAGCCTAGAGATCTGGGGAAGGATTGCAGGATGTTTTGTTTCCTAAGAGATTTCTGATCTTTTGAGACACCGTTCACTCTGAGCACAGCTTCATTGTCTAAAGGCGGTGATTTGGCTGAGTGGGTGTGAGCTTTGCAGGTATATTGTCTATTAAGCAGGGCGAGTTATTCTTAGAAGAATGCTGCTTGTATTGCCTTGACCCAAAAGAGTCGCGAGTCTTCCAGGCTGACAGCTGAGATGAGAACTGCTCTGGGGTTGAGTCGATCCTCCTTGAGAGTCTCTTGATGGCTCTACTACAGAGAGAGGTGACCCTGAGCTGCTGTTGAGAGTTGAGAGCTGTAGATGAGGTCTTATTAATATTCTGGAGGGGATCGTACTGCGTGATGTGTACGCTTGCACGAGCTTTTGAGCATATATGTCATCCAGAGCCTCGTCATCTGGAGAAGGCCATGAGGCTTCTGGTTGAGTCATCCATGATGGTCCCGTCCACCATATAGGGTGTTTTTGAGCTGATCTGTGGTTATTCCTCGCGACGCACAATCAGCGGGGTTCGAAGTGCCTGGTATATGCCTACAATAACACTCTCGGTGAGTACTTGGATTTGGTTACGCGATTGCGCACATAATCCTTCCACCTTGGGATGATCCTTATCTATGTGAGTGTTACTTAAGAATCGATCCACAATGTACATTTGTTATGCTCATGTTTAAAGTAGCGTAAAAATGCTTGATTAGCGTGGAGAGTAGCAGCGCTGCTGTGAGCTCTAACCTCGGAATTGTTAGCCGTTTAAGTTGAGCAACTTTTGTTTTAGAGCAGATAAGTGAGACGTTGGCGACATTGGACGCTGAGCTGACAGCCAGATACGTAACGGCTCCTATTGCGAATTGCGATGCATCAGCGAAACCGTGCAGTTCAACCGCTGAATCAGCGAACGTGTTGAACAACTGCGGGATGGAGAGTCTAGCCAGACTAGTGAGCTCCTGTCTGATGCTGAGTCATTGAGTTATGAGTAGTTCTGGAAGTAAGTCGTCCCAGTTAAGAGTGTGTACCCAAAGTATTTGGAGGAACATCTTAGCTTTGATGACAATTGGTGCGGCGAATTCCAATGAATCACAGATTTGTTCTACTTCTGATAAGATGAGGCGCTATGAGAATCTGTTGGAGTGAGTTGCTGAGATGGTTAAGATGTTGAACGTATCTTTTAAGATGACCATCGTATCCCTAGGATTTCTGTGTCGCAATCGTCGAATGAGATGCCTGAGTCCTTGCCATGATCAGAAGAGAGCTCTGCTAATAGCTGTTTTGATGTAGAATGCAACTTAGCCAGTGGGAAGCCGCCTGGCACAGCTGTATGAGTTAATAAGCGGTCTGAATCAGCTTTTCCAATGTATCCGCTCCTCCGAAAATGTCGTCGAAGTATCGCACGTGAGTGATTGGTTCCACCTCGAGCGGGTAACTTGAGCCTTCTTCTTCCGCAATTTAAAGCAGCGTCCTTACTGTTAAGAACGAAGCTGCCTTGGTTCAATACGTAACCGTAGCGAGTTAGAAGTGAAATTCATTGAGCTGCTCGTCTACCTACAATATCAGTTGGAGATCCTAATCATCTGGGTGAATCTTAATTTGCCGATAAATCTTTGTGATGTCCGTTACGAACAGGTACTTGCGGCGGCGTATTCAGATGAGAAGATCGAATATATTAAGCATTAAATTTGGACCAGCGTGCATTAGGTCATTGAGAGAGTAGCCCGTGGAGCTTGCGCTTGAGCCGTTGAAGACCACTCGGAGCTTAGTGGTTGAACTTTCTGGCTTGAAAACGCCGTGATGCTGCAGTTAATAGTGTGGCCTTCTGCACGTTGAGTTGTCGTCGAGCTTGGTCATGTGACTAGCCTTCTCCTACTCTCGCATGAACTGAGTGTACTGTTACTGATACTGACGATCTCTGCGAAGCCGTATGAGAGTTCTTTGAAGACATGCGTGAACCGTGTGCTTAGAGTCGCCAAAGAGTTTCAGGGACGAGTTGAGAGGTATTCTGACGATGTAAGGCCCTGTCAGGTCTCTTGCATGAGTAGTCTGGAAATGGTGTTAACACTCCAGTTCTTCTGGTGAGAGTTAAGCGTCAGTTGTCGTCATAACCTCTTCTTGATCTCAAAACTTGGTTAATAAGTCTTTCAGGTAGGAATTCGTTGTTTGTGAGATGCTATGATGTGCCTTCTTTTCCAGCATGACCGGTGCATGATTTGGGCCGATGACTAGCCACCCGAAGATAGACAGTTGAGCAATGGTGGCTTCAGCTGAATGCCTGATGATGGTAGGCCTGATAAGCTGTCCGTAGAAGTCTGCTCCAATGATCACGTCTACTGCTCTAGGGGTGAGAAACTCTGGGTCAGCGAGGTGTAAGCCCCTCAGGTGAGGCCATTAAAGTTCGTGAGAGATCTCGCCAGATGACAGGATGTTGGTGACCGTCTTCAGAAAATGAGCTGAGATTTTTACTGAGAGTGGTCTATATCTGGAGTGAAGGTCGAAGGTGACTACACCTCTAGTTTGAGATGTCCTTCTTACTTCAACTCCGTAGACGTCCAGCGTTGATTGTCGCTGCTCAAGATTCAATTGTCTGGTGAGACTTTCGGAGATGAACTAGATTTCTGACCCAAGAATTATGAACACGCGTACCTGATGTGACGAGGTCGATGAGAAGACTGTGGCTGTTGCTGTTCCCAGCAACGTGAGATGACTGAAATGTGTGAGTGGACACGTCGCTGTGCGATCGTGATTATTGACGATCCGTTCTAACATGCAGTTGAGGGCTAAGCATCTGCTATCGACGGAGCCCGGTAGAAGTTCCGGCTCAACGGACCAGCTGTCGCCTTATCCCCCAGAGAAGTCTGAGTGCGGTCTGGAGGTTTGCCGAAGATGCTTGAGACGTCGGCCTCATGAAGCATAGTGTGATGCGAGCCGTTGCAGGTCCTGCAATGCCTAAGGCTGTTGTATTTTCGCACGTTGTGCCTACCAAGGCAATTGCAGTAAATGCTTCATTCCTTCACGATCCATACCCGCTGATCGATTGAGTAGTCTCGCAGATTCGGGCACATCTCAATATAGTGATTCTGCCCACAGCAATCACACGGATAAGCGGAACGCGGCTCTGCTGACTGAGCTGCCTGTTGAGTCGACTGAGTAGCTGGCTTTGGTGAGTTGGCTCGGGACTGTTGAGAAGCCTGATGAGCTCTGACGCGCCTGGGCATAGTTGCCTTCGCAATGTTAAGTTGAGCAGTCGCTTGGGTCGCATTTTCCTCGATGTTCTTCCACGTACGCGCCCGGGCCATAAAAAACACTGTGAGCTTACAAAGAGGTAGAAGCTCATCGGCAGATGTGAGCGATGTTTAGCCTAAGTTGTCTAGTTCACAATTTTTACCAGCTTTGTGAGTGAGCTGGCTTGCTACTTCTGCATGGGCTTGAGGTTGTGTAGCCGTTCGAGATGAGATTTGATGATAAGACGTTTTTTCTCAAATCGAGTATTAAGCATTGACCACGCTACTATATACAAAGAAGGGTCTGGCGTGAGGTTGATGATGAGCACTGAAGCGTCACCCTTTATTGCTGCCTTGAGATATTGGAACTTCTCAAGATCGCTTAGATATGAGCGATTCCCGATGACTGAGAGGAACATTGCCTTAAAGTCTGGCCATTTGCGAATATCTCCACTGAAACTAAGCACTGTCAACTCGGGTAGGCGTTAGCGGATTCGAGCTCCAAATTTAGTTTAGGCGGCTGGCTGAGTAGGCTGCGTAAGCTGCTCCTTGAGACGTCCTAGTAAGCGCTTGACCTTAAGCACAGACTTGCTTTCGGTGAGACTGACCTTCCGGGTAAAGTATGAGTGATCCAAATGAGCAAAGGGCCAGTGGGACACCAACCAAGAGTGCTCTGTCCGAAAAGCCTGGTGCAGCTCTTTAAACTGGTCCAACATAATTGTCACTTTGGTCAACGCAATATCAGCTGCTGGCTTGGTGGCTTAGCTGAGCATACCCTCAATTGATTTAACTAGCTCATTTAAAGCATGAACTCGTAAGAATAGCTAACCGCTGAGCTTTGACGGCGACTAGCTTCGAGTTATCGCCCTAGACCTTGAGCTTGGTTTGAGATGTCGAGCAGATACGTCGATTGATTCTGCGACCCTGCTAGCGACGGTATTGAATCGGCTGAGCCCTTGAGGGCTGCATATTGATCGCGCATGAGAGGCATGTTCAACGATTGAATGAGCCGGTACGGCAGTTATTTTTATAAGCAGTCTAATGAGCAGGCTATGCCAAAAGCACGCACGCACCACACGCGCGGGAGAGTCAGACCTGTGACGCGCACGAGAGAGAGAGAGAGAGACAGCACTATACCTCGTATCGCACGAACGCAAGAGAGAGTTAGAGAGAGACGGCACTACACGCACTTCACACTGCTTTGAATTATTAGCAATTGTATATGCTCGATCTGGCTCGAAGGACTAAATGTTGAGGCAAATAAAAAAAGTGAGATGGACGCTGAGCACTTTACAATAGATAGGTTTAATTTTAAATATTTCAGTTACAAATAGATAGTTGTCAAGTGTTACCGTAAGTGAGAAAGGTGAGAAGTCGGTTTTTAATAAACTGAGACGGCTTAAGAGAGGTTCTGGATTTTAATAATCCCCTGAGCAAGGATTTGAGAGATGGTATTAATCACTTAAGTGGTAAAACAAATGGTATGAGATCAACAATTAGCAAACTGAGATTTCTTTTCGGAGAGCACGTTCTACGCCACCTGTCGGGTGGCGCCATCCGTTTGGAACGTTTGTTCCCAAACAATACTACACATACAAATTTCATATTATAAAAATAATTTTCCAGAAATCTACTATTTCCTAATGTTTAGGAATAAGTATTCGCAAAGAACAGCGCTAATCTACCGTTGTCGCACTAGGAAAACGCTTCGTTTCCGAGCGCCTTTTTTGACGACTCGCCGTAACGCCGGCTTTTTCAGCAGCCGTTACCCAGCAGCCATTATAGTTGAAATTCTCAAATGGTTACGACGTAATTTTCAAAGACTCTCTGATTCTTACTTGCGATCTCGTTCCGTTTCTCTGACCACTCAAGTGATTAATATAATCACTTATCGTCTACTATCGGGATTAATATAATCCTAATTATCTTTAAATCGTTTCACGTACAGTAACACTTGTCGACCACCTATTTGTAACGGAATTATATAAAATTCTAATCTGCAATTATAAAGTTCTCAGCGTTCATTTCAATTTTTATTTTATTTCCTCAACACTTAAAGATGATCCAAGGGACAACAAGAATAAACTGTACTAAGATTTGTAAACTTTTCTCAGAACATAAAATACACTCCTAAAACTTTTTCAGGTAAAAAAATATAGCTTTGGATACAAAGATGTTAATATTAAGCTCGCACAAATGCCTTCTATATTATTGAGCACTTTGCTACGCATTCCAATTTTTTATAGTACAACTGATTTAGAAGAAAACTGACATTTCTAAAAGATAATCAGATTATTTGCAAGAATAAATTAAACTTCAATTTTTACACTCTTTTGAAATCATTCAATAAACCGTTGAAACTATTTAATTTTCCAACTAATGGCTTAGTATACGAAGATGCTTATATTGTGCTCGAACTACAGCTTTTTAAATTAGTATTCACTTTACTACGCATTCACATTTCTTATATTAAAACTAATTTTCAAAAAACTATCATTAATGAAAATGATCTGATAGACTGCAGGCATAAGTTACACTTAGACGTGCAAACTCTTCTCCGAACATTCAATACACTCTTAAAACTTTTTATTTAAAAATTTAAAGCTTAGCATAAAAAGATTTTCATATTATGCTCGCACTAATATCTTCTATATTATTAAGCACTTTGCTACGCATTCACATTTTTTATAGTAAAACTGATTTCCAAAAAAACTGGCATTACTAAAAGATGATCTCATAGATCGCAAAAATAAATTAAACTTAGATTTTTACACTCTTTTAAAATCATTCAATACACCGTTAAAACTATTTAATTTTCCGAACAATAGCTTAGCATAAAAAGATATTTACATTCTGTTTGCATTATTTCCTTTTTGAAGTTATACTTCTTTTTGCGCGCTTGGGAAAATGTGATGGGAGCGATTCTTTTCTGAGCGACACCACGAAGTATGTTGATATTTACGATGCGCGGCAAAGCGATTTAAAATTTACCGTATAGAGTCGTTCCTTCTCTTTTTCTTCCTGTTTTTTTTCTCAAGTGGGTAACCCATCCAAGTACTAATTGTACTTAGCGCTGCTTGCTTTAAATGATCGAGCGGGAACTAGTGCTATCATCGCGCCATTGTCGTTGACGCATAAGGTAATTCGATATATCTCCCTTACATTCAGTATGGACTGATATCTATATTTTGATATTTATGTTTTTTTTTTTGTTTATGTATATAATATATCGATCGATTGAAAATATGATTCTTTCCTTTTTTTTGTTAAATAAATAAATATATAATAATAATTAGTAGCTTATCTTCTTATACTTCCCCTTTTCCCCCTTTCTACCTGGTCACATATATATATATATATATAAGACTATTTATTGTGTAGGTCGAATACAGTTAAAAACAAAATTGTGTTTTTGTAACGAGAAGATTTAAACTTTTATTTTCAAACTTATGTGACTAATATTTACATTTCTTACCTGTAACGAGAAGAAACGACATTTAGTGTTCGTTATAAACCGTATCGTCCCTACTGTTCAAGTAGACGCTCGCGACTGATCTCGCAACTCTTATCTATTCCCCCTCTCTTTTACTACAGCTGACTTGTATGTCAGGTACGTACCAACGATTTTGACTAACGCGGTAAATTAATTAAAGAATATTTCTTTACATCTTCCCTCCCGAAGGAGAAAATGTTTACATTTTCTTATAAATAATGTACAAATAATATAACTATTTTATAACTAAATCAGCAATTAACAAAAACCCTTTTTTTTCTTTTTTTTTCCTTTTTTTGATTTCCCGTTATTGCTGCAATTAATTTTGATATATGGAATAAATTTAACCTTTTTCTTTTCCGTCCCATATTAATTTCAAATATTTAGTTCGAAAATTTTCGCAATCTGATGTACATTTTCTTTATCTCCTACATTTTCCCTATCTTTTCTTGTTAAACACGTACGCGTATCCACTCTGTTAGCGAGCTTTAACTTATCTTCGAATTGATTGAAAGTAATCTTAAAAGAATCTTTACGAGTTTATGCGTTAACATTTTTCTCCCAGATAAATTTTGTATCATTTGTTTCGTTATTGAAATTAGATTTAATGGAAGATATAATTTTACCTTCTTCCAAAAAATCATTACTATGTATTTTAATTGATTCATTTAAAAATCATTTGTTTTTTTTCAGAACATTTATAGCTTTAAATTCGTTTATTTTACCTTTCCTTTCGCAAGGAGTACTTTCACGATCTTTCGAGTTCCTATCATACTTTCTATGTTTGGAATATTTCCTATCATCAGTTTTATAATTCGTTCTTTCATTAATTTTACTTCTACTTCTTTCATGTAATACAGATTTAGTGTCATGTAAACTGGAATATTCGTTTCCTCTACTTTTCGACGAATGAAAATCCGTAGTACCATATTTTTCATTAGGTCTACTTTTATCTAAATAAGATCTGTCGGAAGTTATTGAAACATTGTCTTCTTTCACTATCTCTGTATTTATTTCTGTAATTCTTGTTGTATCGATCATCATAATGTTTATATTTTCTGTCAGAGTGTTTCAAAACATGCGATCTATTTCGTTTATGACTATCTTTATTTTTTTCACGATAATGTTCGATACTGTTCGATTAAAGGTCGGGGTGAATACAGTTTTAACGAAGTAGTACAAAATATGGATCATATATTTTAACAAAATACAAGAAAATAGAACAAAATACAAGTAAAAAACTCCCTTTATATATATATAGTTGCACTTAAGACCTAAACACTTACTGACTTCAGGCTTATTATAAATTATTCGTACTTATATGCATCTATCTGTATATCACTCTTTATGTATCTTTTTATATAACTCTTCCTATATAACTCCTTATTCCGGTCTGGTGTTCGTCTTTTATACCCCGCATATAGTGGGAGGGGAAGGACTCTCTTTATCCTACAGAGCGTTTCTTATTAAATCACAGATTCCCTATTGGTCATCGATATTTCTTTCTTTTAACGCCTGTAACGTCTTAGCGAGAGAGTATCTTCCACAGCTATCGGAATTTTACCCGTTCAAACTTGCATTTGTTTACATAAAGGGGAACAAGCATGAGACCCTTTCTTTTGAGGAGACCGAATATCTTTGAATTATTTCTGTCGCCTGTAACCTGAGCTTTTAGAAAATATTACCTATTTATTTTGGTTTATATGTAGATTATCAACACCTTTAGAATTTTTTATCCCCATAGAATTCCAATACAAATAATTTTATCTCGTGCGGTAGGCTGCTCGGTTCGGCGTAATGTGACAGGTACTACCTTTGGAATAATTGTTATGATCATTGCTAGATTTTTTATAATATTCTTTTTCTTTTCTATAAGATGTGCTATGTGATCTTGAATCTTTATCATACTTCCTATTACTCTTAACATTTCTTTCTGTATAAGAATTCCTATTAAATTTATTTTTTGTACTCGCCATTTTAAATCAGAAACATACATTTTTATCAGAAATATTAGTTTTATCAAGAAAATTACATACAACTTCTTTATTTTCTGAAATTTTATCATCCACATTTGAATTCAGTATACTAGGGTATAAATGATTTTCTTTGTCATCGATATTAATATGTGTATTTTGTTTCTTTTCTTCTTCTTCTTCTTCTTCCATTATCTTCTTACGGCAACGTTCTAAATATATAGTAGTACTAGCAGTATGAGGTACTGGTAACTTTTTAGAATGATACCTTGTATTACAAAATTGATTATTTAAATGCTCGTAATCTTCTGCCTGATCCTCATTGAATTGATTAAAATTAACGCTTTTAAAATGTAGAAAATTTGTTTCAGAAGAATTACTGGCAACCGGATCATATTTATCGTTATTTGAATTAAAATTTGCTAACTTCGGCATATAAGTTTTCTCATTCGCAATGTACGTTTTCACATGATTATATTCGTGTACGTTTTTTTCAGATAATTGCTGCACTGATTTGTTACAATCTTTCACATTTTTATTAAAATGACCCCTCCTAAAAGTCATATCGTCAACTTGCTTCCTAAGCTCTGCTATCATTCTATCTTTACGTGAAATTTCAGAATTTGCTGTTTTAAGTAGAGAAGATAATTTAACCTTTAAAGTTTTCCTAACTTTTTGGGCGTTTTCTAGTTGTAATTTAAGTTCGCTAACTTCTTTTATTAATTTTTCACATTTTTCAAAAATATTTTCATTATCTTTAAAATCTGTTTTATCATTGTAACTAGGCAAGTCTTCATAAATGTCGATATCTTCGCTAATCTTTTGGTTTTTTTTTCCTCCACTTGACTGACTGTTAAATTTTCATCTTGCATCAAACGGAATTCTATGATGCAATCGAGTCCGATAAGAAATTCATTTTCGAACTTTTCTTCGTCTACTATGTAAACCTTCATTTGTTTTTCCATATTAAAAATTTTTATACTTAAAGTGATGAAACCACTAGCTCTTCTTATGCCATTGATCGTTTTAATCTTGTATTTTATGGACTCATTAGATTTTCCATTTTTGATAATTAACAGCTTTGAACTGATTAACGAAACATCCGCACCAGAGTCATAAATTCCATTAACCTCCATTTTATTATCCAATAATACTTTTACTTTTATCAGTAGCAGCAATACTAGTTTTTTTGGCTCTTTAACTTCCAGTATGAGTTATTAACTAATTTTATTGGATTCTATCTTCCTCTTTATCCGTTTTTGTTCTGAACCAGCAAACGCTTTCGGGGTGGTATCTATTTTTTTTACCCATTAATTCGCATACTTTACAGGGATTTTCTTTTTCTACTTTATTTTTGTAAGTTTGAGGTTGATTTTTTTTTCCACTGAAGTCCCCTTTTTCTACCAAGTATTCCAGACTTTTGATCCTGTTTAACAGATCTTTCGTTCCTTTGATTTCGTTTCGGTCGATCCTATCCGTGATGTAGTCTGGCAAACTAGTGGCGATCAATAATACCATAATTTCCGCATTCATATTTTTATCTACTTCCAGAAGTATTTCTTCTTTTTTTAATGCATAGTCCAGTAATGAGCTACCTATATATTTAAAATTTATAGCATATTTTGCTATTGACCATCCCTTATCTGAGTAAGTATCAACGAAATCTTTTTTCCAATCTGCCCAACTCGAATTTATGAAGTGTATCATTAACATCGAACTGTACCCGTCAACGCAAGAACCTTCTAGGAACAATCTCAGAATTTCTATTTTTGCTCATCTCGTTGCACATCCAGGCGTTCGCATTCTCTTTCGAATAGATCTATCCATTGGGTAACATTGCTCTTTTTGTTGGGTAATTTTTCTAGAATGAACGTTTCGGAAGATGACTTAATTGTCCACTTCTGTTCAGTCGTTGTTTGGTGATCACTACTTAAAGTTTGTTTCAGATCTTCTTTTGATAGGCCGTTTGAATTATTAGTCTTCGGTTCTTCCCATCTTTCTTCTAATAAAATTTCCCCGAACTGGATATTACCCCCTTCATCAATGTATTCAGCCCGCAATTCAGAGTGCAATGTAATCCACGCGTTTCTCTTCTGATTCCTTTTTAAGTTTATGTTTTTAACTTTCCTAAAAGTATCGGTCTTCATTAATTCCGTGTGTAAGTTCACATCCGGCAATTCTTCTGGCAGGTCAGAAGTTTCGCCGTCTGGTGTTGTAATGGAAGTTACTAATAGCTCGTTTGATCTCAATTCTGTTGCTGCTTTCATGATAAATTCGAAACGTAATTTCTCCATTTTTCTTCAGTCTCTTTTTGAATTTAAACGGAAAAAAATGTCGTTTTATAAGACTATTAATGGTGTAGGTCGAGTACAGTTAAAAACAAGTCTGTGTTTCTCTAACGAGAAGATTTAAACTTTTATTTTCAAATTTATATGACTAATATTTACATTTCTTACCTGTAACGAGAAGAAACGACATTTAGTGTTCGTTATAAACCGTATCATCCCTACTGTTCAAGTAAACGCTCGCGACTGATCTCGCAACTTTTATCTATTCCCCCTCTCTTTTACTACAGCTTACTTGTATGTCAGGTACGTACAAACGATTTTTACTAACGCAGTAAATTATAATAATTAAAGAATATTTCTTTAAATATATAATATGTTTGTGGGGTTTTGAATTGTTTAAGAAGTGTAGATATGAATGTGTGAATGGTATGAGTGTGAAAGTGATTGAAAGAAATGAAAGAATGCACCTGGTCGAGACAAAGGAAGAGCGTTAGATAGGAATGTTAGTTTAGGTTTAAGGTTACATCATCTGGACTTGTCGCTTTTGTATCGCTACATTGAAGTCTCCCGAACGTTCTTGAAAATGTGAAATAGAGGAAAAGCCTTTGCGCGTTGCTTGGAATGATCGGGAAGTTTTCAGGGAGATGACGAGAAACAACAGGAGACGATGTAGGGGATGTAGGATATAAGTAGGCGACGGGAAGGACAGTGCGTGGCGTTTTTCTGAGAGTTGAATAACATTTTGAGGAGTGATAAGTGTAACGGGAGGTACGAAAGGCAACGGGGAACGGCGAAGGATTACGATAGGCGACGACGAGTCGGATTCGGGTGTTCCTTGCGGTTGATTTCGGTACGTGGGGAGTTACACTTATTATTAGATTATTAGATTATTAGATTATAGATACTTACCATTTTATTTCGTACAAACATTATACCTTGTTAAGTATTTAATAACCCTTTCCCCTACGACCGAATTTCCCACTGTTCGGGCCTAAAGCGACACCAGTCGGTCGCGCGCAGCGACATAAACACAAGCTTGGCTCAGCGTTCGAAACTGTACTAATCATAAACTTCCTATGATTTGTATATACACGTGCGCGGTACAATTAACTTTGCAAGATGTTTGATAGATAATTATGGTTAGTTGGTTATTAAACAAAAAAGACTTATTGTTGCAAATTGAATAATCCATTATTAATAACATTTTTATTTTATTACAAAAATTTAGTAATCTTTAATACTATGATATCTCTCAAAATATGTTAGTACATGTAATGCAATTTTACTTTTTTTGCATTCTCACGTTGTCTCACTGCGTTTTTTATGCTTTGTGCAAACTATACATCTTCGTTTTAGGTGTTTGTTCGACGGCGTTGGATCTATATGTTTAGGACAATGACTTTACTGTTAAGCTTACAATCTTAGTGGTAAATTTTCACTTGACAACTGTCCTTTACGGTTGTAGTTCGGTAATGGTGTATTTTCCAATAATAATTCGGCTATTTTAATCTTATATTCTGCATATCCCTGTCTTTTTTCAATATTTATCATGTTATGCAAAATGAAACAGTTAAATAAAGCCATGTCAAACAGGTAAAAGAAAATTTTGCGATACCCCTTCATACACTTTCTCATCAGAGAAAAGTACGCTAACATTTGATCTTGTCGATCAACTACTACCATTCCTTTGTTGTATTCGATGATACACTTTGGTTTCCAAGTAGGAATGTTTTGCTTTTTAATTTGCTCAGTCATTTCTACTGTTGTATTTTTTGTAGATAAAATAAAAACGTCTCGTTTATCTTTCCATTTTATTGCCAGTAATCCATTGCAGCTTCTCATTTTATATTCCCCTATTTTTAATTTTTTTTTCAAGAAATCTTTTGGCATATTTTTTCTGTTTGCGCGCAATGTTCCAATGACATTAGTTTTACTGTTGAGTAGAGTTACAAATAGATTTGGTAAAGAATACCAATTGTCCAAATATAATGTGTGTCCTTTGTGTAAAATTTGCCTTGATAATTCTTTAACCACAGTTTCAGATGCATTTTCTGTAGTATGTATTTTCTCACAGCCGGATTGTATTGTTTATAGGATAAGCGTCCTTTAAATTTTATCAATGATTCGTCAATTGTAATGTTCTCTTGCATAGTATATATTTCTTGGAATTTTTGAATAAAATAATTTATTACGGGTTTTATTTTGCTTAATTTATCACTTCTGTTGACCACCTTATTATTTGCAAAATGCAAAAATCTACTTATTTTTAAAAATCTTTTGTACGGCATCGTTTGTCTAAATATTGGGGTTTCAATAACGGATCTCTTAGACCAATACATTTGAACTGAAGATTTCTTCACATCACCCATAATTATACATAGGGCAATATATATTTTTAGTTCATCACAGTCAATAGGAAACCAAGCTTCATCTATTTTTCTTCTTTTATTTCCATTGTTTATCACTTGTTGCGCGTATAGATTTGTCTCCGTCACAAGATTTTCCCAAAATATACTATTAAAAATTATATTAAAAACGCCCACTTCCTTCTTGCTTGTACTCAACTGATCTAATGTTGCCTCTTTTATTCCGGGAATTTCCATATATTGCCATATTTTTGGTTGGTTCTCGTTTTTTTTCCAGACCCACAACTCAGGTGGTTGATAATAATCTTCATTATCGGATTCAATGCTAATCACTAGTTACTTAGTAGTTTTTCGTACTAAACGTACAATGTTACTACCATTGTCGCTACTACTGGTAGCAATGTCATCACTATACTCGATACTAATTTTTCTTTTGGAAGACATAATGGGTGATTTTATAATACTTCTTACATAAGATGTAACGTCAAATGCGAATAAGAAGAAACTGAACGTCGCGTCCCTGGAATGTCTCTGTGACCTATTATATTCATGTAGTGTTCGAGAAATTACTAGTTTTGATAGAGATGCGTGAAGAGAAAGATCGGAGAGTACTAAGAACAAGGATAAGAGACGGACGAGATAGGCAAGTGGACTGTATTATGTTAATTTCTGGTAGAGTTTGTATGTAACGAGATTTATTAAAAATTTGTGAACAAAAGAAATAGAGATAACAAAATTATACTATGACTTAATTGTATATGGATAGAAATTAATGAAACGAGTAATACAAGAATGAGAGGTCAGAGGTTAATAGATTACCTGATATGTCGTTAATGAAAGATAGTGTAAAGAGATGATCAGTGAGAAAGACCCAACACAAGGCTGGCCTCGATGAGAAAAAAGAGAAAGAGTTAGATGAGATGGAACGATGAGAGATGGAACAGTGAGAGATGTAGTCTAGGAGATGATGCACAATTCTTTTTGATTTCGAAATGTACGTCCGCACAGATTAACTTATTAAATGATTCTACCTAGACCACGCCACTTTTCGGTTCGAGTCGAGGAACAGAGCGGAAGAGAGAAAAGGACGATACACCAATTAGCGCATTCCACGCTAGGAAGAGAGAACAACAAAACCAATAAGAGAATAACACGCAGAGGATGACGCCACAAGGGACCAATGATCTATTTACACGTTAAGTGGCGTGATCCCTTGATCAATAAGAACAATCGATGTGTCTTCTTTTCGATGATAACAGACAGCGTCTTAATCATGCTATCCGAGAGATGCTGTCATCTAGTTTGAGAGGCGCAATTTTCGAACATGTAGGATAAGAAAAAATGAACGCAAGAAACATGAAGATATGAATATTCGAAAACGATCGTAGCTAACAACAAGATTTAAGATTGTAAGATCAGATTGTATCTAATATTCTGAAATGTTTTGTTTTTTTCGCCCAATAGACTTACGACGCCTCTGAGGCGTCTTATTCGTTTTTGGTCCTAAAACCTTGCGACGCCTCTAAAGCGTCTTATTCGTTTTTGGTCCGATAACCTTGCGACGCCTCTGAGGCGTCTTATTCGTTTTTTGTCCGATAACCTTGTGACGCCTCTGAGGCGTCTTTGTAAGCTAAAGGGTTAATAAATACTTTACTGTTACCATTATAAATATATCTCATCAATATACATAAATCTTACATTTTTGGGTGCTCGTCCGGGATAGAATCGAAGTAACGAGCTTGTGAGTATCTATAAGTCTAAGGCAGTGAAAGTGAGTAAGTTCATCATGGAGTCGGGAAGGTCATTTCAAGAAAATCTGGCAAATGCGACAATTGTAGGGGCTGAACCAGATATTAGTGAAATGAGATATCTGGACTTGAGAGCCAAATTGAGGGAGATGGGCTAACGGTCGACAGGTAAAAAGAAGGAACTTGCGGAACGCCTGCGGGCAGCTAGGGAAAAGAAGCTTCGGCAAAACGATGATGACGATGATGATGATGATTCCGAAGAGGAAGAAGCGGAAAGCAGTGAGGATGAAATTTCAACGAAGGCAATGCAGATGTTAACTTTTAAAGATGTGGAAGAGTCGCTCCAAGCATTTAGTGGTAACGATACGCTTAGTGTTAAGCGTTGGATGAGAGATTTCGAAGATATGGCAGAAGTATGCCAATGGGACAGTACTCGGAAAATTATATATTGTAGACGGCTATTGCGAGGATCGGCGAGATCGTTCGTGCGATACGAGAAATGTGGTAAGTCGTGGAAACAGCTTAAGAAGGCATTGTTGAACGAATTTGCGGAAGTGACAAGTGCATATAAGGTCCAAGAGTTACTTAGGAAACGAACGAAGAAGGCTGGAGAATCCTATCAAGAATACATCTACACGATGTGCGAAATTGCTGCTCAAGGAGGACTAGAAAAGACAAGTACAATACAGTACATTGTGAATGGTATAGAAGATGAGCCGTTTAATAAAATGATCTTATACGGGGCAACGACGATTAGCGAGCTAAAACAGAAGTTTACGTTCTATGAGGCAATTAAAGAAGAACTGCGGAAAAAATCGAAGACGCCGAAGGTGCATAAGAGCAAGGAAACGGAGGAACTACTACGTGGATCATCTACGAGGGCCGGCGGTGGAAGCTGTTACAATTGAGGATAGTCGGGTCATCGGAGACGAGAGTGTCCATTTAGGACAAAGAGCGGTAAATGCTATCAGTGCGATGAATTTGGCCATGTATCAAAAGATTGTCAGAAGAACATCAAGCCTCAGGAGACGCCGAAGCAAGTGTGTAGTGTGAGTAAGGAAGCCGAAGAAAAGTGTGTTAAAGAAGTGCAATTAGGAGACAGTAGTGTTACAGCGTTGATAGATACAGGTAGCGATCTTAGTCTAATTACAGCGGACCAATATTTTAAGATCGGCGCTCCCGAATCGGGTAAGGAAATTTTGCGATTTCGAGGCGTGGGTTCTGACTTAATTAGTACGTATGGCGAAATAGAAGCGACGGTCACTATTGATAAGATGGTGTATCCGATTAGGTTGCATGTAGTTTCTGGTACTTTATTGGGTTATGATTTGCTTATCGGTAACGATTTTTTGAGAAGGGTAAGCGTAGTAATTGACGCAGGTGAAGTCTCTATCCGCGATACAAAGGAAAGTGCGGTGACGAACGATGATGTGCACGAAATTTTTAAAATGAATGTAATTAACGAACGTAACGAAATATATCTATCTCATGTTGCGAACGAAAAGCATAAGGGAAAAATAGAAACTTTAATAACGAATTATCGACCAGTGGAAGTCCGCGAAGAAGGTTTGGAAAAGAATATTGTTTTAAAAGACGAAGAACCGGTGTACGCGTGTCCGAGAGGGTTATCGCCAAAAGAAACGGACGAGGTAGATACTAATCGCAGGGGCGTACTAAGTTTTTTCGGACCAACGGGGTAATTTCGAAAGTTTGTGCTACGGTATTCGGTTATTGCGAGACCGTTGTCTAATCTACCGAGAAAAGAAATAGAATTTAAGTTCAGGCGCGAAGAGGAAGAATCTTTCAAGAAAATTAAAGAGATATTGTGTAGTAAACCGGTACTGCGACTATACAGGGTAAACGTCGAAACAGGGCTTCACACGGATGCGTCTAGTAAGGGATACTGGGCGAGCTTGATGCAGCGTGACAATACCTATGATATGTTTCACGCGGTATATTATGCGAGGGGAAAGACTACTACGGCCGAAGAAAAATATTCTAGTTATGAGTTGGAGGTACTCGCGATCATTAAGTCATTGCGGAAATTTTGAGTGTATCTATTAGGAATAGATTTTAAAATAGTTACAGATTGTCGTGCATACACACTCACCATGCGAAAAAGGGATATGTGCGTGCGTGTAGCGAGATGGGCTTTGCTTCTCGAGGAATTCCGATATACGATCGAACATCGGACAAGTAAGCAAATGGTGCACGCTGACGCGCTAAGTTGTAATCCTTTGTCGACAATTATGTTCATTCTCGAGGACGGAGGCAGGCTCATAGCCAAATTAAGGCGGGTACAGCATGAAGACGAAAGTCTGCGTAGAATAATGTTTAGTGTTAAGGAAAATAGATTAAGCGATTATGTCATAAAGAACGAAATTTTGTATAAGAATGTGAATGGTGACGTGTTAGTGATAGTACCGAGGGCATTACAGGTGCAAATCGTTAGCCGAGCACATGAACAGGGACATTTTGCGGTAGATAAACCTGTAATGCTAGTGAAGATGGATTACTGGTTCGAGGGAATGGGCAATGTTGCGGAGAGGGTGGTGCGAAGCTGCGTCAAGTGTATTCTAGCTGAGAAAAAGAATGGAAAATTGGAAGGATGGCTGCATCCTATTGACAAGGGAGAGGTTCTCCTCCACACTTTTCATATGGACCACCTAGGGCCTATCCCCTCCACTAGGAAGAGTTGCAAGTATATCTTTGTGGTGGTGGATGGATTCTCGAAGTTTGTTTGGCTGTATGCGACTAAGTCTACGGACACGGCTTAGGTGTTACGACACCTACAGAAGCAGGCACATGTGTTTGGAAATCCGCAGAGAATCATCTCCGACAGGGGGACTGCTTTCACCTCGAATGATTTCGCGAAGTATTGCGAGGAGGAGGGTATCGAGCACATTAGAATCGCTACCGGAATGCCGAGGGGTAACGGGCAGGTAGAAAGGGTTAACCGTACTCTTATACCGTTATTGACAAAAATGGCTTCACCGAAACCGGAGGACTGGTATCGCTATCTCGAACTGGCACAGCGATATTTAAATGCTACACCAAATAAGAGCATCAAGACGACACCGTTCAGGTTGTTGTTCGGTACATACATGAGGATCAGGGAGGATCCGGCCATACGCAAGATGATAGAGGACGAGTGGAGACAGATGCTTGAGGCAGATCGGGAGGAGTGTCGAAGCTATGCTAAAGAAGCCATCTTGAAAGCTCAGGCAGAAAACCGAAGGTCATTCAACAGAAAGAGAACTGTCGCAACGCGGTATGGTGAGGGTGATCTGGTTGTGATCTGACGGACACAATTTTGACCCAGTTTAAAGTTATATCCGAAGTATTTGGGGCCATATAACCAACCTCTATCTGCGAATGTTTGCAAAAAATTATTTTTCTATGTTGTCCACTCAGAGTTTAATGAATGTCTAATTAACATTGAGTGGAACCAATCCTTTATCGTATCATCTAAAAATAATCTTAAAATTTCAATTTTTTCAGCATCATTTTTTATGTCTAATCTGTTGCATTCACTTTCAATATTTGTAACCATTGGATCGCATTCATTTTCTTTCCTTCATATTTATCCAGCACAAATTTTTCACATAATTCATTTAAATTTTTCTTTTTATTCTCCTGTGTAGGTTCATTTTTGTATAACTTTTGAAGAAATTTCATTAGGTTTTCGTTTATATGTGTTGCAGGAATAATTTTTGTGCTTTGTTCTATGTTAGAAACATCTTCTAACAAAAAATCATTGTATATCATATTTCCACTTTCATCTCTATAGAGTTTTAAAATTTCATCGTCTAATGTTATCCAAACATTTCTTCCTTGGCCACGTTTTTCTAGTGATTTCTTAATACTTTTAAATTCGTTTAGTTTCGATAATTCTAGGTGTTATTTATAAGACTGGTAACATTGTGGCATCAAGAATTTTTTTTCATCTACATCTGTTATTGTTTTGATTATAATAACGTTAGATTTTTGATCTGTATAAGCCGTCAGTTCAAATTAAAAATGTAGCTTCGCCATGTCTCCTTTGTTTTCCACAAACATACTAATTGTTTAATTATAATATGTTTGTAATCCTTAATTTGTTGAGAGTAAGAACCACAATTAGATTCGTCTAAAATAAGAGTTATTTATTTAAACATAATAGATTAGATTAATAATTTTACAACATTTACACGTGATCAACTAACCTAAAATAAGAGAATCAACAATTAAAAGTTCATGCTTCCGTTTCCCTATTAATTGATGCTAATCTTAATACGTTTTCAATTAAATTTAATTTACAAGACTTTTCTACTAAACTTCTAAAACGCTCTTGCCAGATTTAAAGACTGTCACACCTGCAAGATTTAAACACCAACTGTCACTCCTGTTAGATTTTGTTTATCCGATGTATAGCGCCACATCCAAACAGCTAATCATTCAATGTACCGGCACATGTATACATAGCTTACATATATATGTAAAGAAATATTCTTTAATTAATTTACCATGTTAGTCAAAATCGTCGGTACATACAACTGACATACAAGTCAGCTGTTGTAAAAGAGAGGGGGAATAGATAAAAGTTGCGAGATCAGTCGCGAGCGTTTACTTGAGCAGTAGGGACGATACGGTTTATAACGAAACTAAATGTCGTTTCTTCTCGTTACAGGTAAGAAATGTAAATATTAGTAACATAATTTTGAAAATAAAAGTCTAAATCTTCTCGTTAGAGAAACACAATTTTGTTTTTAACTGTACTCGACCTACACCATAAATAGTCTTATAAAACGACATTTTGTCCGTTAAAATTCAAAAAGAGACTACAGAAAAATGGAGAAATTACGTTTCGAATTTATCATGAAAGCAGCTACAGACAAGAAATCGAACGCGCTATTAGTAACTTCCATTACAACACCAGAGGGCGAAACTTTTGACTTGCCAGAAGAATTGAAGGATGTGAACTTACACACGGAATTAATGAAGACCGATACTTTTAGGAAAGTTAAAAACATAAACTTAAAAATGAATCAGAAGAGAAACGCGTGGATCACATTGAACTCTGAATTGCGGGCTGAATATATTGATGAATAAGTAATATCCAGTTCAGGGAAATATTATTAGAAGAAAGATGGAAAGAACAGAAGACTAATAATTTAAACGGCCTATCAAAAGAAGATCTGAAACAAACTTTAAGTAGTGGTCCCCAAACAACGACTGAACAAAAAAGGACAATTAAGTCATCTTCCGAAACGTTCATTCTAGAAAAATTACCCAACAAAAAGAGCAATGTTACCCAATGGAAAGATCTATTCGAAAGAGAATGCGAACGCCTGGATGTGCAACGAGATGAGGAAAAATAGAAATTCTGAGATTGTTCTTAGAAGGTTCTTGCGTTGACTGGTACAGTTCGATGTTGATGAAACACTCCATAAATTCGAGTTGGGCAGATTGAAAAAAAGATTTCATTGATACTTACTCAGATAAGGGATGGTCAATAGTAAAATATGCTATAAATTTTAAATATATGTAAGGACAGTAGTTTTAGCTATATTAAATTTAGCGCGTAAATAGTTAGATAAGTTAGATCTCTGGATTAAGATAGGTTAAGGAATAAAACAGGTGACGTCAGTGCTACAAAGAAAGCAGGAGTGAAATGATGTAGAGATTAAGAGATATATGTAAGAAAATTAATCAAGAAATAGCGGTGTGGATATTAGCATTGAATGTTGTTTTATAATATTTTATTTATTGTGTAGGTTATGGGTAGATAATAGGTAGAATTGTTTCTCTGTAATAACAAAGATTTTATTTTATTTTGAACAAAATAATAATGTAACAACTTAGACTAATTATTAATCCTACCTGTAATAACAAAGAAACAACATTCAATGCTAATATCCACACCGTTGTTTCCTGATTAATTTTCTTACAGATATCTCTTAATCTCTGTATCTTTTCACTCCTGCTTTCTTTGTAGCACTGACGTCACCTGTTTTATTCCTTAACCTATCTTAATCCAGAGATCTAACTTATCTACCTATTTACGCGCTAAATTCAATATAGCTAAAACAAAATTCTCATTGGAATTCACAACAGAAAAAAAAAAGGGAAAAAAGAAATAAGAATAAAGATGAAGCAGTTGCAATTTACTTTTACGATTAAAGGGACAGATGATCAGAAAAAGAATGTGCTCTGTATAACCTCAATCTGCACATCGAATGGCCACGTATATGCAATTCCGGATAAGTATCAACCAGTTACACAACACAAAGAAATTATGGCACAAACGATATTCAATCAGATAAAAAATTCGTTAAGGAGAAGGCACCAAATAAGGAAAATATGGATCAATTTAACAGAAGAATTAGCGAAGGTTTACTTAGACGAAGGAGGGAATCCACACATAAAGGGATTGTTCCTAGAAGAGATACTGGAGAAACCGGAGGATAGGTCACAAACTTCAGAACAACCACTGATGAAAATGTTAGAAAAATTGTTTGAAAAGAGCCAAATACAGTCGGAAAGTACAGGAAAATGGGCAGAACAATTCATTATTGGGTTATTTGATGGAAGAAATTTAGACGCAGATCAATGGATCACGAGTTTCGAAGAAGAGTGTGAACGATTTGACATCTCTGAGGACTATAAAAAAATTGAAATCTTGAAATCATTCATGGATAAAAACGCCGCAGATTGGTACAGTTGTACATTGTTAAAACTTACGATTGAAGCAAGCTGGGAAGAGTGAAAAAGAATCTTCTGCAGAACATTCGTCAGCAAAGGTTGGTCTAGGATAAGATATTCTCTGTCGTTTAGATATCAAACGGGTCCTCTGCTTAATTATGCGATAAAGAAAGAGAAACTTTTATTAGAAGCAGGAAGATCGATGGGCGATGGAACGTTAATTGATTTAAATGCAACTTGCCTGCCAAATTTTGTAGCTGATAGGATTGATAGAGAAAAATTAAGAAAGACAGAAGATTTATATAATGAAATAACGAAATTAGAATATCTAGTTCTCAAGAGCAACCCTTGAATAAAAAGGAATAAGAATTACGATAACATAGAAAAGACAGGAAGAACACCTTGCGAAACTTGTAAAAAGAAGGCAAAGACGTACGCTTCCACCTTGCAGCCGAATGCTGGTTTAAAGATAAGAAATACGAAACGAAGCATACCAATAATACAGTATTAGTAGTAAAACTAAGTGATGAAGATCCAAAAAACTATTACCTCCATCATAATTCGAACTTAAAATAACACTGAACAACACGTTCGATGTAACCGCTATTTATGATTCAGGCTCAAACATCTAACTAATAAATGCAAGACTAGTACACTTGAAATATAGGAGAACTAATTTGAGACAAAAAGTTAATTTAAGAACGACTAACGGTGTGTATAAATTAGATGAATTAATAAAAAATCAAAGCAAAGATATTGAACATAGAAGAAGATAAAGACGTATTCATAATTAATGATGAAAATTTCAAATATGACTTTCTAATAGGATTAGATTGCATAAAAAAATTTAAACTAACACAGAATGAAAAATTAGAGATAGAACAAGAAAAATCCCATTTAATGGAGAAACAAGAATACCAAATGAACTTCCATGAACATGTAGATTTAGATAGTTTCCAAGTCTTAACAAATCACTTAAATCATTATGAAGAAAAAATAATAGAGAATCTTATAGACAAATATAAAAATATATTTGCCAGAGATAAATATGATATAGGCGTAGTAAAAGACTATGAAGACAGAATAGATTTTATATTAGATAAATACTGTAGCAAGAGGCATTACCGATGCACAATTGAAGACAAAAAAGAAATAGAGGAACAGATCTCAGAATTACTTAAAAGAAATCTAATAGAAGATTCATATAGTCCTTTTGCTGCTCCAGTTACATTGGCATACAAAAGAGATGAGAATAAAAAATCAAAACTATGCATAGATTTCAGAGACTTGAATAAAATAGTAGTTCCCCAATCACAACCATTCCCATTAATTGAAGATTTAGTAGTGAAAACAAGGGACTGCAAATATTTTTCAAAATAGGACATAAACTTAGCATTTTGGTCTATTCTTTTTCGAATTGAAGATAGAGGAAAAACAAGATTTGTTTCCCAAGAAGGTCAATTTCAATGGACGTGCCTTCCGTTCGGACTCAAGACGTCGCAAGCCATTTTTCAGAGAATATTAGGCAACATAATAAGAAAACATAGGCTGTCAGACTTCACGGTAAACTACATCGATGATATACTGATTTTTTCAAAATCTTAAAAAACATGTAGAGCATCTGTCACAATTATTAAGAGCAATAATGGAAGAAAGGTTCAGATTAAAACTCTCTAAATGCACATTTGCATTAGATTCCGTGCAATACCTAGGTCACATCATAAAACACAACTCAATTTCGCCAATAAAAGATAATCTAATTTCAATAAAAAAGTTTCTAATACCGAAAAATCAGAAGAATATCAGACAGTTCTTAGGGAAGATTAATTTCTATAACCAATACGTTCCGAAAATTTCACTAATTTTGGAACCCTTACATAACTTACTAAGAAAGAGACAAAAATTCATTTGGTCCTAAGAATGCCAAGAAGCCTTCGAATATATGAAAGATTTCCTCTGCACTCAACCAACATTAGCCATTTTTTATCCCGGTCTACCGATATATATACACGGATGCAAGTTTACAAGGTATAGGAGCTGTGTTAAAACAACCACAACTAAACGATGTTCAAGAGATGGAAAAACCAGTAGCATATTTTTCAAAAAAACTCAATGAAGCACAAAAAAGAAAAAAAGCTATTTACTTGGAATGCATAGCAATAAAAGAATCAACGAAATATTGGCTACATTGGCTTATAGGTAGACACTTTAAACTATTCTCAGATCACAAACCATTGGAAAAGATGAATATTAAAGCTAGAAAAAATGAAGAATTCGGCGATCTCACCTACTATTTATCACAATATGATTTTGAAATAATATATCACCCAGGTAAAGATAACTTAGAAGCAGACTGCTTAAGCAAAAACCCAGTATTAGAGTGTCAGGGTTGCGTCAGGGTTGCGTCAGGGTTGCGTCACGGTCCCCCCCGTGGGTAGGGGGTAGTAGAATACTCCACAGTATTCCCTGCTTGTCGTGAGAGGCGACTAAAAGGGATGGTATGAATGGTGTATGATTGCTCTCCGTATGGCTATTCCTATCTTTAATTCTTTCTATCCCCTCTTTTCTTCTCTTTTCTTCTCTCTTACTTCCTTCTTTTCCTTTCGTTTCCGCTGGCTTGTGCCATTTATCAAAAAATATGAAATGAGTACAAGTTCAGCGAAAACCCAGTGTGGAAGGGATACTCACACAACGGCGGTGATTGGTGGTGAGAGAGCAGGCCACCCATCGTCGACATCCGGCAACTGCTATGAGTCTGGGGTAGGCGACCTGGCCCCGACTCTGGATAGAGCTTTGGGAAGTTATTCGCGGGTTGGCGACCTGGCCCGCGAACGGACAAATATGCCAGGAAGAGAAGATATGGAATCCGACGCACCATCAGTCGGATCCTTCAGAAAAAGGGCGAGGCCGATCGCTTACACCTCGTCATCAGAGGACGAGGTGGTAGATCTAACGAGTATGGAGGGAGTTATAGCGGAGAAGCCATCAGTTTCCAATTTGGAATCAGGGAGACTGATTGACCTAATTCTAGACCATGTTGCCGAGGCTGAAATCAAAAGAAAGACCTGTGGCAACATTAAGGGAGAAATATCCGGGAAAATGAAGAGTTGTCACCTGGGAATAATAGAGGTTGCTAGGGAGCTGCAGGCTCGGAACAGGTTGAGTTGCAGTTCTGATATCCGCGAGACGTTGGAGCAGTTACGCTCCGAGACTAGAGCCACAAATAATCGGCTCAAACAAGTCGAGGAAGGTGTTCGCGTCTTAGACGCGAACTTAAGCGTAAGGATGCGCTCCTCGAGAGAGTTTCAAAGAAAAATCATTATAATACCGAAAACCCTCCAACGATGGAAGTAGCAGCATCAAATAAGCGGGCCCAGTCTTTCGCTGAGGAAAGACTGGTTGCAGCAAGGAGGGAGAATAAATTGGACGGCAAGGCGACGATAAAAATCTTAGCCGAATTATCCAAATCTATTACATCTATTCAACAGGAATTGAAGGCGATGAAAGAAGAACGGGGCTTTTACGCCCAGGTCGCGGCCCGACCACGAGTTGCCCCCTCGCCGGTGACACCGACGCCACTGGCCCACATCCCAGACAGGGATGGGTTTATAGAAGTTAGAAGGAGGGGCAGGGCTCCTGTGCCTGCTGGGGGACTCCTCCCTGTGCGAGCGAGAGTTGGAAGGATAGCTCCTTCTGCTCGACCTCGCGTGGGGGAGGGGGTCTCTGCCACGGGAGAACCAAAAAGAAATAAGAAGAAGAAAAAAAAGAGTAAATCAAGAAGAATCAGGGAAACGGCGGCAGTCTCCCTGACCTGTGAGGAAGGGGCCTCATATTTGAAGGCCCTTCAAAAGATTGAGGAGAACGTCAAGCTTGACGACATTGGCGTCAGCGGCTTGTCGTATTGGAGGGGCCTGACGGGCTCCTTCATTTGGGAAGTCAGGGGCAAGGACGCCAATGCGAAAGCGGACAGAGTCGCAGAGGCGATGAAGGGGGGTCCTCCCTGAGGCGAAGATCGCGAGGCCTCAGAGGACTGCCCCAATTAGATTGGTGGGGGCCTACCCGACTACCACCCTGACAGCGGTCAGGTGCGGGTTGCTGGGGGGTAGATCGGGTAAAGACCCAAATTTAATATCAATGGGAGAAATTCGCCTGGGCAGGGGCAGCCGTTACGAGGCCACTGTTGTGGCTCCGACGGCTCTAGCCCAGGCGGCTATTGAGAAAGGTACAATCGTAGTGGGGTGGGGGAAGGTGCGGGGTTTCCCCATTAGGCCTAGGCCTCTAAGGTGCCACAGGTGCTAAGCAAGGGGTCACGTGGCAGCCGCTTGCCCAGCTCCCAGTGCAAGACTTGATGTTTGCTTCCGGTGCGGAGAGCCGGGACATGTGGCACGCATGTGCGAAGACAAACCGAAATGTCCGGTCTGTGCGAAAGCGGGGCGTTCCCAGACGTCGCATAGGGCGGGCTCCTGGGAGTGCCCACTAGTTCCTCCTATCAGAGGGAAGGACAAAATTCTGGAGGCAGCCAGCCGACGGGTCGGCGATAAGGGTAGTGCGAGCGTCGGGGCCGACTCGGGCGCTGCCCCTATTGTAAATATTGGTGTAAATAACAATAACAATAATAGTATGGAGGTGGAGCAGGCAGACCCTGCCCCTCCATGCAGCCTTGAAATGGTTCTAAACTAATATGACGATGATCCAAATTAACCTCAATCACGCGCGTAGGGCCCAGGATTTACTGGGCCAGCGAATGAGGGAGGTTAAGGCGGACATCGCCATAGTGTCGGAGCAGTGGTGGGTCCACCCTGGGGATGAGAAATGGCTCTCATCCCTAGGTGGGTCGCCCCTCGCCGCGATTCTTGTGAGCAAAGGCGGAGGAACCTGTAGCCTAGTGCGCATGGGTTTGTTTTTTGTGGCCGCTAAATGGGGGGACTCGCTGGTAGTTTCAGTCTACTTTCCCCCCAGCGAGGATATTAGCAAATTCTGTAGACTCCTTGATGTGCTTGAAGAGCTCTTAGGATCATTTCCTGCTCTTTCAGCGTTGGTTGCCGGAGACTTCAGTGCCCGGTCCCATAGATGGGATCCGGAAGGCAGAAGCAACCTAAGGGGTGAGTTGCTCTGCACGTGGGCCAATAGGTCGAACCTAAGCCTGGGCAACCAGGTTGGCCACCCCACGTGCGTTCGGCCGCAAGGGTCGAGCGTTATAGACCTTACGTGGGGATCTCCGACAGCAATCTTCCGCTTATCGGATTGGAGAGTGGATGAGGCCGAGTCCCTTTCGGACCATATGTACGTTATATTTGAATATAGGCGTGAGGCTACAGGCTTCCGAAGCCTTTGCTCTAGATATAGAATTTTCCCTAGGTGGAATACGAGGGCTGTGGACGAGGATAGGCTCGCCGCAGCTCTCGTATGTGCTAACTGGACACGTGACTTTGGTGCCAGTTTGGAGGATAATGTGAAGTGGGTGAATAACATACTAGTAAGTGCGTGTGACACGGCTATGTCGAGGGTGAGATCCTCTGTGAGCTGGAGGCGTTCGGTGGCATGGTGGTCGCCGGAAGTTGCGGCCCTGCGAAGGGAGGCTATGGCGTCAAGAAGACGATACCAGAGGGCCAAACATAGTGGGGATCAGGCTAGGATCCGGGATTGCCTGGAGAATAGGAGGGAGACTAAAAGGAATCTGGTCCGTGCTATCAGGAGGGCCAAGGCTTCGGCCAGGAGGGACTTCCTCACTACCATCGAGGAAGATCCCTGGGGGAGGCCATACAAGCTTGTCATGAACAAGCTTAGAGCTCGTGGTCTTCCCCCCCTTACTAGGCACTAGACCCCTCCCTCTTGTTTAGAACTTTATCATCTTTGTTCCCGAGTGGTGGGCGACAAATTGCTCCAAATGCTAACGTGGGTGATCCGGACGGTATTGTAGTTACCACTGAAGAGGTACGCAGAGCTGCTTAAAAAATTGGTTCTGGAAAAGCACCGGGTCCCGATGGGATTCCTGGCCTGGTGGTGAAGATAGGGCAATCAACTGTGGCCGGGGAATTGCAGAGTGCTTCACCATGCTGCTGAGAAGAGGGGTCTTCCCGCGTGTGTGGAAGAAGGCTAGGTTAGTTTTATTTAAAAAACGATACAATAGTGATAATACGCCTAACTCATACAGGCCAATTTGCCTTGACGAGGTGGGAAAGCTCTTCGAGAGAATAGTGGTTTCCAGGGTGAGCGAGTTTGTTGAATCAGAAAACATTTTATCTTCGAGGCAGCATGGCTTCCGAGTGGGGTATTCTACTCTCGGAGCCATTGAAGAAGTGAAAAACTTTGTACAGGAGTGCGTGGGTTGTGGTCGAATGGGCGTTCTAGTCTCACTCGACATTAGTAAAGCGTTTAACTCGCTCCCCTGGGAAGTAGTTGTAACTTCTATGGAGAGAAGTGGCTTCACAACCTACATTGTAAATATTATAAAAGATTATTTTAGGGATCGGCTTCTGTCCTTCATAGGAGGACAGGGCCGGGTTCATAATGTAAGTGTGACGTGTGGGGTCCCACAGGGCTCTGTCCTGGGCACCACACTGTAAAACATCTCCCACGACCGTTTCCTTCGGGTCCCGCTGCTGGGGGGGTCTTGTGTTGTTTGCTACGCAGATGACACGGCCCTTCTGTCAGCGGGGCGGGACCCGGCTAGTTCGATGTTAGCGTGTGAAACGGACCTCGAGGTCCTTGTGAATGAGATAGAGAGTTTAGGCCTTAAAGTGGCGCCGCACAAAACGGAGGCGATGGCCATCCCTGCCTCTGCCTTCCGCAGACGCAGGATTGCTCCCCCCCCTGTGATCAGACTCAGGGGTGTTTGTATTGCGGTGAAGCCCAGCGTGAAATACCTGGCATAGCATTAGATCAGATATGACATATAGGCCCACTTCGAGGCCTTAATTCCAAAGTGCAGGGGATCCTTCGGTCCATTGGGAGGATCCTTCCGAACCTTCACGGGCCGAAGGAAAAGAAGCGACGCCTCTACAGCAGCGTGATCCACTCCGTGCTCCTTTATGGTGCTCCGGTGTGGTGGCGCGCTGTTGTGGAAGATCAGAGGGTCAGGCGGGCTGTTCGGGCCCTGCAAAGAAGATTAGCAATCAGGGTGTGCTGGGCGTATAAAACGGTGTCCTTCCAAGCGGCAATTATGGTCGCGGAGATTATACCTCTCGATCATCTGGCGCCGCAGCTGGCGGATGTCTACGCAGCGGTCCGGGAAGCGGAGGATCCCGTTTCCCCTAGGACAAGGGCCGTGCTGGGTGCTATTGCCAAGAGAATGGCAATTGCCTCATGGAAGGAAGAAGAAGAAAACCTCGTTAGCGCAATCGGAGCAACGGGGGTGCGCGTGAGAGCGGCCATTGCTTCCAGGTTGGAGGAGTGGGTTGAAAGGCCGTTTTCTTTGGAAACGACCTTCCACACCACTCAGCTGATGACTGGCCATGGCTGCTTTCCCGCGTACCTATACGGTATTAGAAGAGCAGATTCCCCGCAGTGTTTCCACTGCGGCGCGGAAAATGATGATGCCGAACACACCCTGATTGAGTGCCCTGCGTGGATGAATGAAAGCCTCCTTGGTTTGGGAACTGGGGGGGGGTGCAGCTCACTCTCCCAGGATAGTCGGGCGATCCCTGGATACCCCGGGGGCGTGGGCTGCATTCCAGTCCTTCTCAGGACTAGTTATGAAAGCCAAGGAGGATGCTGAAAGAGAGAGGGAGAGAGTTATGCGCAACAGAAGAAGGTTGAATGCTAGGCCGCATAGGAGAGTAGCTCCTAGGCGCCCCCCCCCGGGCGAGGCTCCGGGCAGCTTTGGCGGCGACTGGCCCGGTCTAGTGCGTCGCTTTCCCCTGATGAGAAGAAAGAGCATGCTGATGCATGGGTTGTATGAACCCGACCATTGCATCATGGGATGGATGGTCGGGTTAGTGTATATATAATTATAAATAGTAGGTTAGGTTGCGTCTCACCGTGAGGCGCAATAATTAGGTATAAGGTGTATTTGAGTGTGCGTGAATGGAGAGAGCCTGGCAAAACACGGGCCAGGCTCATCGGGATGGGAGCAGGTGAAGTATGTGCATGTAGCACGGTTCCGCCTCTCCACCCAACGAATGAATGTGTTTGCACCAGGGGGTTTTTTTTAGTCGGTAGAAATCCGACACTCCCTTGGTACCGGGCCCAAGGGCCTTTAAAGGTTTTTCCACTGACGAAAAAAAAAAAAAAAAAAAAAGGTTGCGTCAGGGTTGCGTCAGGGTTGCGTCAGGGTTCTAAGGGAGGCCATATAAGCTTGTTATGAACAAGCTTAGAGCTCGGGGTCTCCCCCCCCTTACTGAGGCACTGGACCCCTCTCTGCTGGCCACAATTGTCGGATCCTTATTTCCGGGGGACTGTCAACCAGTGTCCCCGAACGAAGACCTGCAGGACCTGGCTGGGGTGAAGGTGCTGCCGGAAGAGGTGCGAAGGGCCGCTGCCAGGATTGGCCTTGGAAGAGCACCAGGCCCTGATGGTGTGCCGGGACTGGTAGTAAAAAGGGCTGCTGATTTCTGCAGCGGGGGACTGGCTCGCTGCTTTTCTGGCCTCTTGGGGAACGGTGTGTTCCCGGAGTGCTGGAAGAGGGCCGGGTTGGTCCTCATAAGAAAGAGGACTGGAGAAGACGCCGCACCGAGTTCGTTCAGGCCCATATGCCTGCTAGATGAGGTGGGGAAGCTATTTAAAAGGGTGATCGTCTCCAGGGTGAGCGAGTTTTTAGAACTAAGAGGTATACTATCGCCGAGCCAACATGGCTTCAGGGTGGGCCATTCCACCCTTGGGGCCGTTTGGGAGGTCAAACGCTATATACAGGAGTGCGTGGGTGCGGGACGGGTTGGTGTCCTGGTGTCACTGGACATCGCCAACGCGTTTAACTCGCTCCCCTGGATGACTGTTATTGAGTCCATGACAAGGTGTGGCTTCCTCACCCATCTAGTTAACATTATAAAAGACTATTTTAGGAATAGGCTCCTGTCCTTTATAGGAGGACAGGGCACTGTACATAACATAAGGGTGACGTGTGGGATCCCACAGGGCTCTGTCCTGGGCCCCACACTGTAGAACATCGCCTACGACCGGGTACTTCGTGTCCCGCTGCCGGGGGGGTCTCGTGTCGTCTGCTATGCGGATGACACGGCCCTCCTGTCAGCGGGGCGGGACCCGGCTAGCGCGATGTTGCGTGTGAAAGGGACCTTAAGGTCCTGTGAATGAGATAGAGAGTTTAGGCCTTAAAGTGGCGCCGCACAAAACGGAGGCGATAGCCTTCCCTGCCTCTGCCTTCCGCAGACGCAGGATTGCTCCCTCCCCTGTGATCAGACTCAGGGGGGTTTGTATTGCGGTGAAGCCCAGCGTGAAATACCTGGGCATAGTATTAGATGCAGACATGACATTTAGGCCCCACTTCGAGGCCTTAATTCCAAAAGTGCAGGGGATCCTTCGGTCCATTGGGAGGATCCTTCCGAACCTTCACGGACCGAGGGAAAAGAAGCGACGCCTCTACAGCAGCGTGATCCACTCCGTGCTCCTTTATGGTGCTCCGGTGTGGAGGCGCGCTGTTGTGGAAGATCAGAGGGTCTGGCGGGCTGTTCGGGCCCTGCAAACAAGGGCAGCAATCAGGATGTGCTGCGCGTATAAAACGGTGTCCTTCCATGCGGCAATAATGGTCGCGGGGATTATTCTTCTCGACCATCTGGCGCCGCAGCTGGCGGTTGTCTACGCAGCGGTCCGGGAAGCGGAGGATCCCGTTTCCCCTAGGACAAGGGCCGTGCTGGGCGCTGTTGCCAAGAGGAGGGCAATTACCACATGGAAGGAAGAAGAAGAAATCTCGTTGGCGCATTGGAGCAACGGGGTGCGCGTGAGAGCAGCTATCGCTTCCAGGTTGGAGGAGTGGGTTGGAAGGCCGTTTTCTTTGGAAACGACCTTCCACACCACTCAGCTGATGACTGGCCATGGCTGCTTTCCCGCGTACCTATACGGTATTAGAAAAGCAGATTCCCCACAGTGTTTCCACTGATGTGCGGAAGTTGACGATGCCGAACACACCCTGATTGAGTGCCCTGCGTGGACGGATGAGAGGGCCTCCTTGGTCAGGGAACTGGGGGGGTGCAGCTCACTCTCCCCGGGATAGTCGGGCGATCCCTGGATACCCCGGGGGCATGGGCTGCATTCCAGTCCTTTTCAGGACTAGTTATGAGGGCCAAGGGGATGCTGAGAGAGAGAGAGAGAGAACTGTGAGAAATAGAAGAAGGATGAATGCTAGGCCGCGTAAGAGAGTAGCTCCTAGGCGGCCCCCCCGGGCGAGGCTCCGGGCAGCTTTGGCGGCGACTGGCCCGGTCTAGTGCGTCGCTTTCCCCTGTCGAGAAGAATGAGCATGCTCATGCATGGGTTGTATGAACCCGACCATTACATCATGGTATGGATGGTCGGGTTAGTATTATAAATAGTAGTTTTTAGGTTGCCCCTCACCGCGGGCGCAATAATTAGCTGTAAGGTGTATGTGAGTGTGCGTGAATGGAGAGAGCCTGGCAAAACACCGGCTAGGCTCATCGGGGTGGGAGTGGGTGAAGTATGTGCATGTAGCACGGTTCCGCCCCTTTCATCCAACGAATGAATGTGTTTGCACCAGGTGGGTTTTTAGTCGGTAGAATCCGACACTCTCTTGAGTATTGGGCTCAAGGGCCTATGAAGGTTTTCCCCCTGACGAAAAAAAAAAAAAAAAAAAAAAGGGTTGCGTCAGGGTTGCGTCAGGGCCCCCCCGTGGGTAGGGGGTGGTAGAATACTCCCACAGTATTCCCTGCTTGTCGTAAGAGGCGACTAAAAGGGAGGGTATTAATGGTGCGTGTATGTTCTCTGTGTGGCTATTCCTTTCTTTATTCTTGCTATCCCCTCTTTTCTACTCTTTTCTTTTCCTCTTGCTCTTTCTTTTCCTTTCCTTTCCTACTGGCTTGTGCCGAAAAATCTTAATAAATATGAAAGGTACAAAGTCAGTTGATAACTTGTGTGGGAGGGAGACCTACACGACGGCGATGACAGGTGGTGCGAGAGCAGGCCACCCATCGTCTTTAACATGCTACTGCTATGAGTCTGGGGTAGGTGACCCGGCCCCGACTCTGGAAAAAGCTACAGGAAGCTGTTCGCGGGTAGGCGACCTGGCCCTCGAACTGACTAATGCGTCAGGAAGACAAGGGTGCTCCTCAGAGGAGGGGCTAGGTGCAGAATGCACCGAGGAGATGGAGACTGGCATACTAACAGCCAGAACACATAAGAGGGCGAGGCCGTTGTATTCCTCATCCTCAGAAGAAGAGGTCATTGATTTGACAATGTGGAAGTGGTCTTCCCGGGGGGGCATCGATCTCCAGCATTGAATCTGGGAGACTGGTCGAACGATTCTTGGACCATGCAATGGAGGCTGAGTCCAAAGGAAGATATGTGGTAACATCAAGGGTGAAATCTCAGGTCGCATGAAGCGGTGCAACCTGGGAATTAAGGAGCTAGCAAAAGAACTGAAGGCAAGAATTAGGGCGAATTGTGGCCCTGATCTCCAAGCTGTACTGGAACAGTTAAGGGCGGAAACTAAAGCTACCAACGACCGGCTGAAACATGTGGAAGAGGAATGCTCGCGCCTTAGAAAGGAGCTGAGAAAAAAGGATGCGCTCTTTGAAAGACAGGCGACGGCAAAAGATGCTCCAGTAAGAGCATCCGTGACGGGCCAGGCTCGATCCATTGGGGAGGAAAGACTGGCTATGGCTAGAAGAGGGGAGGATTCGGACAGCGGGGCGACCACAAGGATCCTCGCTGAGCTGTCCAAGGCTATCGTTGGAATCCAACAGGAGCTGAAAGAGATGAAGGAGGGGCGGGGCTCATACGCCCAAGTTGCGGACCGACCGCGGGTTGCCCCCTCGCCGGTGACACCGACGCCACTAGCCCCCATCCCAGACGGGAATGGGTTTATAGAAGTCAGAAGGAGGGGCAGGGCTCCTGCGCCTGCTGGGGGACTCCTCCCTGTGCGGGCGGGAGTTGGAGGGATAGCTCCTTCTGCTCGACCTCGCGTGGGGGAGGGGGTGTCTGCCACGGGAGTACAGAAGAAAAAGAAGAAGAGAAACAAAAAGGGTAAGGCTAGAAGAATCAGGGAGACGGCGGCAGTCTCCCTGACCTGTGAGGTAGGGGCCTCATATCTAAAGGCCCTCCAGAAGATAGAAGAAAAAGTGAGGCTTAAGGACATTGGCGTCAGCGGCCTATCATATAGGAAGGGCCTGACGGGCTCTTTCATTTGGGAAGTCCGAGGGAAGGACGCCAATGCTAAAGCGGACAGAATAGCAGAGGCGATGAGGGGGGTTTTCCCTGAGGAAAAAATTGCGAGGCCTCAGAGGACTGCCTCAATTAGATTAGTGGGGATCTACCCGACTACCACCCTGACAGCGTCAGGTGCGGGTTGCTGGGGGGTAGGTCGGGGGTGGACCCCAATTTAATCTCCATGGGAGAAATTCGCCTGGGCTGGGGCGGCCGTTACGAGGCCACTGTTGTGGCTCCGACGGCTCTAGCCCAGGCGGCCATAGAGAAAGGAACAATCGTAGTGGGGTGGGGGAAGGTGCGAGTCTTCCTCATTAGGCCTAGGCCTTTAAGGTGCCACAGATGCCTGGCAAGGGGTCATGTGGCGGCCTTTGCCCGGCTCCCAGTGCAAGACTTAGTGTTTGCTTCAAGTGCGGTGAACCGGGACATGTGGCGCGAGTGTGCGAGGACAAACCAAAGTGCCCGGTCTGTGCGGAAGCAGGGCGTTCCCAGACGTCGCATAGGGCGGGCTCCTGGGAGTGCCCACTGGTGCCTCCTATTAGGGGGAAGGATAAAATTTTGGAGGCAGCCAGCCGACGGGTCGGCGATACGGGTAGTGCGGGCGTCGGGGCCGACTCAGGCGCTGCTCCGTTTGTAAATACTGTAAATACGTGTGTAAATAATAATAACGGTATGAAGGTGGAGCAGGCAGACCCTGCCCCTCCATGCAGCCTCGATATAATTCTAGGTTAGTATGGCGATGATCCAAATTAACCTCAATCACGCGCGTAGGGCCCAGGATTTGCTGGGCCAGCGAATGAGGGAGGTTAAGGCGGACATCGCCATAGTATCAGAGCCGTGGTGGGTCTCCCCTGGGGATGAGAAATGGCTCTCATACCTGGGGGGGTCGCCCCTCGCTGCGATTCTCGTGAGCAAAGGTGGAGGAACCTGTAGCCTAGTGCGCAGGGGTTTGTTTTTTGTGGCCGCTAAATGGGGGGACTCGCTGGTAGTTTCAGTCTACTTTCCCTCCAGCGAGGATATTAGCAAATTCTGTAGATTCCTTGACGAGCTCAAAGAGCTCTTAGGAACATTTCCTACTCTTCCAGCGTTGGTTGCCGGAGACTTCAATGCCCGGTCCCAAAGATGGGATCCGGAAGGCAGAAGTAACCTAAGGGTGAGTTGCTCTGCATGTGGGCTAATAGGTTAACCTAAGCCTGGGCAACCAGGTTGGCCACCCCACGTGCGTTCGCCGCAAGGGTCGAGCGTTATAGACCTTACGTGGGGATCTCCGACAGCCATCGTCCGCTTATCGGATTGGAGGTGGATGAGGCCGAGTCCCTTTCGGACCATGTATGTATATTCAATTACAGGCGTGAGGCTACAGGCTCCGAAGCCTTTGCTCTAGGGATAGAATTTTCCCTAGGTGGAAATACGAGGTCTGTGGACGAGGACAGGCTCGCCGCAGCCCTCGTATCTGCTGACTGGACACGGGACCATAGTGCCAGTGGGGAGGACTTAGTGCGGTGGTTAAACAATTCGCTGACCAGTGCATGTGACATTGGCATGTCTCGGGTCAGAACTGGAGTGAACAGGGGGAGAGTAGTGTCATGGTGGTCTCAGGAGATAGCAGCCCTTAGGAGGAGGCCATGTTAACGAGAAGACGCTACCAGAAGGCTCGACGCAGCGGCGACCTTGCCATGATGAGGGATTGCCTTCATAGCAGGAGAGAGGCCAAGAGGGGTTTGGTCCGTGCTATCAGGAGAGCCAAGGCTTCGGCCTGGAGGGACTTTCTCACTACCATCGAGGAAGATCCCTGGGGGAGGCCATATAGGCTTGTTATGAACAAGCTTAGAGCTCGGGGTCTCCCCCCCCCCTTACTGAGGCACTGGACCCCTCTCTTTTAGCTGAAATTGTGTCTGCATTATTCCCTGGGGACGGAAGACCGGTGTCCCCAAACACCGAAGTGGCTAATCCGGCGGAGATAAGGGTCTCCTAAGAGGAGGTGCGCAGGGCTGCTGCGAGGATTGGCCTCGGAAGGGCGCCGGGTCCTGACGGGGTTCTAGGACAGGTGCTACAGAGGGCTGCAAGCTTCTGTAACAAGGGACTGGCGGACCGTTTTTCCGTGCTATTAAGGAAAGGTGTGTTTCGGTGCGCGTGGAAAGGGCTAGATATGTCCTTGTGAGAAAGAAAAACAAAAATCATGACGACTCTCCGGGTTCATTTAGACCTATATGTCTATTGGACGAGGTGGGGAAGCTATTCGAAAGGGTGATCGTCTCCAGGGTGAGCGAGTTCTTGGAACAAAGTAGTGTTCTTTCGCCACACTAACATGGCTTCAGAGTGGGCCGTTCTACCCTCGGAGCCATTGGGGAAGTTAGAGATTATATACAGGAGTGCGCGAGTGACGGACGGGTGGTTGTGATGGTGTCGCTAGACATCTGCAACGCATTCAACTCGCTCCCCTGGAGAACTGTCGTGGGTACTATGGTGAGGAGTGGCTTCCCCGCCTATATTATTAACATTATTAAAGACTATTTTAGAAATAGGCTCCTGTCCTTCATAGGAGGACAGGGCATTGTTCATAACGTAAGCGTGACGTGTGGGGTCCTACAGGGCTCTGTCCTGGGCCCCACACTGTGGAACATCGCCTATGACCGGGTCCTCCGTGTCCCGCTGCCGGGGGGGTCTCGTGACGTCTGCTATGCGGATGACACGGCCCTCCTGTCAGCGGGGCGGGACCCGGCTAGCCTGAGGTTAGTGTGTGAAAGGGACCTTGAGGTCCTTGTGAATGAGATAGAGAGTTTAGGCCTTAAAGTGGCACCGCACAAAACGGAGGCGATGGCCTTCCCTGCCTTTGCCTTCCGCAGACGCAGGATTGCTCCCCCCCCTGTGATCAGACTCAGGGGGGTTTGTATTGCGGTGAAGCCCAGCGTGAAATACCTGGGCATATTATTAGATGCAGACATGACATTCAGGCCCCACTTCGAGGCCTTAATTCTAAAAGTGCAGGGGATCCTTTGGTCCATTGGGAGGATCCTTCCGAACCTTCACGGACCGAGGGAAACGAAGCGACGCCTCTACAGCAGCGTGATCAACTCCGTTCTCCTTTATGGTGCTCCGGTGTGGTGGCGCGCTGTTGTGGAAGATCAGAATGTCAGGCGGGCTGTTCGGGCCCTGCAAAGAAGGGTAGCAATCAGGGTGTGCTGCGCGTATAAAACGGTGTCCTTCAATGCGGCAATGATTGTTGCGGGGATCATTCCTCTCGATCATCTGTCGAACCGACTGGCGGAGGTGTATGCGACCCTTAATGATGCGGGGGGTCCTGTTCCTTAAGCCATTAAGGCGGCGCTGGGCGCTGAGGCCAGGCGGATGGCGGTCGCTGCATGGAAGGAAGAGGAGTTAGGTTTGACGGGGGCAACGGGGGAAACGGGGGCGCGGGTTAGGGCTGATATTGCCGATAGGTTGGATGAGTGGGTTGAAGGGCCGCACTCCATAAGTACGACCTTTCACATCACTCAGCTGATGACCGGACATGGTTGCTTCCCTGCATTCCTTTGTAGAATAGGGAAGGCGGTTTCTCCGCAGTGCTTTCACTGCGGAGCGAATGTAGACGACGCTGACCACACCCTGGTCGACTGCCCTGCGTGAATGAGTGAGCGGGACGGTCTTGGTGGGGGCTTGGGGGGGGTGCATTTCTCCCTCTCCGGCATACTCAGGGCATCCTTGGATATGCTGGGGGGGTGGGATGCATTCCGGTCTTTCGCGGGGCGCGTAATGAGGGCGAAAGAGGATGCGGAGAGAGAGAGAGAACGGAGTTATGAGAGAAGGTTGCGTGCGGTGCCGCAGAGGAGACTTGCTCCTAGGCGGCCCCCTCGGGAGAGACTTCGCGTAGCTGGGGCGACGAATGGCTGACGGCTGTGCGTCGATTCCTTCTCATTGTATGGAGTTTATATTATACTGGAGTGTAAGGGCTGTGTGTAAATACGGTATAAGAGTGGAGTGGGCCTGACCGGAACATTGTCTTATTGTAAGGTCAGGCCAGGAGTGAGTGAGTAGTCTGCGTCTCCAGTTGTATCTGTCGAGTGCGCCTAGGTATGAGAGATTGCGCTTTCGGGGAGGAAACTCTACCGTTGAGAGCGCCGGATGTAGGAGTGTGTATGTTTGTGCGGGAGAAAGCGTGGCGAACTTCCAGCCGGGCTAATTAGGGGAGAGGCACATAGGTTATTTGAACTGTACAGACTGTGCGTTGCGCCTGCCTCTTCTCCTCGCGGGAGACTTTGCACCAGGTGGGTTTTTAGTCGGTAAGAATCCGACACTCCCTTGAGTACCGGGCCCAAGGGGCCTTTTGAAGGTTTTCCCCCTGACGAAAAAAAAAAAAAAAAAAAAAGGGTTGCGTCAGGGTTGCGTCAGGGTCCCCCCTGGGGGGTAGTAGAATACTCCCACAGTATTCCCTGCTTGTCGTAAGAGGCGACTAAAAGGAGGGTATGAATGGTGTGTGTATGTTCTTTGTGTGGCTATTTCTATCTTTAATTCTTTCTATCCCCCTTTTTTCTATTCTTTTCTTCGTCTCTTACTTCCTTCATTTCCTTTCCGTTCTACTGGGCTTGTGCCTAATTCGATGAATATAAAAAAATATGAAAGACACAAGATCAGTAAATGACCCGTGTGGAAGGGACATCCACACACCGCCGGTGTTAGGTGGTGCCAGAGCAGGCCACCCTCCGTCGTCATTATACGACTGCTATGAGTCTGGGGTAGGTGACCCGTCCCTGACTCTGGTAACAAATACGGGAAGCTGTTCGCAGGTAGGCGACCTGGCCTGCGGATCGACCAATGTCTCAGGAAGGGATGATATGGAGTCCAACTCTCCAACGGTCGGATCCATACGGAAGAGGGCGAAACCGATGGCCTACTCCACGTCATCCGATGACGAGGTGATAGATCTAACGAGTATAGAGGGAATTATATCGGAGAAGCCATCAGTTTCCAATTAAAAATCAGGGAGACAGATCGACTTAATTCTGGACCATGCTGCCGAGGCTGAAATAAAAAGGAAGACCTGCGGCAACATCAAGGGGGAAATATCCGGGAAGATGAAGTCCTGTCACCTGGGTATAATAGAGGTCGCTAAGGAGCTGCAGGTTTGGAACAGGATGAGCTGCAGCGCAGATATTCGGGAGACGTTGGAGCAGTTACGCTCCGAGACTAGAGCCACGAACATCCGGCTCAAACAAGTCGAGGAGGAGTGTTCGCGTCTTAGACGCGAACTTAAACGTAAGGATGCGCTCCTTGAGAAGGCTTCTAAGAAGAATAATAATAACATCGAAAACCCTCCAACGATGGAAATAGCTGCACCAAATAAGCGGACCTAGTCTTTCGCTCAGGAAAGACTGGTTGCAGCAAGAAAAGATAATAATTTGGACAGCGGGGCGACGATGAAAGTTCTCGCTGAATTGGCTAAATCTATTACAGCCATTCAGCAGGAATTGAAGGCGATGAAAGAAGAAAGGGGCTCTTACGCTCAGGTCGCGGCCCGACCACGAGTTGCCCCCCGCCGGCGACACCGACGCCACTGGCCACCATCCCAGACCGGGATGGGTTCATAGAGGTCAGGAGAAGGGGTAGGGCTACGATGCCTGTTGGAGGGCCCTTGTTCAGCAATCGAGTGCCGTGAGGGTTGCCCCCCCCACTGTGGGTCCTCGCGAAGGGGCTGGAAATCTTGCGGGGAACACCTCAAGAGGAAAAAATAAGAAAAAGAAGAAGAACGCTGCCAAAAGGATCAGGGAGACCGCCGCAGTCTCCCTGACCTGCGGGAGGAGCCTCCTACCTGGAGGCTCTTAAAAAACTTGAAAGCAGCGTCAACCTGGACACCATTGGTGTCAAGGGACTATCTTATAGAAGGGGCCTGACGGGCTCCTTCATATGGGAGGTCGAGGGAAGGACGCGAACGTTAAGGCGGACAGGTCGCGGAGGCGATGAGGGGGTCCTCCCTGAGGCCAAAATTTTAAGGCCTCAGAGGACCTCCCCCATCAGGTTGGAGGGTTTATACCCAACAACCACCCTCACCGCGATTAGGTGCGCGTTGCTGGAGGGGAGGTCGGGCATTGACCCGAACCTTATAACGATGGGTGATATCCGGCCGGGCAGGGGTGGTCGTACGAGCCACGGTGGTGGCAGCCACGGCCCTTGCCCGGGCGGCTATAGACAGAGGTAGTGTACTTGTGGGGTGGGGGAGAGTGCGGGTCTTCCCCGTTCGACCCAGGCCCCTGAGTTGCCACAGGTGTCTCGCAAGAGGCAATGTTGCGGCCTCTTGCCCGGCACCCTGTGCGAGAACAAGTGTCTGCTTCCGGTGCGGTGAGCCGGGGCACGTCGCTCGCGAGTGTGGGGCCGGTCCCAAGTGTCCGGTCTGTGCGGAGGCGGGTCGCTCCCAGACCTCGCACAGGGCGGGCACCTGGGAGTGTCAACTGGTGCCTCCCATTAGACGAAGGGAACAATTACTGGTGGTTGCGGGCTAAAACGTCGCACCAGCGCGTACTAGTGATTTGCCGGCCGACAAAAGTGCGGGACCGAGTGTTGGACCTAACGTTGGTCCAGTGAACAACGCAATGGAGGTGGAGCAGGCGGCTCCTCCCCCTCCATGCAATCTCAACATGGTGTTGAACTAATATGGCGGTGATCCAAATTGACCTCAACCATGCGCGTAGGACCCAGGATTTGCTGGGCCGGCGAATGAGGGAGGTTAAGGCGGACATCGCCATAATATCGGAGCCGTGGTGGGTTCCCCCCGTAGGATGAGAGATGGCTCTCATCCCTGGAGGGGGCGCCCCTCGCCACGAGTCTCGTGAGCAAGGTGGAGGAACCTGTAGCCTAGTGCGCAGGGGTTTGTTTTTTGTGGCCGCTAAATGGGGGGACTCGCTGGTAGTCTCTGTCTACTTTCCCCCTAGCGAGGATATTAAATTTTGTAGACTCCTTGATGAGCTCGAAGAGCTCTTAGGATCATTTCCTACTCTTCCAGCGTATTTGCCGGAGACTTCAATGCCCGGTCCCACAGATAGGATCCAGAAGGCAGAAGTAACCTAAGGGGTGAGTTGCTCTGCATGTGGGCCAATAGGTCGAACCTAAGCCTGGGCAACCAGGTTGGCCACCCCACATGCGTTCGGCCGCAAGGGTCGAGCGTTATAGACCTTACGTGGGGATCTCCGACAGCCATCGTCCGCTTATCGGATTGGAGAGTGGATGAGGCCGAGTCCCTTTCGGACCACTTGTATGTCATATTCAATTATAGGCGTGAGGCTACAGGCTTCCGAAGCCTTTGCTCTAGGGAGAGAATTTTCCCTAGGTGGGATACGAGGGCTGTGGACGAGGATAGGCTCGCCGCAGCCCTCGTATCTGCCGACTGGACACGGGACCATAGTGCCAGTGGGGAGAACTTAGTATCGTGGATAAGACATGCTCTGACTTGTGCGTGTGACATCTCTATGTCATGACTTGGTTCGACGAGGTGCATGGAGCGTGCTGTGTCGTGGTGGTCGTCGGAGATATCGACATTGAGGAGGGTGGCCACGACGACGAGGAGGCGCTACCAGAGGGCTAGGCGCAGCGGCGACCCAGCTAGAGTACAAGAATGCCTGGAGCGCAGGAGAGAGGCCAAGAGGGGTTTGGTCTTGCTATCAGAAGGGCCAAGGCTTCGGCCTGGAAGGACTTCCACACTACCATCGAGGAAGATCCCTGGGGGAGGCCTTACAAGCTTGTTATGAACAAGCTTAGAGCTCGGGGTCTCCCCCCCCTTACTGAGGCACTGGACCACTCTCTGCTGGCCACAATCGTCGGAACCTTATTTCCGGGGGACGGCCAACCAGTGTCTCCGAATGAAGACCTGCAGGACCTGGCTGGGGTGGAGGTGCTGCCGGAAGAGGTGCGCAGGGCCGCTGCCAGAATTGGCCTTGGAAGGGCACCAGGCCCTGATGGTGTGCCGGGACTAGTAGTGAAAAGGGCTGCTGATATCTGCAGCAGGGGACTGGCTCGCTGCTTTTCTGGCTTCTTGGGGAACGGCGTGTTCCCGGAGTGCTGGAAGAGGGCCGGGTTGGTCCTCATAAGAAAGAGGACTGGAGAAGACGCCGCACCGAGTTCCTTCAGGCCCATGCCTGCTAGATGAGGTGGGGAAGCTATTTAAAAGGGTGATCGTCTCTAGGGTGAGCGAGTTTTTAGAACTAAGAGTTTTGTCGCCGAGCCAACATGGCTTCAGAGGAGGCCATTCCACCCTTAGGGCTGTTGGGGAGGTCCAACGATATATACAGGAGTGCGTGGGTGCGGGACGGGTTGGTGTCCTGGTGTCACTGGACATCGCCAACGCGTTTAACTCGCTCCCCTGGATGACTGTTATTGAGTCCATGACAAGGTGTGGCTTCCTCACCCATCTAGTTAACATTATAAAAGACTATTTTAGGAATAGGCTCCTGTCCTTTATAGGAGGACAGGGCACTGTACATAACTAAGGGAGACGTGTGGAATCCCACAGGGCTCTGTCCTGGGCCCCACACTGTAGAACATCGCCTACGACCGGGTACTTCGTGTCCCGCTGCCGGGGGGGTCTCGTGTCGTCTGCTATGCAGATGACACGGCCCTCCTGTCAGCGGGGCGGGACCCGGCTAGCGCGATGTTAGCGTGTGAAAGGGACCTTAAGGTCCTTGTGAATGAGATAGAGAGTTTAGGCCTTAAAGTGGCGCCGCACAAAACGGAAGCGATAGCCTTCCCTGCCTCTGCCTCCGCAGACGCAGGATTGCTCCCTCCCCTGTGATCAGACTCAGGGGGGTTTGTATTGCGGTGAAGCCAGCGTGAAATACCTGGGCATAGTATTAGATGCAGACATGACATTTAGGCCCCACTTCGAGGCCTTAATTCCAAAGTGCAGGGGATCCTTCGGTCCATTGGGAGGATCCTTCCGAACCTTCACGGACCGAGGGAAAAGAAGCGACGCCTCTACAGCAGCGTGATCCACTCCGTGCTCCTTTATGGTGCTCCGGTGTGGAGGCGCGCTGTTGTGGAAGATCAGAGGGTCTGGCGGGCTGTTCGGGTCCTGCAAACAAGGGCAGCAATCAGGATGTGCTGCGCGTATAAAACGGTGTCCTTCCATGCGGCAATAATGGTCGCGGGGATTATTCTTCTCGACCATCTGGCGCCGCAGCTGGCGGTTGTCTACGCAGCGGTCCGGGAAGCGGAGGATCCCGTTTCCCCTAGGACAAGGGCCGTGCTGGGCGCTGTTGCCAAGAAGGGCAATTGTCGCATGGAAGGAAGAAGAAGAAAATCTCGTTGGCGCAATAGGAGCAACGGGGGTGCGCGTGAGAGCAGCCATCGCTTCCAGGTTAGAGGAGTGGGTTGGAAGGTCGTTTTCTTTGGAAACGACCTTCCACACCACTCAGCTGATGACTGGCCATGGCTGCTTTCCCGCGTACCTATACGGTATCAGGAAAGCAGACTCCCCGCGGTGTTTTCACTGCGATGCGGGGAACGATGATGCTGATCACACCCTGATTGAGTGCCCTGCATGGACGAATGCGAAGACCTCCTTAGTCAGGGAACTGGGGGGGGGTGCAGCTCACTGTCCCCGGGATAGTCGGGCGATCCCTGGATACCCCGGGGGCGTGGGCTGCATTCCAGTTCTTTGCGGGACTAGTTATGAGGGCCAAGGAAGATGCTGAGAGGGAGAGAGAAAGAATAATGAGAGACCGTAAAAGAATGAATGCTAGGCGACGCTCCGGGCAGCCTTGGCGGCTACTGGCCCAGTCTATTGCGCCGCTTTCCCCTGAGGAGATGAATGAGCATGCTCATGCATGGGGTGTATGAACCCGACCATTGCATCATGGGATGGATGGTCGGGTTGGTGTATATTATATATATAGTAGTTTTAGGGTGCGCCCCACCGTGGGGTGCAACAACTTAATTATAAGATGTATGTGAGTGTGTGTGAATGGAGAGAGCCTGGCAAAACACCGGCCAGGCTCATCGGGGTGGGAGTGGGTGAAGTATGTGCATGTAGCACGGTTCCGCCCCTCCCATCCAACGAATGAATGTGATTGCACCAGGTGGGTTTTTAGTCGGTAAGAATCCGACACTCCCTTGAGTACCGGGCTCAAGGGGCCTATGAAGGTTTTCCCCCTGACGAAAAAAAAAAAAAAAAAAAAAAAGGGTTGCGTCAGGGTTGCGTCAGGGTCCCCCCCGTGGGTAGGGGGTAGTAGAATACTCCCACAGTATTCCCTGCTTGTCGTAAGAGGCGACTAAAAGGGAGGGTATGAATGGTGTGTGTATGTTCTTTGTGTGGCTATTTCTATCTTTAATTCTTTCTATCCCCCTTTTTCTATTCTTTTCTTCGTCTCTTACTTCCTTCATTTCCTCTCCTTTCCTCTGGGCTTGTGCCTACCGAAATTAAAAATTAATATGGAAAGTACAAGCTTGGAGAAAAACCCGTGTGGGAGGGATACCCACACAACGGCGGTGTTTGGTGGTGGTAGGACAGGCCACCCACCGTCGTCATCCTACGACTGTCATGAGTCTGCGGTAGGCAACCCGGCCCAGACTCTGGTTAATGCCTCGGGAAGTTGTTCGCAGGTAGGTGACCTGGCCTGCGAATTGACTAAGGCATCAGGAAAGAGGTACCAATGGAGGAGTGGCAGAGGAGGCCAGAGCCATGGAGGAGTTGCGGTTGACGGACCCGGAGTCACCAATCAAGACCAGGGGCAACAAAAGGTTGAGGAGCATCATCACGTCGTCGGATGAGGACGACTGCCTCATCGTGGAAGAGGACGCGCCGGGAAGAAGCCAGACGCCGCTGACACTGGAGGCGGGAAGGCTGCCAGAGAAACTCAGGGCATACCTAAGGGGAATAGAAAAGGAGAGAGCGAGATGCTCTAATATAAAAGGGGAAGTGTCGGGAAGATAAAGCGACTTATTAAAGAGTCGCTTATCATTGCCGACGAAATGGAGGAGAGGATGGAGAAACAATCCGGCTCCCGGTTCTCAAGGGCTGAGGCAGTATTCCAGCTGAGGACGGAAGCAAGGATCAGAGACGAGCAGATTCGTCAAATGGAAGGGGAAATTGCTAGGCTTCAAAGGGAGCTTAAAAAGCGAGAGGCAGAAAAGCAAAGCCATGGAGTGAAGGCGGTTGCTGCCCTGAATCAGGGAAGGCAGACGCCTACAATAAACAAAGTAACCCCATCTTTGGAGAAGAGATTGGAGGATGCCAGGATTGGGGATGGTATGAGCTGTGTGATGGCGGTTCTGAGGGACTTTGGCAAGAGCATTGAGGCCCTGCAGAAGACACAGCTCGAGATGTGGAAGATCTTCAGGGAAACCAACAAGCCACCCCAGCGGGAAACAGGGGGACTGCGGTGGGGGGGAAGGGAAGTGCTCCCGCCCCGGGAACCTCGAGGGCTCCTGCCCAAAGGGTTCCTACCGTGAATAATGTTGTCCCCCCCTCACAGGATGGGTTTGTCGAGGTAGTCGGAAGGAAGAAGCGACGCCAGCAGACAAAACCAGCTGTTAGACAGGAGAAGACCACCACGTCGGGGGATCGAGGTGCCACAGGAAGTGGCACCAAGAAGAAGAAGAAAAAGAAGAAGAGGAAGAATCGCAGCGGTGGGACCAGGGAGACAGCAGCGGTCTCACTGGCGTGCAATGAGACATTGTCATATCGTGATGCTCTCGCCAAGGCCAGAGAGAGCATTAGCCTCAAAGAGTTTGGGGTAGAGAAGGTGACAATGAGGAGGGGTCTAACGGGGGCCTTCATCTTCAGCATCAGGGGGAAGGAGGCTGCTATTAAGGCGGACCGGGTAGCCGATGCCTTGAAGAGGACGGTGCCGGAAGCCAAGATCGCTCGGCCACATAGAACGAGGTCCTTTAGGCTGGTGGGTATTGACCCAAGCCTGAACATGACCGTAATAAGGAATGCCCTCCTCGCTATAAAGGGGAACATCGACCCAAATAAAATTTGGGTTGGTGAGATCAGGGCGGGCAGGGGACGTCTCTGGGAGACGGTTGTCTCTGCCCCGGTAGAAATGGCCCAGGCTGTCATCAACAGGGGAGGGGTAGACTTCGGTCTATACCGGGCAAAGGTGGTCGAGCTCCGGCAAAGGCCACTGCGTTGCCACCGCTGTCTGGCCAGGGGGCATGTCGCCATGAGCTGCCCTAGTCCAACCTCTAGGGCGAACCTTTGCCATCAGTGTGGCCAACCGGGCCACAACGCAAAGGATTGCAGGAATAAGATAGAGTGTCCGGTATGTATAGACGCTGGGCACAGGAACAGGAGCCATCGCGCGGGGAGCTGGGAGTGCCCGGTGGTCCCTCCGCGAAGGGCGAACAGCGAAGCGTGCGCGTCCGCGGGTAGTGAGGCTCGGGTGCCTAGTGTTTCGGTGGGGGAAGAGGGTATGGAGGTGGACGCGGACCTATCCACTCCCACAGGAACAACGAACGATAAAGCTGCGCAGGGCAAGGGCTGCGATAGGAACAGGTGTGCGGGGCCTGCAGAAGTAGCGGGGGTCAGTGGTGTAAACACCAACAATGTCCCTTAGTGAGTGCTGCGTGCAAGTGAACCTGAACCATGCGCGGGGTGCGCAGGATCTATTGATCCAGCGTATGCGCGAGTGTGGGGCGGGGATCGCGATTATCGCAGAACCGTGGTGGGTTCCGCCCGGTGATGAGAAATGGTTCTCGTCCCTGGGCGGGGCTCCGCTATCTGCGGTATTGATGGGTGAAAGTGGAAGACCCTGCAGTCTGGTGCAAAGGGGTAGCTTCTTCGTAGCTGTTAAGTGGGGGGACTCGCTGGTGATTTCCGTTTACTTTCCCCCCAGCGAGGTAATTAGTAAATATTGTAAACTCCTGGACGAGCTCGAAGAGCTCTTGGGAAGATTTCCTACCTCTCCAGTGCTGGTGGCTGGCGACTTTAATGCCCGGGCCCACAGATGGGACCCGGGGGGTAGGAGTAACCTAAGGGGTGGGTTGCTCTCTACCTGGGCCAATCGGTTGAACTTGCACCTCTTCAACCGAGCTGGCTCCCCCACGTGCGTTCGGCCGCAAGGGTCGAGCGTCATTGACCTCACGTGGGGCTCGTCAGCTGCTAGTATCCGCTTATCGGAGTGGAGGGTAGATCAAGCAGAGTCCCTTTCGGACCATGCGTACGTAGTTTTCAAGTACTGCCATGAGACTGCAGGGGTCCGAAGCTTGAGCCGGCCCGGCAGGACTTTCCCTCGGTGGAATGCGAGGGCTGCGGACAAGGACATGCTCGACGCTGCCCTTATATCGGGCGACTGGACTCGTCCCAGTGGTGAGTGTAGTGCGCGGGATTTCGTTAAGTGGCTGCGCGGAATGTTAGTGCGTGCATGTGATATGGCACTGCCGAGAGCGGGGAACACGAGGAACAGGAGGGGGAAGGCATGCTGGTGGTCGCAGGAACTGTCTGCTATTAGGGCAGAAGCGACTGCGGCTAGGAGACGCTTTCTGAAGGCCAGGCGCAGTGGGGACCAAAGAAGAGTGGAACTGTGCCTGGAGGCCCGCAGGGAGTCTAAAAAACAGCTGAAGAGGGCCATTAGGAGGGCCAAAGCCGCTGCCTGGAGGGACTTCGTGGGGACGCTTGAGGCGGATCCGTGGGGCAGACCATATCGCCTGGTCATGGGGAAGTTGAGGCCATACTCAGCACCCTTGACGGAGGTACTCGAGACAGAAGTGATGGACCGGGTGCTGGGGGGCCTATTTCCCCAAGTGGAGCGGGACAACAGCGGGGACCTCCGCGGTGTTCAAGTGGATGGTGCGGCGGTAACGCTGGAGGAGGTGCTGACTGCGGCAAGGAAGATCGCCGGTGGAAAGGCTCCGGGACCGGACGGGGTCCCGGGCATAGTGATAAAGGCAGCAGCGGTCCACTGCGGGGTCGGCCTAGCTGAACTGTTCACGGAGTGTCTCAGGACCAGCAACTTTCCAACAGCCTGGAAGAGGGCAAGGCTGGTCCTGATAAAGAAGAAACTGGATGCCCAACCGGATCTGCCTGGCTCCTACAGACCGATCTGCCTGCTGGATGAGACCGCGAAACTGTTCGAGCGGGTAATCGTGGCAAGGATAAACAGATGCCTGGAGGCAGGGGGTCTGTTGTCGCAGGCGCAACATGGCTTTCGCGTCAGACGCTCGACGGTCGGTGCCATAATGGTGGTGAAAAACGTAGTGCGGGAGTGTGTGGACAGTGAGTGCGTCGGGATCTTAACTTCGTTGGATATCAGGAACGCTTTCAACTCGCTGCCATGGGAGACCATCTTTAGGGCGCTGGATGGGATGGGCCTTCCCACATACATAGTGAACATTATAAGGAGTTAATTGTCCAACCGAACATTATTGTTTGTCGGGAAGAGTAGACAATTAAATGAAAGACAGGTTTCGTGCGGGGTTCCGTAGGGTTCGGTGCTGGGGCCAACCCTGTGGAACATAGCCTAAGACAGTGTCCTCCGGGTTCCGATGCCGAGGGGGTTCCCGGGTCGCCTGTTATGCAGACGACACGGCCCTTCTGTCATCGGGGCGGGACCTGTCGGAGGCGATCGCGAATGCGGAACGCGACCTTGATGTGTTAGTGAGTGCGATTGAGGAGCTTGGCCTCGAGGTGGCGCCACACAAGACGGAGGCAATGGCCTTCCCTGCCTCTGCCCTCCGCAGACGCAGGAGTGTTCCGGCCCCCGCCATTAGGGTTAGGGGGTCTAGGGTTGTTATAGGTCCCAGAGTCAAGTACCTGGGCGTGGTGTTGGACTCTAATTTTACATTAAGGCCCCACTTTGCGGCCTTGATTCCGAAGGCGGAGGGGATCCTTCGGTCTCTTGGAAGGCTCCTTCCGAACCTTCATGGACCGGGGGAGAAGAAGAGACGCCTCTACAGTAGTGTGGTCCAGTCGGTGCTCATTTATGGGGCGCCGGTGTGGTGGCGCACTGCTGTGGAGGACATGCGTGTCAAGCGGGCCATTCGATCGTTCCAGAGGAGGGTGGCGATCAGGGTGTGCTGTGCATACAAAACGGTGTCGTTCCATGCGGCGATGATGGTTGCGGGGATCATTCCTCTCGACCATCTTGCGCCCCGGCTGGCGGAGGTGTATGTGGCCCTTAATGGTGCGGAGGAACCTGTTTCTCCGGCCATTAAGGCGGCGCTGGGCGCTGAAGCCAGGAGGATGGCGGTAGCTGCATGGAAGGAAGAGGAGTTAAGCTTAACAGGGGTAACGGGAGAAACAGGAGCGCGGGTTAGGGCAGCCATTGCCGATAGGTTGGATGAGTGTGTTGAAAGGCCGCACTCCATAGGTACGACCTTTCACACCACTCAGCTGATGACCGGACATGGTTGCTTCCCTGCATTCCTTTATAGAATAGGGAAGGCGATATCTCCGCAGTGCTTTCACTGCGGAGCGGATGTAGATGACGCTGACCACACCCTGGTCGACTGCCCTGCGTGGTAGTGAGCGGGACGATCTTGCTGGGGACTTGGGGGGGGTGCATTTCTCCCTCTCCGGCATACTCGGGCATCCTTGGATATGCCGGGGGGGTGGATGCATTCCGGTCTTTCGCGGGGCGCGTTATGAGAGCGAAAGAGAATGCAGAGAGAGAGAGAGCGGGGGTTGCGTGCGGCGCCGCAGAGGAGACTTGCTCCTAGGCGGCCCCCCCGGGCGAGACTTCGCGTGCCTGGGGCGACGAATGGCTGACGCTGTGCGTCGATTCCCCCTCATTGAATGGAGATTCTTGTATATTGTACTGGAGTGTGAGAACTGTGTGTTAATACGGTGTGAGAGTGGTGTGGGCCTGACCGAAATATTGTCTTATTGTAAGGTCAGGCCAGGAGTGAGTGTGTAATCTGCGCCTCCAGTTGTACTGTTGAGTGCGCCTAAGTATAGAGATTGCGCCTCCGGGAGAAACTCTACCGTTGAGTGCGCTGGATGTAGGAGTGTGTATGTTGCGGGAGAAAGCGCGGAAAATTTCGACCGGGCTTATTAGGGGAGAGGCACATAGGTAATTTGAATTGTACAGACTGTGCGTTGCGCCTGCCTCTTCTCCTCGCAGGAGACTTGCACCAGGTGGGTTTTTAGTCGGTAAGAATCCGACACTCCCTTGAGTACCGGGCTCAAGGGGCCTATGAAGGTTTTCCCCCGACGAAAAAAAAAAAAAAAAAAAAAAAGGGTTGCGTCAGGGTTGCGTCAGGGTTGCGTCAGGGTTGCGTCAGGGTTGCGACAGGGTCCCCCCGTTGGTAGGGGGTAGTAGAATACTCCCGCAGTATTCCCTGCTTGTCGTAAGAGGCGACTAAAAGGGAGGGTATGAATGGTGTGTGTATTTCTCTGAGTGGCTATTTCTACCTTTACTTCTTTTCTGTCCCCTCTTTTCTTCTCTTTTCTTCTCTCTCACTTCTTTCTTTTCCTTTCCTTTCCGCTAGCTTGTGCCATTTAAAAATAAAATGATGATGAGTACAAGTTCAGCAAAAACCCAGTTTGGGAAGGATACCCACACAACGGCAGTGATTGGTGGTGAGAGAGCAGGCCACCCGCCGTCGTCAGCCGGCAACTGCTATGGATCGAGGGTAGGCGACCCGGCCCCGATCCTGGATGATGCTTCGGGAAGTTATTCGCGGGTAGGCGACCTGGCCCACGAAGCGACCAAAGTGCCAGGAAGTCAAAGCGATATGGAGTCCGACATTGTACCGGTCGGATCCATGCGGAAAAGGGCGAGGCAGATTGCTTACTTCACGTCATCCGAGGAGGAGGTAATCGACCTCACCAACGCGGAGGGAGCAACAATAGATGTAACATCAGACTCCAGTATGGAAACGGGGAGGCTTCTGGAGCTCATATTGGAGCATACAGCTGAGGCCGAGGTTAGGAGGAAAACCTGCGGCAACATAAAGGGTGACATCTCGGGGAAGATGAAGAGGTGTAACCTAGGTATAGCTGATATTGCCAGGGAGCTGCTAGCTCGAGACAGAGTTAGCAGCGGCTCGGACATTAGGGAAAAGCTGAATCAATTGCGCGCAGAGACCAGGGCCACGAATAACCGGCTGAAACAGGTGGAGGAAGAGAGCGCGCGACTGAAAAAAGAGTTAAAACGTAAGGATGCTCTCCTTGAAAGAGCATCGAATAAGGTCGGCAGTGGAAATCCTCCAGCTGCACTAACAACAGCTACAGCCGCGCGGACTCAGGCTTCCGCGGGGGGGAGGCTCGTGGCGGCTAGGAAGGAGGAGAGTGTGGAAGGAGGGGCGACAATCAGAATGTTAGCGGAATTATCCAAATCGATTGTCGCTATACAAAAGGAGATGAGAGAATTGAAGGGGGAGCGGGGCTCTTATGCCCAGGTTGCGGCTAGACCGCGGGCTGCCCCCTCGCCGGTGATACCGACGCCACTGGTCCCCATCCCAGACAGGGACGGGTTTGTGGAGTTCAGAAGGAGGGGCAGGGCTCCTGCGCCCGCTGGTGGACTCCTCCCTGTGCGGGCGGGAGTGGGGGGGATAGCTCCTTCTGCTCGACCTCGCATGGGAGAGGGGGTGTCTGCCGGGGGAGAGCAGAAGAAGAAGAAAAAGAAGAATAGAAAGAAGAAGACTAGAAGAATCAGGGAGACGGCGGTAGTCTCCCTGACCTGCGAGGGAGGGGCCTCATATCTAAAGGCCCTCCAGAAGATAGAGGAAAATGTGAGACTTGAGGACAGGTGCGTGGTTAGGGGGTGATACGTAACTCAAACCTTGGAGCGACATGACTTTGGTCTGCTCGTCCGATTCTTCATAAGTGCCTCCCGACGTTAAACATAAATCTGCAGCAGGCGTTCCTGCCTCTAATAACCGCTTAACCAATTCGGTCATATTTCCGGTCGTACTTAAATTCTTTGCACTGAGCATGTCCTTAAGCTGGTTCACTTTCAGTGTACTCATCTTAATGTTTTCGTCCAGTATCCTTTGATTCCGAATGCACTAACAGACGTCTAATTCAAACACGACGCATAACACAATAAATCGTAAAACTACCGAACGTCCATAAAACTTAGAGGATCTTAAACTTTACCTTAAATCTTAACTCAAAACTGAACGTTAATCTTATCCCACTTCTGACTTTTGTAAACGAAAAAAAAAAAGAGAGAGATGATGATAGATCGTTCTTCTTGTCTGGATGCAAGGAGAAAAGGGCGTTACTATTTAGATAACAGTTTGTCAGGATTAATAGTTAGGAGTACACATATATTTAATCATACATAAAATCACTTAAACATAAGGCTTCAAAATAACATAATCATAAACGTTAGAAAACATAAAGCATAAAAGACGAAACACATAAGACATAAGAACTAATAATCACTCAATAAGAACACATAACCCTTCAACATAATACGACCACTTAATTTCTCGACATAATACCATAAGACTTCTTAATACTTAATCATAATACATAACTCCAGTGCAATCATAATACTTTTCGAAGCGCAATCGTAAGACTAACTCTATTTTTTTCTTATGCATCAGTCATACCGCCGACGGAGGGGTAAAGGGTACGCAAGGCGGTGCTAGTCCCTTTTCCGATCCATTATTGGTCATCAACTGTCTTTCTTTCAAATCCACGCAACTCCCTAGAGTGGGAGTGCGTACAAAGCGTTCTCGTAATCTCTACAGTCTAGACCACCAGACGTTACTTGATAGGAAATAAATATTATATTCCTCTCTTAAGAGGACCCTTCTTACGAATCCTACAGTTCCATAAGTTTCTATTCTATCGTAAAACAAACTAAGATTAGATTATCCTATAGCCTATCCTAAACTAATATTACTCCGTTACATACGCTATATACCATATATGTTATAGGGAATTTTGACCTGCCAAAATTTTGAGTTTTTCTATGCCGTTGTCCACAATGCCAGGCATTTTTAATCAACGTAGGATACAAAAAAAATTGTTATCATATCTGACTAATACATAACTAAGATTAGATTATCCTATAGCCTATCCTAAACTAATATTACTCCGTTACATACGCTATATACCATATATGTTATAGGGAATTTTGACCTGCCAAAATTTTGAGTTTTTCTATGCCGTTGTCCACAATGCCAGGCATTTTTAATCAACGTAGGATACAAAAAAATTGTTATCATATCTGACTAATACATAATTAATTAGACTATTACACAATTTAATTTATTTATTTATAACCTTTTTTACTGATTGTTCCTAATTAAGACTCTAACAACTGTACTTTTAATTTTATTATAATTGTGCAAAATCAATTTAAAAGAAATGAAGTTAATTGTAATAAAAATTTAGGACACTTTGTAGCTTTTGATCTTATAATACTTATGTATTTATTCTGCTATGTGGCAGAATCGTCATTATACCTAATGTAAAATAACAATTATTTTACATTGGAATAATATTTAAACGACTATAGAAACTATTTTAAGTTTTTAGAATAGCTTATGCAGTTAGATAGAGATATTCTTCTCAGTTAATATTTACTTCGTCACGTTTTACTATACCTTTTTAACAACTATAAATGCTTATACGAATGCTCTACATATTTAATTAAGCAAATATTAAATAAAATTAAAAAGTTTAATCTTAGGTTTTCTGGCCATAGTTTTTTAAGATCTTTGAACAAATGTAAAAGTTTTTAAAGACTATACATTGCACCATTAACGAAATACAGACAGCAAATCTTTTGCAAGAAAGCAGTAGTAAGCGAAAACCGATCGACGACGACTCGATGGCGTCTGTGTGAACGAGACCAGTCATTTTCCTCCCACAACCCACCACCCCACCCGCTCCCCCTCCCCTACGTGAACGTTTTTTATTTTTCGTCTATTCTCTTTTTCTCGCATAATATTTATTATTAAATAAATAAATATTAATAAATAATAATAATTATATATATATAATATATAATATAATTTATATATATTATTATATATATATATATATATATATAATATAATTTATAAATAAATATTAATTTATATTTGCGACTGTGTTTCTATCTTCCAGAATGTTTGCCACGCTTTTATCGTTATTTTTTTCTTATTTTTTATTTCTGATTTTTATTTATAACAAAATTGCAAAATTTGAAATTTAATTAAACGTTACGATGATATAAACTAATCTAACGGTATTATATAAATAAATTAATCGATCTTGTTTCTCGAATGTGTTTTATCATAAAAAAATGTCCTAAATAAATATCAACGTTCTCGAAAACGATATACTCCTTTATTTTGTTTAAAATTATTTTGCAAGATTTCTCTTACGTATCTCAAATAATAATTTATATACGCGTAACAAAAACGAATGTTCGAGGTTTTTAATCGTACTTTATTCTTTTTCCTTTTTCCTAACATAGATCCAACGTTGTTCGATTTATATATTTCGATCATCTTCGATATAAGTTCTTTTTTTTTTTTAATGAATTCACGCTAACGATATTGTTTATACGATTATCCACGTAGTTGGATATACATAATTTATAAATAAACATTTATTCACCTAAAAGATCGCATTGATCATCGATAGAAAAATTATGAATCGTTTTGTTATCATTATTACTGTCGTCTATTACATGCTCCAAATAAATAATATTATTTCTCGAATGAAAGATACACACACACATACATACATACATACATATACACACTCGATAACTTTAGGGTAGGATAGATAAGAACGGTACGTTATTTGCTTCTATCGATAAGTAGAAATATACTTTGCGAAGTTGTAGGCTTTTGAACGTTGGGGAACATCGAAACAACCGCATTGTATATGTGTAGTACTCGCGGGTGTATTGTAGCCATGTAAAAAGAAAAAAGAAAAGAAAAGAGTTAGAAAATGAGATGAAAAGACGAAGAGAGGAACAGAAAGAGAGTGAGTTAGTGGTGGAAAAGAGAAGAAGAGGAGTAGGAGAAAGATTGGAGGGGAGGTAGAGTACAGTTTTTTAGCGGCAACAGCAGCAACAGCGAGGCAACCAAGAGCTAGGCAGGCCGTGTATCGTGTATATAATACGTAGGACAGTAAGGAGCGAGAGAGAGAGAGAAGAAGGGTAAAGGGGGGTAAGAGGTAGCAGGAAGAGGAGGAGGAAGTGGTGGAGGAGGAGGAGGACGATGACGAAGAAAAAGAGCGAAAGAAAATGCGAATGAGTGTAGTGGTAAAGCAGCATTGGGAGGAGGAGAAGGGGGTTAGAGATGAGGAGAGGGGGTTGGGAGGGAGGAGTGACTATAAACAGAGTACTACTACTATTATATTACTTTTACGGCTGTCAGAAGAGTCCGGTACTATTATATCGGTCTCGGGTGCTGGCCTGGCGGTTTCCGCGCGAGGCGGCGTGTCGGTCGAACTACGACGTCGAATACGCGCCTCCCACCCTCCTCCTCTCCTTCTTCAATCCTTCTCTCTCTCTTTCTCTCTCTGTCTCTCTCTGTCTATTTTTTGGTCTCTTGCTCTCTTCATCCATCCGTTTTGCCCCCCCTCCCCCCGACAATACTCTACTCTACTCTACTCTACTCTCTACTCTCCTCTTCTCTCCTCTTCTCCTCTTCTCTCCTCTTCTCTTCTCCTCAGCATCAGTACGTGCTTTTTTCTCTGGTGTGCCTCCGAGCGAGCTTTTGCGGCAAAGTGTGTATAGTCTGTGCCGCCGTTCCTGGTTGGTGTTGGTGTGGTCGCTAGTGTCGCGGATTACCTCTCTCTCTCGCTCCTTCAACACGCGTTATATACCGTACATATATAGTACATATACTTGCACTGTGTCTCTCTCTCTCTCTCTACTGTCTCTCTCTCTCTTCTCTCTTACTCTCTCTCTCTCTTTCTCTCTCTTATTGTCTCTCTCTATCTTTCTTTCTCTTACTGTCTCTGTCTGTTTCTCTATGTCTGTTTGTCTCCGTCTCTGTTCCCCGAACATGCAGCAACTCCATCGTTCCTCTACTCTACTACCACCCAGCCAGTTCTCTTCTCTCCTCACACAACTACCTCCTTCTCGCTTTTGCCATCACCCTATGTACATCGCGCGCACGCCTCTCCTTTCGACCGGACGGTGCCAGTTTCACGACGACTATCGTCTCGTCCGAAGCAGTGCGCGCGCGCGCGCACGCACTACAAGCGTGCTTCTCTGTCTCTCTCTCTTTTTGTGTCTATTCTGTCTGCTGTCCATCTTCTACTTTTCCGTGCGTGTAATCTCTCTCTCTCTCTCTCTTTCTCTCTCTCTGTCTGTCTGTCTGTCTCTCTGAACGTTCGATGACGTCTTCTTCATCGGCTCGTGTATATCTCTCTCTCTCCTTCATTTTTATTCTTTCTTACGGTTTCTCTCTCTGTCGTCTGTCTTTTTCTATTTCACGATTTGTCATCCTTATCAGTGAATACGTTTATTATTTATATATGTTAAAATAATGAGGAAAAAATCTTTTTATATGAGTGGTAAAAGTTTAATATAAATTTATACTTTATATCTATTACATATTCTTCAGTGCCACGTGCTATATCTTCTTCTTTTAACTATCTAGTTCTTCTCACAGAGGGACGCTATACAGCTAGTCGCTGTCCCTTATATACTAATCTTACATGTACTATAGTGGGGAGACTTACATGTGTGCGTCCCTCCCACGAAGAGTAGTACATCAACACATGCTCTGCGCTACAGCACATACATTTAATTTTACAATGGAAATGTACACATCTCAACACGCCTCCTTACATTTATATTGCCATAGATTTTATAATTCTCAATTACTTAGTCCTATTCTAATTGTAATTCTTTCTTTTCAAATTTAATTCGTCCTAATGCTTTAGTGAAAATATCAGCAGGATTTTTATCTGTATCAATTTAATTACATCAATTATACCTTCTAAATAGTTTTCATTTACGAAATGATAGTGTGTTTCAATATATTTTGAATTTTTTGTTAGATTTCCATATTTACTAATAATAATCGCACCTGCATTATCCTCATTGGATTCTTAATATCTATTTCAAATATCTTTAGCAAATCTTTACTTAATTTTAATTCACTCACACATGCTGATAACGCAACATACTCAGCTTCGGTAGACGACTTTGTTACAATATTCTGCTTTTTTGATTTCCAATAAATAGTGTTTCCATACATTTTAATTACATATCCCGTTGTTGATTTTCTGTCAACTATGTCTCCTGCCCAATCGGCATCAACACAACATTCTAAAGTATAGCATTTAGATTTTTCTTATAAACCAATTTTAATTCTTTCGTATAGTATAGATACTTTAATATTCTTAGTGCATATTATTATGACTCTGGTCGTAACAATTTTGAAATCTACTTAAGTAATTTACTGAATAGCATATATCTGGTCTAGTACTTGAGCTTATATATAGCAGTGCACCAATTAAGTTTCTATATTTATATCATTTGATGCTGTTAAAGCAGGTTCACATTTTAAGTTTTGTTCCATTGGAGTAGCATACATTTCGCATTTTCTAGGTTATATTTTCTCGCTAAAGACTCAATATAGTCCTTTTGATCTAAAGTCATGTAATTTTTACTACAATCATAATTAATATTCATACCTAAGTACGTTTTAACTCGTCCCATATCTTTCATTCGAAATTTTTCAGTTAATTTTCTTTTGATATATTCAATTAACTTTCTATCCTTACTTGCTAATAATAAATCATCAACAAAATAATTAAATAAACCTTTTCACTTTTGACTTTCATAAAATAAACAATAATCAATTTTATTTTTCTCGAAACCTAATTCGCTTAAATAATTATTTAAACATTCATACCATGCGCGTGTGGACTTTCGCGTAGTCCGTACAAAGCCTTGTCTAATTTACATACTCTTCCTGAATCATCATCATAACCTTGAGGTTGTTTCACATAGACGTCTGATTTTACTTTTCCATTAAGGAACGCTGATTCTACGTCCATTTGATCAATTTGAAAATTATTTTGTACACAATAATTTAGTAAAATTTTTAATGTTTGTGTCCTCGCAACTGGTGAATAAATCATCAATTATCTCTTTTTGCTGAAATCCTTTTACTACAATTCTCGCCTTATATTTATTGTCTCCTTTCTTTGTATAGACCCACTTTAAATCAAGTGCTTTTTTGTCTTTCGGTTTTTCGACTAACTTCCATGTTGCATTTTTATTTAAACAATCAATTTCTTTGTCCATGGCTTCTTGCCATTTTCGCTTTCATTATTATTTATTGCTTCATGATAGTTCTCGGGACTATCAGCACTTACAAAGTTTACATAGATACAATTAGTTATCGGATCTCCATATCTTTTTATTGGACTTTTCTTTCTTTCAGACCTCCTTATTATGTTCAAATTTTCATTTTTAGTGCTCGGTTCTAAGATTTCATTTCCGTTTCTTTCATTTTCAAGTTCCTCTTCTAATTCAGTTTCATGTTCATTTTTTGGTTCAGTTTTACATTCCCTACTCACCTCGAGAGATGGAGTAGAAGAAAGTTTAGAGTCATCCATACCATTTAACCCTACTAATTTTACATTTTGATCAATTATTTCTACATGCTTAGCTACAAAAACTCTATTGTTTACTAAAACTCTATAACCTACGACATCATAACCAACTATTACTCCAATATCTGCTTTCCTATCCCATTTATTTTTCTTTTAATTTCTGGAACTCGAACAAAAACTCTACTACACGTATAATGTGAGGTTTTTAATATTTGGCTTTTCTCCCATCATAATTTCATACGGAGTCTTCTTTTCTATGGTATTAGCTAACGTTCTATTTTTCAGATAAGCTGCTGCTTGAACTACTTCTGGGCCAAAATCTAGTATGAATTTTCGCGTCTGCTAATAAACATCTCGCCGTTTCCATTATTGACCTATTATATCTCTCGGCTGTTCCGTTCAGTTCATGAACATACGAAGGACATGGTTCAATATAGAATCCTTTTTCTTTTGCAAAGTTATACATATCTTTAAAAATTCTCTACCGTTATCACACCTTAATTTTTTTATTCTTTTTCCGGTTAAATTTTCAACTAGATTTACGTAGCTTACAATACAGTCATAAACTTCATTTTTTCCTTTCATAACATAAATTTTTGCTACTTTACTATAATCATCGATTAAAACTAGGAAATATTTTTCACCCCTAAACCCTATAGTTTTATGTGGTCCATTTACATCCGCGTGAATTATTTCACCTATGTCTTTTGATCTGTGCCTTTCATTTTTGAATTTAGTATTTGTCATTTTGTTTTGTATACAGGTACCACATTTCAAAAATTCCTTTTCTAAGTTATTTGGCAAACCTACGACTAAGTTATTTTTACTTAAAGTATTCAAATAATTAAAATTTACATGTCCGAGCATTCTATGGTATTTCTCTTTCAATGTCATACCATTAGCTATACTTTCAGTTACGTAATTTTGGCTTCTTGTGAACCTAGTATTTATTTTATATAAATTATTTTCTTTGATTGCAACTCCTATTAACTCATTTTCTCTACTATAAATTTTTGAAGTATTTCCTGACGATATAATTTTCGCATTTTCGGCGACTTTTCCGAAACTCATTAAATTCCTATCCATTTCTTTGACAAAGAATACATTTGTTAATTTGATTTCAGTTTCATTAAAATTTGTTACAAATTTAGCTCTAACATCGCCTACAATAGTTGCTTTAAGTGTACGACCATCTCCTACTTTTACATTAATCGGGTTTTCTAAAGTTTTTGATTTTACGAAGTATTTATCACTATTTATTATATGGTCGGAACATCCACTATCTAAAATCCATTCTAGCTTATTTTCGCAAATGTTTACCTTAATGCTGTATTATCGCTAACCTCTGCTAATGATGTAAAGACCTTGGGTTCAAAGCGATCTTGTCGTTGTTGATTACCTCGTCCTCGGTTGCCTCTGCCTCTGTTTTGAAAATTGCCGTTTCGTTGTGTTCATGTATTGCCATCGTACATTTCCCCGCGTTTGCTGTCCTCTTCGTGTACCTCACGAATTTCTATCACTGTACTGATACGTACACTGATATTGGAAATGACCTTGCTTTCCGCATCTATAGCACGTTCTATCTTTTCCTTTTTCAGCTTTGAATACGTTTGAATTTTCGTAACTGCTTCTAGGATTTTGATTCTCACTTTGTCTTTTCCTAAATTCTAATTCTAATTTCGATTTAACAAATTCCACTGTTTTTTCTCTTTCTGGTAACGCATCCACAATATCAACTATATGCGACCAGCTTTCCGGTAGTGTTAACAAAAAATAATTCAACTTATCTTCGTTTGTTATCTTTCTCTCATTTTTAAGTTCGTTTACTTTTCAAAATGTTATAAAAATTTGTTGGATTCTCATTTTCATCCATTTTCAAATCAAGTAGTTTTCTCTTACATAAATTTAATTGCACTACTTTTTATTAAGAAGTTTTCATCTAATTTATCAATCATCTCTTTAGCACTTCTTTCACAAATAATTAATTCTAGTTGAGTATTTGTTACACTGTTCACAATATAATTCTTTGCTTTTATTTCTTTTTCTTCCATACGGCTTCTGTGATCGTTGGTGGCCTTTCATTAAGTTCGATAACTTCATTGCATTCTTTCAGTTCCAAGAATAATTTAATTTATACTTCCATTTTTCGTAATGAGTCCCATCAAAACTTGTAATAGAAATCCTTGGTTTTCGGATTCTCTTTCGTCCGCCATGTTGATTCGATTCTCTTTGCGTTTATATTCTAAACGCTTTCACAATATTATTCAGAATAACTAACTTCTTGAATATACTTACCTTTACCACCGCATATAACCATGGACTGCTACCATGTTAAAATATGAGGAAAAATATCTTTTATATAGTGGTAAAAGTTTAATAAAATTTATACTTATATCTATTACATATTCTTCAGTGCCACGTGCTATATCTTCTTCTTTTAACTAGTTCTTCTCACAGAGGGAGCGCTATACAGCTAGTCGCTGTCCCTTATATACTAATCTTACATGTACTAAAGTGGGGAGACTTACATGTGTGGGTCCCTCCCACGAAGAGTAGTACATCAACACATGCTCTTTCGCTACAGCACATACATTTAATTTTACAATGGAAATGTACACATCTTAACAATATATTTAGTTGTTTTTTATCAATGTTACACGTAAATATTATATACACGAAACGTATCGTATTTGTTCTTCGTAACGCGAGTTATTTTTTAATAGAGAGAGAGAAAAGAAAACGAGAAAGAGAAAGAGAGAGAAAGAGAGAGAGAATGCGTGTACGTGTTATACGCGTGCATACGTATATGTCACGTATATTTTTGGTGATTGATGGGATTATTAAGAGTAGGGTAAAGGGAGTGAGAGCTGATAAATACGTTTTCTATACTACTACAAAATATTCTACACACATATATATAAATACGTGTTACACGATATATTCGTCAAGTTTACGTGTGTGTGCACACATTCGTGATAAATTATTACTTTATTTTATTCGCGGCAATGTATGTAATCGGAATAACGTCATTGTCGTCGTTGTCGTAATAGTAGTAGTTGTTGTCGTCATCATCATCATCGTCGTGGTTATCGCACCGTGATTATTGCCGTGGGCACCGTTTTCACCTCAGTCGTTCGCAGTGACGATGATAAAATAGTACATACAACAGTTTGCAACCGATAATACGATTTCTCAATAAGTGTGTTGTATTGTTTAAGTGTGTGGGTACGTGCCTACGTATCTCTGCGTACGTACGTACGTGTGTGTGTGTGTGTGTGCTCGCGAGGAGAGGAGCGCGCATTTCTGGATTAGCCGCTCCTCCCATGCGGGGAATTTCGTGATAACGCGAAGACACTAATTTTATTTTTTTTTTTTTTCGAAAGCTGGATGGTAAAACTTTTTTACCCCGATGATCGAATTAATCTGATTTCTATCTTCTTCCGAAGAAGACAAAAAGAAGAGAGGAAGGAGGAGGAGGAGGAGACAAGGAAATCAATCAACAACAAAAGGAAAGAAGAAGGATCCCGAAAGAAAAGCATGAGAGTGATTTCCATTTTGAAAATTGTTCTTCCCGTTGCGAGATCCACGCCTAATGTCTCGTTTTTATTTGCGTTAGACGATCGCGCCCTTTTCTATCATATATTTCTCCTACTCCATTCTTACGTCATTATCACCCAAATCCGCCTAATTCTTCTTCCTATCGTTTGTTGTACGATTCAACTTTGAAATATTTCAACGAAGCAACGTTCATCGACGTACACAGAAGCTACTTGCCCTTGAACGCAAGGTTAGTGTTGTCATTCGAAATCGTGAAATGATCATTTTCTTTCTCTCTCTCTTTTTATTAACTCTTCCTTTCCTTTTCCTATCCGTTGTCTAAGAAAATCTCATTGATCTTTGTCATCGTGTTTGTTTTTTATACCCCTACCACTATTTCGTTCTTGTCACTCGTGACATAACTGGAGAAAAAAAACTCGTATCGATCTCCTCCTCCCTTTCCCCCCCTCACTCCACATCTCTTCTTTTTATCCTATCCTCTTCTAACTCACCTGCCTCTTTCTTACTTCTTTCTATTAACTTTTCTATCATCTACTTGTATTTTGATCCCTTTAGACGTCCAACGCGTTGTTTTTTATTGAATATTTACAAACTCGCGATATTATTAATGCAAGCTCTTGTTTATCTTCCAACAGTTATGTTTACCCTATAATTTATCCTTCTTTCGATTTCTTTATCGATGTATTAGTTTGTGCATACACATACGTAGATTTTGCACAAATGCATCAGGATGAAGGAATACAGTCAAGTGTTTAACAGTCGTGTTCGTAAACATATATGTAAAGTGTACGTGTGTATGTAGTTAGTAGGATAAGTAAGTTAGTTACTACGTGTATTTTCTATCGTCTTATGATGCCAACATTCTTTCTTGTTTACTTAACAGTGGACTGACAATCGTAACTCATTAGGATCATCGTTATTATCTAGAACGCGTCGCACGCACCACGATCATCATCTGCGTATTCGTATTTTTAACTAATTATCTGCGTTATTTTCTATCTTGTCTAGTCTATTTATTTGAATCGATTAATCAATGTGTTCGATAACGGTATTCGAGAGTATCGTTTTATCTATAGCGCGTAATAAATACGCGCGATATATCGGATTTCTTTCATAATACGATTTTGAAAAATATTTTTCAACGTTTGTAGTTATACACGTGGGCACGAAATTTAATTTTTTTACAATAGGAATAACAATACTTATGAATAATATTAGTTAACATTTTTATTTGTATATATATTTACGAACATATTATAGAAATATTGAAGAAAATCGAATAAAAAGAAGTATTTTAAATAAGAAAAAAAAGTCTGATCGTTTAAATAATAATTTTGAATAAATTAATAAATACTTGGTAAGAAGGAGGAACTGGAAACGAGAAAAGATTTACTCATTTCGTTGAAGAGGATGAGAGGAAAAAAATATCATTTCTTAGAAATGTATTCGACTAGTTTATATCTCTTGGTTGAAACCGTGCCGCCATGTTGTGTTTTTCCTTGGCGAATAACGATGAACGCACACAGACGACCAACCAACCAACCAACCAACCAAGCAAGCAAAGCAAGCAAGCAAAGCATGTTTAGTGTTTCGAATAATGATGATAATAATGATACTACTCTCTACCATTTCTTATCTCGCAACTCCTTCTCTCTCTCTCTCTCTCTCTGTCTGTCTCTCTCTCTCTCTCTCTGTCTCGCGTCTCTCTGTCTGTCTGTCTCTCTTTCTTCTCTCTCCTCTCCTCCCTTGCGCCTCTCTCTCTCTCTCTCTCCTCTCTCTCTCTCTCTCTTTATCATTCTTTCCTTGTCTTACTCTTTTCGTGTTATTACTGTATATTTCAACTTATGTGTTGTTAGAACGCGTAAAATTATTATGACGCATGTGTCTTGTAAAGGATGAGGAGGAGGATGCGGAGGAGGGAGGAGAACTCGCATTTGATTTCGCGGTGGGGTTGTTGTTGGTTGTCATGGCGGCACGTCGAAATCGTCGTCGGTCGTATTTGTGTAGTAGTCGTCACCATTATTATTTCGTAGGACTTTCAAGCGCGCGCGTGCTTCAGCTTTTGTGCCCAACCATGACTCACTCACTCTCCTCTCCTCTGACTCCTCCTACCCCTCTTTCATCCTCCTCCCCTTCTGCTCTTCTCGCCGTGTGTCGCGTGCGTGACAACGGAACACTTGGATCACCAACCACCCACCACCACTTCCACCTCCTCCACCACCACCACCGTCAACCACTGCACTGTTTTCTATCTGCTGCTGTTGCTGCTGCAAGGCATTTTTCTTCCTCCTCCGCCTTGTGTCTTCTTCCACTTTTATTTTCCTTTCCATTTTTCGTTACGCTTCACCTCCTCACTTCTATTATATTTTATATTTTAATGTGTCCGAATAAATATTTGTTTCGGTGATTCGATGCCCGAGAATTGTCGTAGGAACGGTCTTCCCCCTCTCCCCTTTCCCCCATCGTTAAAATTAATTATTATTAAATAGAAAAGTATTTTTATTTATTATATATGTATTAAGGTAGCGGGTAGGTACTCCTACACGATCCCGGTGGAGGATAGACGTTCGTTAGGGATGCGACCCTGCCTACGCAAACCTTGGATTATCTCCCAAGACCATACGGGGGAATTCATTGTCCCATCCAGTATCCTTGTCTAAACCTATAAATTTCCCTAACACACCATCCTTACATTATCTTCCAACACGTCTTTAGCCAGCGAGGAAGATTAAGGCTAAAAACCTCTCAATTTGAGAGAGGCTTTGTCCAGCATGGACAGTATAGGCTGATTATGAGATGATGATGATGATGTTATATTAATTTTATAGGGAATATTATAAACATAGTTGCACATGAATTAAAATCGTGAAAAGTACTTGAAATTATACTGCTTTTAGCGTGTTGAGAATAGGTGATGAAAATGAACTTTATGATGCTTCAACACCAATACTAAATCTACATCTTGAAGTTTGTCGGAATTTACGATGCGTGGGCACATCGATTTCAAATAACGGCATAAGGTAATTCGATAATTCTCCTTAAATTAAGTTTGGACTGATAGGATCTATATTCTGATATTTTAATATACACATAATATTATCATTTATTAGTCATGAATATTGGTATAAAAGTATTTTTTAGGTTCACTAAGGTATGTATAATAATATATTAGTTTTAATTCCTTCATTTCTTCTATAGTGATCATCAATTAAAGTTGAAAATGAATAACTGAATAACATGCTGTGCGATTTTGTATACCTTAACCATAGGATGAATAGTTTTCTGATTTAAATGTAAGAATATCGATGAATTACAATCGTACTCTTTATCTTAATTATAAAAGACAAAGAATAGAATAGCAAATATTATGTTCAGAAGCATTTACTGAGTTAAATATGTTTTATTATATTATTTTTTCATTCAATTTATGGTACTCTGCTTCTGTATTCAGATTTGTTATATTTCATACATAAAACTACGTGCTTTTAAATAGTTTTATCTAAGAGTAGCATGTAAGAAAAGACCGTTTCCAGCATCGGATCTATGCATATAAATTTCATCTTCCAATGGGTTAACATATAAAGATTTTTTTAACGAATGTTTTATTCGTAGAGATCTCATGTGACTTATATGCGAAGAGAATTCAACCACTGTAACAAGGAATAAGCAAGACAATGAATTTTTTAAAAGTAAAAAAAATAAATGTGTTTTTCTGATAGAAAAAAATATTGTGATTGTTCTTGAAAAATAATTATTCAAAGCATAGAACTTACTATCTTCATAGATAATCAATCATTTTACTAGTAGAGAGAGCGCATTATTCTACCAACGATAAGGAGAAGCCGATAATTATTAAAATCATTAAAGATTTTGGAAGACACAGTCTTCTTTTTATTTATACAAAGGAAGAAACCATATGCATTAATATTCTATTATTAGAATTGAAAAAA